>NC_030858.1:11192234-11422435 GCF_000208745.1 Theobroma cacao | reverse complement strand
TGCACTAACACCGTGATTTTTCCTACTTAATTTTCTCACCATTATTCATCATTTTCTAAGCCATTTCTCTTGAAATAATAACAATCCATCTCCCACACATATCAAGGAAGATTTGGCCAATAAAGATTAATGGGGAAAATGAATTCTTTTCTTGTTGTTTTGCTTCTAAATATGCTAAACTAACTAAAAACACTAACATAACTTAAAATCAAATCAATCCAACATCTTTCTCTCTCCATGCCCATTTTGACCAGCCATGAATTCATCATGAAAACATGTATTTTAACCATGAAAAATAAGGAGAAATGCTTAAGGAAAATAGATTTCAAGTTTAAATTGAAAAATCTTACCTTTCTCACTTATTTTCCTTGATTTTCCACACTTTTTCTCTTCAAATTCCCCACCTAGGGTTTGTTCTCTTCCTTTTTCCTTTTGTTCTTGGTGTGGCCGAATATTTGGAGAGGAATGAGGGTTTATAGGCTGATTTTTATAGAAAATAATAAAATATTCTAAGCTTGACACATGGCATGTTTCCATTGGTCTATTTTTAAAACTTTAAACATTTTAAACCTTTTATCTCCACCACATGATTAGTCAAAGGTCAAAATGAGGATAAGGGAAGACCATGTGCTGGACAAATGTTCTGGTGGTGGAAAATTACAAATTTACCCCTGGAGTGGCAAAATTACCATTTTACCCTTATGCTCCAAATTATACCAAAAATTAAAATTTTTTTCACTTCTAAACCTCAAATCATACTCCAATACTCAAATCATATTCCAATAAGTCAAATGGGGCCAAAAACTCTTTTCTAAAATTCCTATTTTATCCCCAAGTGGCAAATGACCATTTTACCTCTTGATAGTGAAAATTTCGGTTTAACTCCAAATTGATCATCGAACTTCGAATTACCATTTTGAGTCATCTCTGAACTATGAAACTCTTAATTTCACCTTAAACTTTTTATTTGAACTAATTCGAGGCTTAATCGACTTAATGATACCATTAGGGGCAATATCATCTTTTAACGAATTTCTTTAACTTCCTAAATATGCAAACATTCTACTGAGCATGTAAATGACATCGTAATTATTTTATAGAACTGGATTTGACAAGACTACTCTCTTAAATAAAATAAAATTTTGTCCTCAAAATTTCACTTATCAAGCTCAAAGAAAATGTGGGGTATTATCTTTTTATTTGATGCTCAACTTCTCATGTTATCCCCTTTATAGGGAATCTTGATTTGATCATCGAATACGATGCAATATCACAATTCCTCAGAGTCATTCCTTTGTCCTTAATCATCTTTCACGCCTCTATATTGCTTTGTATCCTTCTTGTATTTCGACATTAATTTGTTACTTAAGATTTAAATTCATTTGAACTTTGTATACCTCAAGTATTTTTGAGTTCTAATTTCCACAATATAATAAGAAATTCTTACAGCAATATTTCATATGAACTCATTTACTACATTATTCTTGAAACCTTTATTTACATTCTCCTCGTTTGATATTAATATCCCTTGTCGCTATCTCACATTTCATCTAACTTTTCACTCACTTTCTCTAGGTTGGACTCGTGATTCATCTTCCGTTACAGCAAAAACTCTTGTCGAAGAACAAGTCTGTGGTCTAGAAGGTGGATATACTAAAGTGTTACTCTCCACTCCGAATTGTATGGTCACACCTTGCCTCTGTTGTGATTCAACCAAATCTCTCCCTTGTATATCCGTACGAACTAGTGGGAATGGAGCAGCTACAGTGGCTTGTCCTAATTGGGTACAGTTACTCTTAATGTGACCGGGCTGATCACAATGAAAACATCGTACCGGCCCACTGCACAGCCCTACATGATAATTCCCACACGTTCTGCATCTATCAGAACTTTGGGATTTTTTCCTAGAAACAGTCATCTCAGACCTACCGAATCTTGGAAGCCTTTGTTGTGTTTGTGAAAATGAAGGTTGGGAAGATGTTACTGGAACAGAGGTATTACTTCCTGATACAGGTGAATCCTTGTCCCTTTTTGGTGGCTAGCTGGAGGATACACTCAAATTCCTCCTCTTTGCAAACTCAACTCGTATTCTCCTATTTTCATTTACGAGCTTCTCAGCCCTTAAAGCCAATTTGCACTACTTCCTTATGAAGCTCCTTACCAGTCACTGTCATCCGCTCTTTAATCTCATTACGGAGCCCTTCCTCAAAATAATTGATCTGATCCTGCTCAGATTTCACCAGATCTGGCACATATAACATCAACTCGTTAAAACAAGTCTCGTACTCCTCTACCGTTAAATTCTCCTGTTTCGAACTCATAAATTCTCTCTTCTTTTTTTTCTGATGGAAATAAGTGAAATACTAACCATCAAATTCTCTTAGGAAGTCTGACCATGTCTGAAGAGTAGTGGAACAGGACTTCACTGAATTTCACCAGGTACGAGCCCTCTTCTCTAGTAATCTCGTAGCCACCATTAACTTCATATCGTCGTCTAATCTCATGTCAGAGAAAGTATCTAAAACCTAGTTAATCCAGTCCTTTGCCACAGTGGCATCTAACTCACCCATGAAAGATGTGCAACCAAGTTGCCTAGCCTCCTTCAGCTTCTTAGAAATAGATACATCCTGTATTGGCGAAACTGAAGGTGTAGTTGGAGGCACTATAGGTGGAACCTGACCAGTCTGAGCTTGACCAGCCATTGCGGTAAAGAAGGCTGCCAATGCTTGTGCCATCTTAGGAGGCATGGCAAGACTACCAGTAAGTGGTAGAGAAGCTGGATGTGGAGGACTCTCTGCCTGCTCAACAGCAGGTGCTGCTCGATACGTGGATGCAGCTGATCCTTCCTTTACTACCTCTTATTGACGATGTTAGGGACAACCCCTTCCTCTCCCTACTGATCTAGTAACAGATGGGCGTTCGTGTCTAGGAGGTATAGTGATCTATAAAGATAAATAACACAATCTTAGGCAACCTCAAGTTCTATATGCAAATGCATCCTATTCAATCTAACCTTACTTAACCTAACTCGGGGCCACACAGTGTTAGTGTGGATTTCTTAAAACAACTTTAAAATAAAAAACTTTAAAATCTAAAGCTTTAAAACCAAAATCTCTGATCTTTAAACAATGCTCTGATACCACTTTAATTGTCACGACCCGGAACTCCCATCGGGCCCATGACATCCGTCGTGACGTCCCAATAGGCACTTATTACTCAAAATGTCGATCGGAACCCCGCAAGGCTTAGCATCAGCTTCCGCATCGCCCCGGTGAGCGACAGTTATTAAATTTCACATTTCAAGAAATCATAAGTCGTTTCCAAATCAAAATAATATAATATTATTTTCTGGCTCACAAGGGCATTTTCATCATTTTTCTTCGAAAATACCGAAACCCTCCAAAAACATGATGTGTGGGTGAAAAACACATGTTTCATAATTAAAGTAAATTTAAATGTCTAAAATAATTATTTGAAATGAAATTATAATTGTTTGAATAAAATACTAATATTTAATAAAATATTCTATTTTTTAAATAAAAAATAATATTTATAGAGAAATTCGTAATTAATTTTTGTAGTGTAAAAGCTAAATATATTCATACGTACTTTAAAGCAGATAACTGAAGTATAAAATTACTTTTACAATGACACGTGGGCTCCCAACTAACCAATAAGGTGCGAGTCTATGAACCTATAATTTTGTCGATGCAAGGCTAACTGAAGTTCTTGATGTAATTAACTATCTACCGGCTATCTCAAGCCTGAAATGTAGGGAATTGAGGGTGGTGAGATTATAAAATCCCAGTGAGTAAATAGACACCATCTAAACTATCTAAAGGCGAGTAAATGGAGACGAATTAAAATATTCTTTTCCAATATATGTTTCATAACATGAATATTTAGTTTACTCAATTAATTAACATGGCTTATATATCTCACAAAACTTGGCTCTTGCCAAAATCATTCCCGGGGATGCCTTGGCCTAGGCATCTGACCGAGACCACCAAGGCAGTTAAATGTCTTTACATCCGAAATTCTAGCCATGCCTTGGCGTTGGCTGAGTCTCACTCTCACGCGGTGGTCCACGTGAAGTGTAGTCAAATCTTTACCTCTAGAGATACCCTTCACACGGCTCTCCGATCGAGGTAAGAATATAATAAAACTATCTGATTCTGTGCCCCCTCTCTTAGGCTGGTCCACAGAACCTCCACTGCAAGGATTATGGATTATTTTATCTACCACCTGATTTATAAAATCTTTTTATGCATGACATGGCAATTTATCGCAACCTAGTCTCTCAAGGCTGAATACACAGTACAAATATAATTTTGATACAAACACCGACTTTGCCATTCATGCTCACATATTGCTATAAGCCATATAATTTAAAACACAATTTATAACACAAGTAGGCAGTCTCCAATTACTCTATTTTCAAAGCCAGTATTCAATTTTTCAAAAACTTTATAAAATCACAATTTCTCTTAAAACATAGCAATTTACCATTTAAACCCATTTTGTATAAAATCACACAATTGTATAAAACTACTCTAGATAATTAAGGCGATAATAAGTTCACTCACTGTTCTAGAAGTTGATGTACTCTTAATCCCAGTCTTCAAGCACAATCTCTGTACTTTTACCAGTGTAATTTGCTCACCACCTATCCACAATGTACAATACATAATTCACCACATTAATGCTTGACCATTATAAAATCAATTCAGGCTCGGTGTATATGCATGATATGATATGCAACTTATCCGACTACCGCTTAAATGCGGTGCTGACCTAATTCGGCCTATTACCCGATTAAATGACAATTGTGTCCGATTTGGCTCCAAATTGCTCCATTTCATTTCTAATACCTCAATTCACCAAACATTATTCAAATAACACCAATTTCAGCATCAAAACCTTCCCATTTCTTCATGGAAAAATTCGGCCATTATAGTGCACTACCACCGTGATTTTTCCTACTTAATTTTCTCACCATTATTCATCATTTTCTAAGCCATTTCTCTTGAAATAATAACAATCCATCTCCCACACATATCAAGGAAGATTCGACGAATGAAGATTCATGGGAAAAATGAATTCTTTTCTTGTTGTTTTGCTTCTAAATATGCTAAATTAACTAAAAATACTAACATAACTTAAAATCAAATCAATCCAACATCTTTCTCTATCCATGCCCATTTTGACCAGCCATGAATTCATCATGAAAACATATAATTTAACCATGGAAAATAAGGAGAAATGCTTAAGGAAAATAGATTTCAAGTTTAAATTGAAAAATCTTACCTTTTTCACTTATTTTCCTTGATTTTTCACACTTTTCTCTTCAAATTCCCCACCTAGGGTTTGTTCTCTTCTTTTTTCCTTTTGTTCTTGGTGTGGCCGAATATTTGGAGAGAAATGAGGGTTTATAGGCTGATTTTTATAGAAAATAATAAAATATTCTAAGCTTGACACATTGCATGTTTTCATTGGTCCATTTTTAAAACTTTAAAAATTTTAAACCTTTTATCTCCACCACATGATTAGTCAAAGGTCAAAATGAGGATAAGGGAAGACCATGTGCTGGACAAATGTCCTGGTGGTGGAAAATTACAATTTTGCCCCTAAGGTGGCAAAATTACCATTTTACCCCTATGCTCCAAATTATACCGAAAATTAAATTTTTTTCACTTCTAAACCTCAAATCATACTCCAATACTCAAATCATACTCCAATAAGTCAAATAGGGCCAAAAAATCTTTTCTAAAATTTCCATTTTATCCCTAGGTGACAAATGACCATTTTGCCCCTAGATAGTGAAAATTTCGATTTGACTCCAAATTGATCCTCGAACTCCGAATTACCATTTTGAGTCATCTCTGGACTGTGAAACTCTTAATTTCACCTTAAAATTTCTATTTGAAATAATTCGAGTCTTAATCGACTTAATGATACAATTAGGGCCAATATCGTCTTTTAACGATTTCTTGAACTTCCTAATTATGCAAACATTCTATTGAGCATGTAAATGACGTCGTAATTATTTTATAAAATAGGGTTTGACATTTTAGCTTAAAACTTTCGTCGACAGAACACCCACACACCCTAACTATTCACTAGCCAATCACACGACTAGCAATCTGAACTACAGTGGATAAGGGCTAACCAACCACATCTTGCACAAACCACAATAAACACATCCAGCTTTCAAATGGTGAGTTCCATGAACCTATTACCACAGCTCATCCCTATTAACAGTAGTGTGCACCATTGGATAAAAGATAACGTTTATGCCCTTTTTGAGGGAAGGGACAAGATTTTAACATCATCACACAAACACAACACCAACCTAAATTCCCTGCTTACCTGACAAATTCTCCATTATCATAGAAGAGCTACCCTTTAATGCTACCAGTTACCTTTCACATTGACAATCATCAATTACAACATGCACAACTAGGTTTTCTCCCTATCCAAATGCACCATTAAGTATTTGAGTAATAATGAACCATATGTAGCCAATCACACTCAAATTTGGTCAATTTGCAAAAACCACAAACAGAAACAATTTCCATAAACCATTTTAAAACCACATTCATCTAATTGAGAACCAGCAATAGCTCTTGCTCTCGTTGGTCTCTAACCTTTGCAAGCCTATCCGTCATGTCATTTGCCTCTCTTTGTGTTTGAAGGATCTATCATCGACTAATTTGTGTCTTTAGGCATTCAATATTTAGAATGTACTTTCTTATTTTCGACTAGGACTCTTATGGATTAACGATCCATTTAACTACATGTTTACACTAGACGAGTCACTTTCAACAACAAAGCTATGGGAGTTTACCCATTTTGAAGTAGTGAAAACCTCTAAAGCCTTTCTAATAGCAACAATTTCGACAAGGTTTACATAATCAACACTTGTTGCTTTGCGAAACAAGATATTAGTGGACTCATTCTTATCCCTTAGGGCACCACTTATTCTCACTTCTCCCAAGATGCCTCTTAGCAACCCATCTGCGTACATTGAACTTGAGGAACTCACATTCGGGGTTTTTCCATTTTGCCTTTACCTTTTTCAACTTTTATTTCTTCGCTATTATGATGGTTTTAGGGTATTTATTCAATTCATGATTGAGTTGTTCTCTAGAAATTTTACTTTTATCTAGCTTGTTGTTAACAATATAATGAAGCATAAGAACAATACAAGAAAGCTTGAGGCATGAAACACTATCCTTAAGGATAATTTTCGCCCCTTCAGAGTATGAAACTGGATGCAAAAAGACTGTAGTGGTTCTCCCTAAGATTCAACAAACTCTTTTGATTAATTTGCACAAACTATCAAGGATACCAAGAATAGCAGAAAATTAAAACTAAAAAGTAACCTAACAGAAAAAAGGAAGGCAAGAAGTAGAAAGTAGAAAAAAAGAAGAACTGAGAGATAAGGTGTTGTGAACTAAGGTAAAGGTTGGTATTTATAGGATGAGAATAGAAGAGAATCAGGAATAACGTTGCAGAAAATCAAGAGAAAATTATAACGTTATGCAAGATTCTAGAAGACTGAGTCTATAACATTATAAAAACTAAGCTTGATAGACTGATTCAATCAAAGACTAACTTTTTACCACGGTAAAAAGACTGAGTCAAGTAAAGTAAAAAATAAACCATTAAGGTATAAAATATCACTTAGGCCTAGCCCACATGTATACTTGCCCATATGGGGGGAAATCTGCAATTTCTCAAGACTTGGTTTGATCTCGTGTGCACTTGAGCCCACTTTCTTTTTTTACTTACAACAAGCTCATAATGGGTTTGTTTATATAAAGCACTTAACATCTTTTGTATCTAAACAATGTGAGATTGAAGCTTTATGAAATATCATTATTTTTTCAACAATCCTCCACATATTTCACAAGGTTTCATGATAGAAAGTTTTTGTTGGGTTTAATCTCACTCAAGTGTAATGCATCGAGACTAGTGCTTTTTAAGCTATGAATCAAGCCTAAAAGAATGAAACATAAATCATAGAATTTTGGTGAAGTTTATAACTTATATGAACCAAAAATTCTTTATGTGCAATATGATTTTCATCAATCACATTACACCCCCCAATTTCTACTATGCAATGCAATTTTGCACGAATAAACCATATGTGTGCTTGGTTATTCCTAAGTGCTCTAGAAAATTTGCCACCATTTTCATAAGAACGGCCCCACTCCATACTTATATAGGTGATTCCATGAAGTGTATACTATAATTTAATACACCACCTATAAGGAATATGTAATTCATTAAGTGTTTAACTCAACCTTTTTTGCATTGCAGTCTTGCACTATTCACACATCACAAGAGAGACAATAATTTTAATAGTGCATCAATTTATTAACAAATAACTTGTTATTACCCATACGAACCTAATTCATGAGATCACCACTCACATAGGCTGGGTTACCATTATTGTTGATTTTTCTCAATTGACTTAGTCTTATTCCCCTCGATGTATCATTAATTAATTTTCTTTCCAAGGGTTTAGTTAGAGGATCGATCAAATTCAGCTTTGACCTCACATAATTAATGGACATAATTCCATCTCTAAGCAGCTACTTTATCACATCATGTCTTAAGTTAATATGTCTATTCTTACCATTGAAAGTTTTATTTTTTGCAACGGTTATTGCCACTGGACAATCACAATGCATAGAAACACAGGGTGTTGGTTTCATCCCAAATAGAATATCTATTAAGAGGTTTCTTAACCACTCAGCGTTATTGTCAACCAACTCTAAAATTACAAATTCTGATTTCATTGTAGATTTAACAATTATTGTTTGTTTGATTAACTTTCAAGTAATAGCACCTCCATCACAGGTGAATATATAACCACTTGTGGATTTTATCTCATCTAAATCAGATATCCAGTTAGCATCACTGTACCCTTCTAATACAACGGGAAATCTATTATATAAAATACCATTGTTTATAGTAACTCTCAAATATTTCATTACCCTGTTCAAGGTAGTCCAATGATCTTGATTGGGACTTTATATATATCTGCTCAATCTACACACAACATAAGTTATATCAGGTCAAGTATAATTCATCAAATACATCAGACTCCCAATAATCTGTGCATACTCAAACTGAGCCATACTATCACCTTTATTTTTCTTTAATTGTGTATTAGCATCATAAGGAGTATTCATAGATGTGACATTAAAATGTCTAAACTTTTTAAGTAACCTCTCAATATAATGCTCTTGTGTTAGCATTAGGCTACTATCACATCTTATGATTTTAAAACTCAAAATAACATTAGCTTATTCTAAATCTTTCATATCAAATTTAAAAGTTAGAAAACATTTTATTTTATTGACAACATCAATACAAGTACCCATTAGTATTTATAACATCAATAATAATAATAATAATAATAATAATAATAATAATAATAAGCATAACCATTTAAATCAATGACTCTATCATAGGTTAAATCAAGTAATTTAAAAGCATGCTATGGTAATAATAATGAATACTATGCTTGTAGCATATTCAAAATAATGTTATGTACATGTCATTGCTCAATAAATCATGTCATGGAAAAATGTGGATGGCAAGTGTCACGACCCGGAACCTCCCTCAGGCCCATGACAATCGCCGCGACGTCCCGATTGACACTCATTATCCGGAATGCCAACCGGAACCCCGCAAGGCTTTCATATCAGTTTCTTTCCTTTCCTGTGAGCAATCATTGTTAAATATCGAGTTTTTAGAGAATATATACTATTTTAGATCAAAAACAATCAAAATAAAATTTTCGCCACACAGGGGTATTTTGGTCATTTTTTCTCAAAAATTTCGAAACTGGCTAAAACGTAATATACAAGTACAAAACACATAATTCATATTCAAAATGAGTTTAAAAGTCTAAAATCTTTATTTAAAACGAATTACGATTATTTGAATATAATAAGAAAATAAAAGAAATATTAAGGGAATATTCTATTTCTTATAAACAATATTATAGATAGAGTTATACGTGAATAATTTTTATAGCGTAAAAGCTAAATAAATTTATACATACTGAAATACAGTAAGCCAAAATATTTAATTTAATTTACAATAACAAGAGGGCCCCCGAATAAACAAAAGTAAAGAGGACTGTGAACCTACGGTTTGGAAAATGCAGATCCAATGGTAGTCCTCGATGAGATCAGCTATCTACAGTCTATACTGAACCTGAAATGGGTGGAAAGGAGTTGGGTGAGATTTTGCAATCCCAATGAGTAAACAGACATTATCATAAATATCTAAAGGCGAGTAAAATGGAGGCAAGTTTAAACAATAAATTTCAACCCATTTCATAATGTTTTCAATTTATTTCTTAAACCATAAAATATTTGTAATTTACCAAAACAGTTGTTAAGGCTTATGTCTTTTATTAAAACAAGGCTCAAGCCAAAACTAATCCTCGGGGATACCTTGGCCGAGGCATCTAACCGAGTCCGCCAAGGGTGTTAAAATATTCACACGTGAAACACATTTTTATTTTTAAAACCAGCCGTTCCTTGGCGTTGGCCGAGTTACACATTCACGTGGGGGTTCGACGTGAAGTGAGCTCTAATACTACCCCGGGAGTTACCCTCCTCGCCTCTACAACCGGAGTAACTATATAACTGGGTTTACCGTGCCCCTCTAATAGGCAGTCCACGGAAACCCGTCACTGCAGTGACTAACCCACCAATTTTAATAAAATTTCGACAGTATAACGTGGCTTTTATTTATTTATCCAGCCTGCATAGTAAAACCAACTTACATAAATTTCCCAAATGCACTCACAAAATATAGCCACATATACTCATTTCTCATAAGCCATTCCTAGGAAAATATATATTTTTCAAGTCAATTTGCAGCCTCCAATTACTCAATTTCATAATCAATACAATATATTTTTATTTGTCACATTTATTCCTAAAACATCAAAAATCCCGTTTTAATCTCGTTCTCATTTCATAAAATACATAAAGGGCATTTAAAATAAACTCTAGATAATTTACAATAATAATAAGTTTACTCACCGTTTGTACAAACTAAAAGCTTTCTAAGCGCCCCGATCACTACTCGTCGGGTACGACTTCTTTGCCTTTTCCGGAAGGCTCTCCTCCTAGACACATTACAAAAATTTACACAATTCATCACATTGATGCTAAATCACTATATAATTAACTTAAATCCTATACTAATGCATGGTATGAAATGCAATAGCCTAAAACGGCTTAAACGCGGTATTAACCTATTTTTGGCACTTTGCCCGATAAATTGCTAACGCGCTCCATTTTAGCTCTAAATCATCCCATTCTCTCTCCAACATTTCTAACCATTAAATATCAGCCAATAACCTTCTAAAAACAACAAAATCAGCTCACTCCCTTCCTTGGAAAATTCGGCCAAAAATGGGACATTAACTCGGTTAATTTTCTACTTTGTTTTTCTATCACGTTTAATCGTTTTTCATCATTTTCTCTTCATTTCCCTTAGAATAAAATCAATTCATCATCATTGTACAGCATTGAGCATCCAGCCAAGAGTGGGTATTGTGAAAATTTAATGATTTCTTGCCCAATTTAATTTCTAAACACATTTAACTAACTAAAACTATCAATTTAACTAAAAATCAAAACCTAAAAATTTCAATTTCTCTCCCCTAGAATTTCGTCCAGCCCTTGATATCACTTTTTGATCTCTCTCCTCAAGCATGCTAAATGGAAATAAAGGCATAGGAAAGGTAGAAATCAAGCTAAAATCGAAAAATCTTACCGTTAGACGCGTAAACGGTCGAAAACCGCGAATTTCCCTTTGAATTTTCTTGTTTCTCTTTGGTTTTTCTTTTTTTCTTCCTTTCCTCTCTATTTCCTCTCTTGTTCTTCCTTATGGCCGGCCAGCACTTAAAATTTGGGTTTAAATGGGCTGACTTTTCATTAAAATAATATTATATCATTAAAAAATGCCACATGTCACTTTCCCATTGGCCCATTTTTAAAATTTCATCCATTTGTTTCCAAATTTTCACCATACACTTGTCTCATATATTCATAGCTTAGATAAAATTCTCAGACTCATCCAAAGTCTCGGTGGAGTAATTTTTGAAATTTACACTTTTGCCCCCGTAAAAGTCAAAAATTACATTTTTGCCCCAAAAATTGAAAAATTGCCCATAGACATATTTTTCATCCCTTATACTCATACCATTCTCCAATTTGTCAAATTTGATCTAAATTCTCTCAAAATCTCAAATTTTGTCCGTGGGTGGCAAAATTACGATTTTGCCCCTACACTCCAAAAATCACCAGAATTAAACTTTTTCACTTCCTATCATTAAATTATACTCCAAATAGTTAATCTTGGTCAAAAATTTCACTCCATGATCAAATTATTATCTTAGGTGGCAAAATGACGATTTTGCCCTTGAATATCAAAATTTCTAATTTTACCCCAAATGAACCCTCGAACTCCGAACAATCATTTTTAGTCATTCCTGGACTATAAAATATTAAATTTCATCCTACAATTCCTATTTGAACTAGTTCGAGGTTAAATCAATTTAAGTGTACCGTTAGGTACAATATCGGGTTTCGTCTATTCTTAGGTGCTTTTCTAGCGTAATAACATGCTACTCAATGCATGTATGTCATGACATGTATTTATAGGGTCGGGTTTTACAGCAAGCATCATCATAAATCATGTATGCCAATTAAAATAAAGTATAATGCACTAAAACGACCATTATATGACTTATGTGGCAACATTTTCATTTAAAGGTGAGTTAGGGAAATAAACATGACTCAAAGGCTTGTTTCCTAAGGTTAAAACCATATATATATATATATAGTATTATAAATATTCACTTTTCAAATCAACATTGAAATCCATGGTTTGCTTATATTAATGCTCAATATATTTTATGCTAGTGAAGGTTGTAAACACTATATTCGTCAATGCAACCACTAATGCCAAGTTTCGGTAGTTTAAGCGTTTAAATGAGACCTAAAACACCATGATATTTCTCAAATCTAGTATAAAAAATTTCCTTTAGTCCATTGTCCACAATTGGGATGCATCACAATATCCTAAATGATGTCATACCACAAGAACCTCAATGACTAAAGTAGTTTCTGCAAATTGACATAGCCTTGCATGAGAAATCATGGATTGAATCAATATTGCAATGAATCCCTATGTCCCAAGAATATTCCACATAAAAATATTGCATATCCACTAATGAAAACTTTCATGCGATTAGCTTCATGGACAGCATGTGTCTCATCAAGCAAATGGTGTTATATTTTATAACATGATCCTCACTTTTTTGTTTAAGCTAAATAGAAGCATCAATGAAAACAAATAGCAATAAAGCAATCATTAATAATAAATTTATTTAAAATAAATAATGTTGTCATGCTTTTTAAATCAATAAAGCTCAATAAATCATGCTTTCTAAGTAAACTAATGGGAATTTAAATAATAATTATACAATTGAAAAAATCAACACCTAAGGCAACTATAAGCTCATGCTTCTCCAATATCAATGCAATTCAATCACGCTTATATATACATATATATTTTCAAAGTGTATTTTGAAATAGACACACCTACTTTCGTTGGTTCAAGGCTGGAAATTATCCTTAAGATTATTGGCGAAATAATGAAGCATACAAATAATACAAAAAAGTCTAAGACGTGTTTCACGGTCCTTAAGGATAATTTTCATCCCTTCGGAGTATGAAACTCGATACAAAAGGACTGTAGTGGTTATCCCCCAAGATTTGACAAACTCTTCTTGATTAACTTGCACAAACTATCAAGGATACCAAGGACAACAGGAAATTAAAACTAAGTAGTAACCTAGCAGAGAAAAGGAAAAACTAAGAGGTGAGTTGTTATGAATTGAGATAGAGGCTAGTATTTATAGGTTGAGGATAGAGGAGAATGAGGAATAACATTTCAGAAAATCAAGAGAAAATTATAACGTTATACAAGGTTTTAGAAGACTGGCGTTCTATAACATTATAAAGGTTGAGTTTGATAGATTGATTCAATCAAAGACTAACTATTTACCACAGTAAAAAAATTAAGTCAAGTAAGGTATAAAATATCATTTGGGTAGTATCAAAGACTAACTCTTTACCATGGTAAAAAAGCTAAGTTAAGTAAGGTAAAAAATAAACTACCAAGATATAAAATATCACTTGGGTTTTTCCTATGTGTATACTCATGCACAAAGGGGAAAATTCACATTTTCTCAAGGTTTGACACAATCTCATGTATGCGTAAATCCACTTTCTTTTCTTGCTTACAGTAAGCTTATAATGGGTTTACTTATATAAAGCACTTAACATCTTTTGTAGCTAGACAATATGGGATTGAAGCCCTATGAAATATTTCTATTTTTCCAACACTTATTACTTGGTCACCAAGAATTCCTACACATTAAGAACTCTTACCTATTAAATATACTTTCCTTTTAAATAAATTTAATCACCAAATAACTCTCAACTAATAGAATTTTACCCAAATCTAAACCAATTCTCAATTGAAATTTAAGTCAAATATTTGACACTACCATTGTTGATGGTGTATCCGAATCCTGTGGCCACATATCTGAAGTAATTGTTATTGCTTGACAATGAGCTCACAAAAATCCTTCACAAGGAAGAGAACAAAATGTTATTCATCAAGGTTTGGGAAAAGGCTGGTAGAGTTTCCTCCATTTTCTTCTACAATAATGACTCTCATAAATTGTTTTATTTGTTGCATAACTCCAAATCCACTTATTAAGACAAATTTTGTTTTGAGTTACAAGTCTATCAACCAAAACTAATTGCTTAAATTTTAATGCTTAAATAATTTTTTATTACTTTACCTAATATATCTCTTCATATTAAGCTCAACGCAAAAATTTTGTCCTTTTTTTTTCAATTCTTAAAGACTCTCAATTGTACAATTACGTGTAATTGAAAAACCTAAGCATTGAGATGCTTTTTTTAACATCCCATTTCCTAGTATATTAGGACGGTTTTGATCATCCACTAAATACGACGGTGAAAATAAATTTCGAAACCAAATATATAGGAATTTAAACTTGATTGGCTAAATAAATTAAAGGAAAATTATGCATGAGGATTGAATTCTAAGAACATGAACGTAGAAAATAAAAGAATAGAGATGGAATGGAAGGAGGAACAATGAAATTTCAAGAGGAAGGATGCAATTGCATAGAGTAAAATGTGATTAGATGAAAGAAGGACTAAATTGAAAGGGACAAGAAATATATTGGAGGACTAAATTAAAAAGCAGTAAAATCGTCATAGACTAATGAACAATTAGCCCACCCTTAAATTTAAAGCAAATATATATATAAATATATTAATAAAATATATAGAAATAAAAATTTAAAAAAAAAAGCATGGGCAGACAACACAAGGTTGTCTCCCTTCCCCCCCACCCCAACCCCAAGCTTTAACAAAATGGTGTGGCTTTCTTAAATCACTTTGGGCAATTCACCGAGCCTTAGTAACCTTAATCATTCTTTTACTTTATCATTCATGCGGCTATTTGTTTGTTTCTTGACTCTTCTTAATGCCAAGCTTTACTCCTCCAAGGATTTAGCACCTCCACGGGTTCTTGATAATTTTCCTTCTTCAAGCTGTTTCCTTGTTACACCAAGCTTATTCTTGAAGCCTTTTCAAAAAATAAATAAATAAATAAAATATTCCTGGCAGAATAATTTCAATCTTCTCCCTGGCCTTCAAGTATTTGGATCTTCAATTTAAAGCTAAGAAATCAGCAACCAAGGTGAGGTCAAGCTCCCTAGCAGCCTTAGTTTGAATTTAACTGGTTGTAACTTTGGTTTTGATTATGTTTCAGCCAAGTTGTGATTTCCTTGGTTGGAGAATTTCTAGGAGTTTTGTTAAGCTAAATTCAAGCCAAAAGGTGAGGGTTAGGATGTTTTGATGTTGGGCATGAATTGTGGTTTAAAGCTGCTAGTTAAACACATGGGAAACTAGTTCAAATTTTAAATGACAATACTGGAAATTTGAACGTCCGAGAAAGCTTAAGAAAATGTATTTTGAAAGCTCAAATAAATTACTAAGATAAAGCATGATACTGGGTTGGTGATTTAGAGTTTTATATAGCATGATTGAAGGGTGAAAATTTAGCATGGTTTAAATATTTATTGGGATAAATGTCTTGCTGGAAATAAAGTATGGTCTTATGTTTCTAAGCTTAAGCTTGAGTTTAATGCTGGGTTTGTAAATAGTTTACTGGGCATTGATTTTAAATGTAGGAAGCTAAGCTTAAGCTAAATTCTGTAAATTCGAATGCTAGAAAACTGTGTTATGTTATTGGAATACTAGGAAGCTTAAGCAAATATTGGGACTTAAAGAATCTGTTGAAGCTCAAAGGAAATATTTGAAGCTTAAGGAAGCAATTTGAAGCTCAAGAGCAGTAAGTGGTCAAAGGATTAGTGGATTGGTGCTGGTGGGAAATCACACCATCAATGTGAGTGGGCGTATCTATTTCAAAATACACTTTAGAAAATATATATATATATTTATGCACATAAAGCATGATTGAATTTCATTGATGTTGGGAAGCATGAGCTGGTAGTTGACTTAGTGCTGATTTCTCTTGAATTTGGTTTTGAATTGTACGAGTATGATTTGTACTACTGGAAATAAATAAGCTGGTAGCTATAAACATGATTTATGTGCTGAGTTTGGTGCTCTAAAATGTGTTGAGCATAACTTTAAAATGAGGGAGTTAAATGCTGGTTTCAAAGTGGATTTTCAAAAGAATACTACTATGTGTGTAAACTAGTATATAAGTAATCTTAAATTGGGAAACAAGCCCTTTGAGTCAATTTACTCCTCAAACTCATTTTTAAGGAGAATATTGTCACATGAGCCACACAGTGGCTGTTTTACTGTTCTATACCCTGTTTGAGTAAATGATATGATTCATGAGCATGGTTGCTAATCATTAATCTTGGGAAGGGTTTATTGAGCTTGCCATGTGCATAACATTGATTTAAAATGCTGCCAACATCACTTTTCATTAATATCATGGCATGTCTTTGAAATATATTTGAAAACCCCTGGTTATATAGTTGAAAAAAAAAAACCTATCTCGGGTTTAGGTCCTGTAGTTACGACAGTAAACGTAACCTATATGCACATAGATTATACTCTAGCTAGAGGGATCTGTTATGGGGGCTGATGGGAGAGGATGCCCTAGATATGTTTATATGTGGGCTGATGGGAGAGGATGCCCCATATATGTTTATTATTTGGGCTGATGGGAGAGTCCCATAGAGTTACTTAGACCTACCCGAGTTTGATTTGTTGGTAATATATGACTTGATTTGCTCGTTAATACTTAGCATACTTTGAAATTTTTATAAGATGAAATTTGATCATGGCTCGGTTTGACTATTGCGTTTGGCCTTATATTTGGCATGACATTGATTTGTCCGAATATATTTACATGCCTTATGCATTTTAAGTATTATTTGGTTTCACAAGCAATGAACTGATTTAAAGGAGCATTTGACAATTAAAGGCAAGTTGAGAATGCTTTGAAACTTGAGGGATTTTCTTGCATAATTAAATAAGCAAAGGTTTTAGCAATGATTTGGCATTTGATGCACTGAATTTGATTCTGTTTTCTTTTGCCAATGCTTTGCACATTAGTTGGTTTAAAGTAAACCTGGATCCTATCTGGCTGGTGGTTTATTTATGTACTGGATTTGGCATGGTATGAATTTCAAATGAATTCATTATTTACTTGCCGTGCATTTATATCTATCACTTAATTTACAAGCCATGGAATAATTTTTGAATGAGAGCATTTGGATATTAAATACTGTTTTGAAATGTTTGTATAGCAAGAAAAGGGAAATTTCTGGTTACATTGTATTGAACACTGTTTTGGCACTAGGATGCCTTGAAATTATCCTGGTCAAGGATAGACCTTAGATCCTGGTTTTGAGAAAGATGAGTGCTCTTGAGTAGTTTTCAACAAGTTTTCACTTGGGATTTTCGTATATAGTTTATGCATGTCATGTACCCTGATTTTATTCATAATTTGAGATGTATACGACATATATTCATCATGTCACAAGCTCATACTTAAATTGTATTTAAAGGTTCAGTATTTATCCAGTATTCAACCTTTATGCTTGTTTCCCATCTTCACTCACTCACTGAGTATGAAAGGCTCACCCCAACTAGTTGACAATGGCAGAAAAGTGAATTAAATGGGGAGCAGCTGTGGTGAGGGGACTTCAACTTGCTGCATAGGTAATTGGCATCTCATAGCACTTTCCTTATGCCACTTTGCCGTTTAGAGGTCAAATTGTCTACTGTTTTTAAATAAAATGATGTATTCATAAA
Organism: Theobroma cacao; assembly: GCF_000208745.1. Lineage (NCBI taxonomy): Eukaryota > Viridiplantae > Streptophyta > Magnoliopsida > Malvales > Malvaceae > Theobroma > Theobroma cacao. Next base: position 11,403,986 of record NC_030858.1, on the reverse strand, counting down.
ACTATTTTGGTCTGAAGCCCTTGGATACTGTTTGATGAAATTTAAATGGTGTAATGTTCGAAGGATTACATTTCAAGACTTGTTGTACATATATTTTAAAGAAGTTTTATGAATGTTTAAGAATTAAATTTTCAATTCTAGTTATATAACATTGTTAGTACATGATAAAAGAAAGAATTTATTTGGTAAGATTAATATGTTTAGAAAGCTTTCCGAATTGTGTAGGGTTGCTTACATGACTTGTGCGCCGGTAGCAGCTGGAGGAGTGAGTCGTTACACTTTTGCTTAGGGCTTTTTATCTAATTTACTAATGCTACAGGTAAGATTATCTTTGAGACGCTTAAGCTAGATCCAATACATTTCCAAGTGTTAAAAACATGGCAGTTTAAGGTTTTTTAAAACATTGCCTTTTATCTGTGATTTCACTTTTAATTTATTTTGAGAATCCATATTATATATATATATATTTATTTATATATTTATTTATATATATTGTTAAAACATCCATATTCCTTGTCAAGAAGCACGGTCCTTTTGCTAGTATCAATTTAGAAGTGAACCCATTAAGGGCTTATTTTAATTGCACGACTTACTTTTAGTAGCATGTATAGATCAACCACAAAGTAGTTCACATGGGATGTGAAAAATGTGCTTGAGATTTCGTTTTCCTCTTCATGGTTTTCTCGTCTTGACATGAAGTAACTTCTTTTTTTTCGTATTTTCCTTGTCATTTTATAAGACTGTTACCAAGACAAAATATTCCAAAACAGTCGATGTTTCATTATCTTGGGCTAGGTCTCTTATCTCAAGCAAACCTTACTAAAATATTAATATAAACTATTTTTTAATATTTTAATAATAAATAACTTAAAGTTTTTAAAGTGTCGACTGCACTCGGTCTGGCCTAACTCGTCTTGTAAACACTTAAATTTTAACAACCCATGAACAATTCTATTTCAATTTTATAAAAATTGAAATTGAATTTCTGACTTTAAATAAAATTTTAGGAAAACGAGCAAATGAAGGTGAAAATTGATAGAAAATTTTTAACAAATATATTTTAAATAGAGCAAAATATTCTTCATTATTTTAAATAAGTTCAATAAGATTAAAATAAGAATTCCACCATATATAACCATGGTTTTTGAAAAATTCTACGTTAAGAGCACTTTTCCTACAAACTCATTGGGCTAGCGATAAGAAGAGTACTTACTCTTTTAAAAGAAACGTCAAAGTAAAAACCAGATATATTTGGCCCCAACCGACAAATCATACTAGGATGGAAACAAGGCGTCGACGTCTCGTCTATTTCTGGCTCAATTCTCATGTCTTTAAAAGGGCAAAGAATAGTTCATATTGGCACATTCACTCTATAGATGGGAGAGTAAGTAAAAATAAATAACGTAAAAAAATACATAAAATACGCTAATCTCTACAACTTTTGATTATAATTACACGTGAATTCATTAGTTTTCAAAATGAACACGCCGTTATAAAAGAATATTTTCGTCAAACACATAAGTTTTGTTATTAGTCAATCATCAATATTTCTATTAGTTTGATAAAGTGACAATATTTTTAAAATAATTTTACTTTTCATTAGTTTTAAAAATTACCACTATATATATTATAATTTTCATTTAAAATTTTTTGCTCTTTTTCAAAAAAAAAAAATCTTTCGACCGACCATTTGCGGCTAACCCAAGGGAACACCGATTTGGCGCTTCCTTCGAGCTCCCTCGGTGCTCTCCTAGGGAGTTTGAAATTGAACTCCCTTGATGCTCCTTTCGGGAGCTCAATTTGGGGCTCCCCAGGGGAGTAGTTCCCCAACAGAGCATCCGTACTCCCCTAGGGACCCTGATCTGGGGCTCCCCACAAGAGCACATGGTGCTTCCCAAGGGAGCCTAGAGAGATTCAATCAGATTTGGTATTCTATGGTCAGATTCAACCAGTGTAAGGAAGCGTCGTCAACCGACCTGAGAGAAAGGAAGAGTGTGGAAAAAAAAAAGGAAAGACATTTTAGATATTTCATAAATAGGCATTAACTTCGTTTATACATTTAGGACAGAATGTTCATTTTGAAAACTAATGGACTCACGTATAATTATGGTCAAAAGTTGAAAGGGTCAATGTATTTTACCCAAAAAAACATTTACCTAGCAAAAGTAGATAACTTTTATTATTATTCTTGAAAAAGGAAATTCTATTATGAATATTTTTATGAATATCTATTTATTTTATGTATATCTAGATTTGAATGTAAATTAGATTGGATCAATATTAGACTTTAATACATCCAACTAATCTCCTAGTATTATCTTCATCCTATAAATTTTATCTAGATAAGAGATCATTAGCCTATAAATAAGCCTCTCACTTCATTTATAAATACACAATTGAATAGGATCTTTTTACTCCCTCTAAATACTTTCTCTTATATTTCTCTTATAGTTGTTATTTCAAGTTATACTTCATAATACGTTATCAGCATGATCATCTAATATCTCAAGTTTTGATATTATTTTGTTTTCATTATCTCCAAACTTCAAAAGAATTTCAATGGTTGTTCTTTAATTTTTTTTTTTATTTTAACAAATCAAGTAAGTGACTTGTTTTCTAGTTTTAAGATATTAGGTAAGTGACTTGATATCTCTTTAGTGTTTTCATTCCTGAAAACTCAATCTTAATGTGAATTTTGCTATCATGTAGTATTTATCATATTTTTATCTTTTAACTTATTAAATTACGTTGAGCATGAAAATATATATGATCTTTAAATAATTTATTTGTTGAAGTTCTACTATGATTTTACTCAATATATGTAAATCTATCTTTAATATTATGAACTTTTGCATAAGATATTTTTAAATTGAACATATGAAATTGACTTTGTATGATATCCAACTTTGTATAATATTTATTTTGTAACAAGTGAAAAATACTTTTTTTTTGGTAATCCAAAAATACGTTTTGTTTTGGATTTCATGTTTTTATGGTTGAGCAAAATAGCGAGTTACTAATGAAAAATCATGAACCTTGTCCATTCTCTAAAATGAATGCAACATTTTTAATAATTATGGTTATGAACATGAAAAAGGTCGCCATAATAATTTACATTAATATCTATTTTAATTCTAAGAATAACTTTACCCACCAAAAGTTGATGGATAACTTTACTCGCAAGGGATGGATGGATAACTTTAGTTTTACCCACCAAGAGTAGATGGATAACTTTAATTTCACCCACAAAGAGTGGATGTCTAACTTTAGTTTTACTTACCAGGAGTGGATGTATAATTTAACCCACCAAGAGTGGGTGAATAGTAAAAAGATATGAGAAAAAGACAAAAATGTATAGAATAAAACAACATAAAAAATATCGTATTATCGATGTGGTATAAAAGGCCATTTGTCACATATTTGTTATATGTCGAAATATATTGTTGAACCTTTATTAAACATCACTGACTGCTAAAAGGAAAAAACAATGTTGAACTTTATAAAGTATCACTAAATGCTAAAAAAAATATCGAAGTAAATTTTGTTTAAGATGATTTTAACCATAGCCAAGTTGGTATAACACATCAAGATGTCGTAGATTTTCTTATCCATTCTAAAAGAGAAATTGATCATCTGATTGGTAATGAAAACATTCAAGACTAAAATTTCTTAATAGTTTGTTAGTATATTTTAATAGTATAACTTTATTATGAAGATGCTTTTATATATTCTCATTATATTTAAATGATATATTTTTATTATGTATTTTAATTCTATATTTAATGTTCTTTTGTGTTAACTTGTAAGTTTCTTATTATATATATCTTTTTTTATTAAAAAAATATAGATATTCATCTTATTGGATTCAAGATCTATAATGTAAATGTATGTCTAGCAGACATTGCTACAACACACATTATAGACAAGAAATATTTTTTTTACTTAACAATGGAAGAAACCAATGTCAGTACAATATGTGGTAGTACAAAATTAATTAAAAACTTTGAAAGAGCCAATATTTTATTACCTAGAGGAACAAAGTTTATAATAGAGGATGTATCAATTTCAACTAAGTCTTAAAGAAGTTTATTAAGTTTTAAAAATATTTGTCTGAATAGATATCATATTTGTCAAGCCCAGCTCTATAATATACTTGCCATGTCATTCATGTACTTGATAGCATGTCTGCATACTTGGATGCCTCGAAATATCGTTAAAAGTCGGTATTATACTTAGCGGTACAATTAAGTCGATTAAAGCCTCAAACTAGTCCAAATAGAGACTTTATGATGTATTTGAGAATTATTGAACCTTAGAATGTCTTAAAATGGTGATTCAGAGTTCGAGGATTAATTTGGAATCCAATTGGGAATTTTCATAACGTAGCGGCAAAATGGTCATTTTGCCACCCGAGGGAAAAAATTGGAATGTTGGACGAGATTTTTGACCAAGTTTGACTAGTTGGAACATAATTTGAACTTGAGGAGTGAAAAATTTTAATTCCGAGCATAAAGGCAAAACGGTCATTTCACTTGTCCACGAGGACGTAATTGAAATTTTTAAAATTTTACACCACCATGACACTTGTCAAGCCCATAAATTTCACCTATTATCATTTTATACTTTGGATAATTATGGGATTATATGTGGTGGAAAGGAAAAGCCTTATTAGTTAAGTTTTAAATGTGAACCAATTATATGTTGCCATGTGTCAAGTTTTTATTATTTTATAATTTCCTTTATAAACTCAACATAAACTCTCCCAGTCACTCTCTCATTGCCGTTCAAGCCAAAGAACAAAGGGGGAAAGATTAAAAAAATCCTAAGGAGGAAAAATTCAAGAGAAATTAATTGGATTTCCAAAAAACGAAGCGATCGGAGGTAAGATTTTGTGATTTAGCTTAAGATCTACCTTACCCATACTTTCTTTTTCATTTTCTATGGTTGAAACTCAAGTTTTCATGATGGAAGCATGCTGGCCGAATCAAGGGGGGAAGGTTTTGATGATGGTTTTTGATAGATTTCAGGCTATCTAGGTGTTTTTAGTGTTTTGTGATATTCGGTATGAAAAAACAAGTAAGAAAATAATATGTTTTTCATCAAACCCTAATTGGCCAAATTCTATAGGGAATATTTTGAAGATGAATTTTGTCATATTTCATGTTATCTAGCTCGTATTTGATGATTCGTGATGTCGGATATCGAAAATAGTTATCGAAAAGTATAGTTCCTTTAGTAAACGACTTGAACGATAATGAGAAAATTATAGTAAATGGATTTAGAATTGATTTCTAAGGAGATATACGGACTTATTAGAGTACTGAAAGTGCAATGAATCTATTTGGAGTTGAATTGGATGTTTTGGCTAATTAAACAGTGTATAGTGCGAGTTAGGTCGAATACCATTTTAGTCTAACAACAATTGAACCTACGTAGAACACCATCTTTAAGTGATTATTCGAACACTTCTCATTCAATTTCATATATTCATAAAGAGCTTGGAATAATTTTATAACAGTTTGATACAAATATATTAAATTACTTGTTATGTATTATGTATAAGTGGTGAGCCCTCTAGTAAGGGTAAGGATACTGTACCCAAGGACCAGGAGTAGGAGTACTCCCGTTATAGTGAGTAAACAGACGATCATCTTAACTATCTTAAATAGTTTATACTCGTTTTTATGATTTTAAAGAATAATAAAGTTAAATTGTTAACTATTATGTTTTATAACTAAAGTGTTGGTTAAATGAAATGAGTTTCATAATTTGGTTTGAAATTGAATCCTGGTTTTGAAAATTGAGTAAGTGGAGACTATATACTTGTGTTTTGACATATGGTTTGAATTGATGGCTTATGACAATGTGATGGCATGAGGGGCTGGATTTGTGTTTGTGTGGAATATATGAATTGTTTTGTTTTACCTTGACAAGCTGGGTAATATCATATTAGCCATGTCATGTTGTTGAAATTTTTATTGATTTGGTGGGGTAAGTGATTAGTTTACTGCAGTGGGCGAGTTTCCGTGGACCAGCCTATTAAAGGGGTATGGTAAATCCCGTTATATTTTACCTTAGTATGAGAGGCGCGGAGGTTATCTCTTAAGGTAGTTTAGAGTTCACTTCACGGCGAACCACCACGTGAGGATGAAACTCAACCAACGCCAAAGAACGGCTACGTTTTTAAACGTAAAAACATGTTTTATGTGTATAAGTTAATTTAACAGCCTTGGCGAACTCGATTGGATGCCCGGAGTAAGGTGTCACCGAGTACGAATTTTGGCACGAGCCAAGTTTTAAGAGAGTCATAAGCTTTACTGATTATTTTTTATGAAATGTAATTGTTTTATATGGTTGAAATGAGTTTTAATGTTATAAATCATATTATGAAGATATGTTTTAAATTGTCTCCATTTATTCGGTTTTAGATGTTATAAATGAACTTTGCTTACTCACTAGGTTTATAAAAACTCACCACCCTTCTTTTCACCCATTTCAGGTTCAGAGCAGTCTGTGGACAGTCGATTTTGCTGAGGGTTTGCTTTTGAATTTGCACCCTTAGAAATCGTAGGTCTACAGTCCCGTTTATTTTTGTTATTTTGGGGCTCCCATGTCATTGTAGAATATTTTTGTATACCCTGGCGTTGTGTGCTATTATGTATATGAATTTATTTTGTTATTACGCTACAGTAATTATTTATGTAGAATTTTATAAATACTGTTTTACATGAAAATTGAATATTTTATCCAATATTTTTATTTAGTTCTATTAGATAAAAAATCACTTTAACTGGATGATTTAGATACCTAAATTTATTTTTAGATATGAAATGTATATTTTTCATTTATATATTATATTTTTAACAGGTTTCGAAATTTTTGGATAAAAATGACCAAAATACCCCTATGTGGTAGAAATTACTTTTTGATTGTCTTTGATTTGAAAATAGTCCATATTCCTTTAAAACATGATATTTAGTAACTGTTGCTCACAAAGGAGGCGAAAAACTAATGCTAGAGCCTTGCAAGGTTTCGTTTGACATTCCGGATAAGGTATGTCTATCGGGACATCGCGGCGGTTGTCACGGGCTCGAAGAGAGTATCGGGTCATGACAATTCAATTGGAATCAGAGCCATTGGTTTTAAAGTTATTTTAAAAAAAAAAAACTACAGTGTCAGTGTGACCCCAAGTTAAGTTAGATTGAGTTGAATGCATGCATCTGCATATAGGATCTAAAGTTGTCTAAACTCGTTCTGTTTTTTTTAATAGATCATATGTGAACACGACATTTGCTTCCTTTTCTGATAGAAACCTGTCACCTTTAGAGGAGAAAATTGTAGTTCATACCCCTCTAGGAGAGCAGTTGGTTAAAAACACCTGTTCTAGAGACTGTGGAATAAGGGTTGGTGAGGAAGAATTCAGGGCTGACTTAATTCCTCTAGAAATCCAAGATTTTGATTTGATATTGGGTATGGATTAGTTGACTACACATCGGGCGAATGTGGATTGTTTTAGGAAGGAAGTTGTACTTCAGAATTCTGAAGGAGTAGAAGTTGTATTTGCAGGGGAACGCCGAGTATTACCATCTTGTGTAATCTCGGCTATCAAAGCTTTGAAACTAGTGCAGAAAGGGTATTCGGCTTATCTAGCACATGTGATTGATACCTTAAAGGTGGAACCTAAGTTAGAGGATGTCCCAATAGTAAATAAGTTCTCTTATGTGTTTTCGAGTGAATTACAGGGACTACCTCCTGATCGAGAGCTTGAGTTCTCTATTGATCTACTTCTGGGTACCACACCTATTTTCATTCTTCCGTATCGGATGGCTCCAGCGGAGTTAAAGGAGTTGAAAGTCCAACTGCAAGACTTGGTAGATAAGGGTTTTATTCACCTTAGTACTTCTCCCTGGGGTGCGCCAGTCCTATTTGTAAAGAAGAAAGATGGCACTCTTCGACTATGTATTGACTACCATCAGTTGAACTGAGTGACCATTAAGAATAAATATCCTCTACCACGGATTGATGATCTTTTTGATTAGCTACAGGGTGCTATGGTGTTTTCTAAGATTGATCTGAGGTCTGGGTATCATCAGTTGAAGATCAAGGAACAGGATGTACCTAAGATTGCTTTCAAGACTGGTTATGGGCATTACGAGTTTTTGGTTATGCCTTTTGGTCTGACTAATGCCCCGATAATTTTTATGGACCTTATGAATAGGGTGTTCCACTCGTACTTGGATAAGTTCGTGATAGTGTTTATAGATGACATCCTGGTGTATTCGAAGGATGATGATAAACATGCTATCCATTTGCGCATTGTGCTGCAAACCTTGCGGAGAGACAACTTTATGTCAAGTTTTCGAAATGTGAGTTCTGGTTGAAGGAAGTGGTTTTCTTGGGACATGTTGTGTTTGGAGCTGAAATTTATGTCGATCCCAAGAAGATTGAGGCAATCTTACAATGAGAGCAACCAAAAACGGTGACAGAGATTCCGAGTTTCCTTAGTTTAGCCGATTATTATAGGAGGTTCGTTTAGGGGTTCTCATTGATAGTTGCTCCTCTGACTCATAAAAGAATTAAGTTTGAGTGGGATGATGTTTATGAGAGTCGGTTTCAAGAGCTAAAGAACCGGTTGACCTTCGCTCCAATTTTGACACTTCTTGTTAGTGGGAAAGAATTTGTGGTATACAGTGATGCCTCTAAATTGGGATTAGGGTGCGTGTTAATGCAGGAAGAAAAAGTAGTAGCTTATACTTCTCGGCAGTTGAAGAAACATGAGATGAATTGCCCTAACCACGATTTGGAGTTGGCAGCAGTAGTTTTTGCATTGAAGATCTAGAGGCATTACTTATATGGTGAGCGTTGTAAGATCTTTATCGACCACAAAAGCTTGAAATACTTGCTCACCCAGAAAAAACTCAACCTAAGATAGAGACGCTGGTTAGAGTTGATTAAGGATTATGACTTAGTGATTGATTATCATCTAGGGAAGGCAAATGTTGTAGTAGATGCCTTAAGTTGTAAATCCTCATCTTCGTTAGCATCATTTCAGAATTCTTATCTTCCGATGTTACTTGAGATGAAATCTCTAGGGATCCAGTTGAGTAATGGCGAGGATGGAACCCTACTTGCTAGTTTTATTGTGAGACCCTCACTGTTGAATCAAATCAGAGAATTGCAGAAGTCTAATGATGAGTTGAAGTGGGAAGTTCAAAAGTTACGAGATGGAGAAACTAGTGAGTTCAGACTCGGTGATGATGGTATTTTGATGCTTGGGAATCGGGTTTGTGTCCTTAAGGATGATCAACTAAGACGGGCTATTTTGGAGGAAGCTCATTCTTTCGCCTATGCTTTACATCCCGAAAGCAATAAAATGTATAGGACTATCAAGGAAAGTTACTAGTGGTCGGGTATGAAATGAGACATAGCAGAGTTTGTGACGAAATGTCTCACATGCCAACAGATCAAGGCGGAACATCAGAAACCATCGGGTACTCTTCAGCCTCTACCTATCCCTGAATGGAAGTGGAAGCATGTGACTATGGACTTTATATTAGGTTTACCGCATACGTAGAGTGGGAAGGATGCTATTTGGGTGGTTGTGGATAGATTGACTAAGTCCGCCCATTTCTTGGCTATCCATAGCACGTATTCCATTGAGAAACTAGCTAAGCTTTATATAGATGAGATAGGGAGATTACATGGAGTCCCAGTTTCGATCATGTCAGATCGAGACCCCCGGTTCACTTCTCGATTCTGGCTGAAATTTCAAGAAATTCTCGGAACTAATTTGAGATTTAGCACTGCCTTTCATCCACAAACAAATGGTCAGCCTGAAAGGACCATTTAGACTTTAGAGGATATGCTACGAGCTTGTGTCATTGACTTTGCTAAGAGTTGGGACAGACACTTGTCGTTGGTGGAGTTCGCGTATAACAACAGTTTTTAGTCTAGTATTAGGATGGCACCATACGAGGCTCTGTATGGGAGAAAGTGCTGAACTCCACTTTGCTGGGATGAAGTGGGTGAGAGGAAATTGTTTAATGTAGAGCTGATTGATCTGACTAATGACAAGATCAAGGTTATCTAAGAACGATTAAAGACAACTCAAGACAGACAGAAAAGTTACTCTGATAGACGGAGAAAATACTTAGAATTTGAAGTTGATGATAGAGTTTTTCTTAAGGTTTCTCCTTGAAAAGGTAATGATTTGAATACTTTGAGGTATTAAGTTTTATTTGATTATACTATTGTAGTAAATTGTGGTATCTTGTTGGATAATAAAAGGTGTGATTCGATTTGCAAAGCGGGAAAAACTCAATCCGAGATACATTGGACCCTTTTGTGTCATTGAAAGGATTGGGCTTGTGGCATATAGACTAGAATTATCCCCAGAGTTGGATTGGATTCACAATGTGTTCCACGTCTCAATGTTGAAAAAGTATGTACCTAATCCCTCCCATATTCTCGTGACACCTCCGATTGAGTTGCAGGAAGATTTGAAGTTTGAGGTACAGCCTGTACGTATTCTAGATCGAAAGGATCGAGTGTTGAGGAATAAGAGCATCCCAATAGTTAAGGTGTTGTGGAAGAATGCTCGAATGGAGGAGATGACGTGGGAAGTTGAGCACTAGATGAGAAGCCAATATCCCCATCTTTTCTCCGAGTCCGATAAGTGAAATTTTGAGGTCAAAATTTTATTTTAAGGGGGGTAGTGCTGTCAAGCCCAGCTCTATAATATACTTGTCATGTCATTCATGTACTTGATAGCATGTCTGCATACTTGGATGCCTCAAAAAATCGTTAAAAGTCGGTATTGTACTTAGTAGAACAATTAAGTCGATTAAAGCCTCGAACTAGTCCAAATAAAGACTTTAGGATGTATTTGAGAGTTATTGAACCTTAGAATGTCTTAAAATGGTGATTCAAAGTTCGAGGATTAATTTAGAATCCAATCGGGAATTTTCATAACGTAGGGGCAAAATGGTCATTTTGCCACTCGAGGGAAAAAATTGGAATGTTGGACGAGATTTTTGACCAAGTTTGACTAGTTGGAACATAATTTGAAATTGAGGAGTGAAACATTTCAATTTGAGCATAAGGGCAAAACATTCATTTCACGTGTCCAGGAGAATGTAATTGGAATTTTTGAAATTTTACACCATCATGACACTTGTCAAGCCCATGAATTTCACTTATTATCATTTTATACTTTGGATAATTATGGGATTATATGTGGTGGAAAGGAAAAGCCTTATTAGTTAAGTTTTAAATGTGAACCAATTATATGTTGCCATGTGTCAAGTTTTTATTATTTTATAATTTCCTTTATAAACTCAACATAAACTCTCCCATTCACTCTCTCATTGCCGTTCAAGCCAAAGAACAAAGGGGGAAAGAATAGAAAAANCAAGTTTTTATTATTTTATAATTTCCTTTATAAGCTCAACATAAACTCTCCCATTCACTCTCTCATTGCCGTTCAAGCCAAAGAACAAAGGGGGAAAGCATAGAAAAACCCTAAGGAGGAAAAATTCAAGAGAAATTAATTGGATTTTCAAAAAACGAAGCGATCGGAGGTAAGATTTCGCGATTTAGCTTAAGATCTACCTTACCCATGCTTTCTTTTTCATTTTCTATGGTTGAAACTCAAGTTTTCATGATGGAAGCATGCTGGCCGAATCAAGGGGGGAAGGTTTTGATGATGGTTTTTAATAGATTTCAGGCTATCTTGGTGTTTTAGTGTTTTGTGATATTCGGTATGAAAAAACAAGTAAGAAAATAACATGTTCTTCATCAAACCCTAATTGATCGAATTCTATAAGGAATATTTTGAAGATGAATTTTGTCATATTTCATGTTATCTAGCTCGTTTTTTGTGATTCGTGATGTCGGATATCGAAAACGGTTATCGAAAAGTATAGTTCTTTTAGTAAACGACTTGAACGATAATGAGAAAATTATAGTTAATGGACTTAGAATTGATTTCTAAGGAGGTATACGGACTTATTGGAGTACCGAAAGTGCAATGAATCTATTTGAAGTTGAATTTGATGTTTTGGCTAATTAAACAGTGTATAGTGCGAGTTAGGTCAAATACCATTTTAGTCCAATAACAATTGAACCTACGTAGAACACCATCTTTAAGTGATTATTCGAACATTTCTCATTCAATTTCATACATTGATAAAGAGCCTCAAATAGTTTTATAACAGTTTGACATAAATATATTGAATTACTTGTTATGTATTACATATAGGTGGTAAGCTCTCTGGTAAGGGTAAGGATATCGTACCCGAGGACTAGGAGTAGGAGTACTCCCGTTATAGTGAGTAAATAGACGATCATCTTAATTATCTAAAGTAGTTTATACTCGTTTTTATGATTTTAAAGAATAATAAATTTAAATTGTAAACTATTATGTTTTATAACTAAAGTGTTGGTTAAATGAAATGAGTTTCATAATTTGGTTTGAAATTGAATCCTGGTTTTGGAAATTGAGTAAGTGGAGACTATATATTTGTGTTACATATATGTTTTGACATATGGTTTGAATTGATGGCTTCTGACAATGTGATGGCATGAATGGCTGGATTTGTGTTTGTGTGGAATATATGAATTGTTTTGTTTTACCCTGACAGGTTGGGTAATATCATATTAGCCATGTCATGCTGTTGAAATTTTTATTGATTTGGTGGGTAAGTGATTAGCTTACTGCAGTGGGCGGGTTTCTGTGAACCAGCCTATTAGAGGGGCACGGTAAACCCTGTTATATTTTACCATAGTATGAGAGGCGCGGAGGGTATCTCCTAAGGTAGTTTAGAGTTCACTTCACGTAGAACCACCACGTGAGGGTGAAACTCAGTCAACGCCAAGGAATGGCTACGTTTTTAAACGTAAAAACATGTTTTATGTGTATATGTTAATTTAACAGCCTTGGCGGACTCGGTTGGATGCCCGACGCAAGGTGTCACTGAGTACGAGTTTTGGCACGAGTCAACTTATAAGAGAGTCATAAGCCTTACTGATTATTTTTGATGAAATGTAATTGTTTTATATGGTTGAAATGAGTTTTAATGTTATGAATCATATTATGAAGAGATATTTTAAATTGTCTCCATTTACTCTACTTTAGATGTTATAGATGAACTTTGCTTACTCATTGGGTTTATAAAAACTCACCACCCTTCTTTTCATCCATTTCAGGTTTAGAGTAGTCTGTAGGCAATCGATTTTGTAGAGGATTTGCTTTTAGATTTGCACCCTAAGAAATCGTAGGTCTACAGTCCTATTTATTTTTGTTATTTTGGAACTCACATGTCATTGTAGAATATTTTTGTATACCCTGGCACTGTGTGCTATTATGTATATGAATTTATTTTGTTATTATATTACAGTAATTGTTTACGTAGAATTTTATAAATATTGTTTTATATGAAAATGGAATATTTTATCCAATATTTTTATTTAGTTCTATTAGATAAAAATTCACTTTAAATGGATGATTTAGATCCCTAAATTTATTTTTAGATATGAAATGTATATTTTTCATTTATATATTATATTTTTAGTAGGTTTCAAAATTTTCAAGTAATAATGACCAAAATACCCCTGTGCGGTAGAAATTACTTTTTGATTGTCTTTGATTTGAAAATAGTCTATATTCCTTTAAAACATGATATTTAGTAACTGTTGCTCACAAGGGAGGCAAAAAACTGATGCTAGAGCCTTGAGAGATTTCGGTTGACATTTCGGATAAGTATGTCTATCGGGACATCGCAGCGGTTGTCACGGGCTCAAAAAGAGTACCAAGTCGTGAAAATATTGAGACAACGAATAAAAGAGACATTTAATACCTCTATATTATATCTATTATCTCGAATAAGAAAAATGTGTTGAAAAAAATTACCTGCTTTATTCTCTAGATTATACTACACAATATTAAAATAATTGAAACTCATACTATAGTAAACTAGAAGTTTACTAATAATTTTAATGTTTGGCATGACCAGTTGGACCATCCCATATCAATAATGATGCCAAAATCATTGAAAATTAATGTGATCATCCATTGAAAATCCAAATTTTTTTTTTATCTAATGAATTCTTTTGCGTTTCTTGCTTTTAAGGCAAATTAATTATAAAACCATTACTAGCTTAAATTTGGACTGAATCCCCTACATCTTTTAAACGTATTTAAGATGATATATATAGATTCATACATCCACTATATGGATCATTTAGATATTTTATAGTTTTAATCGATGCATCGACTAGTCACATGTGTGTTTATTATCAACTTGCAATTTGGCATTTACAATCATCTATTTGCAAGTACATTTTCCTAATTTTGCAACTATGATTATTCATCTTGACAATACTGGTGAATTTACATCTCAAGCTTTTAATATTGCATATTAGTTGGAATAACTGTTGAACAACCTGTTGCTTATGTGCATCAACAAAATGGTCTAGCAGAATCGTTTCTAAGACACTTCCAATTAGTTGCAAGGCCATTGCTTATGAAATCTAAACTCTCAATTTCTGCTTGGAGGCTTGCCATTATAGATGTTGTAGCACTTGTAAACATTAGGTTCAACAAGTTATTATAAATTCCTCCTCATATGATTGGTTTATGGTCAGAAACCAAATATTTCTCATCTAAGAATTTTTGGATGTGCAGAAGATGTTCCAATCGTTCCACCACAATACACAAAGATAGGTCCTCAAAATAGGTTAGGAATATATGTTGGATACGAATCTCTATTTGTAATTAAATATTTAAAATTGTTAATAGGAGATTTATTCACGGCAAAGTTTGCCAATTGTCATGTTGATGAAACAATTTTTTTCAACATTAGGGAGAGAAAATAAGTAGCTGAAAAAGAAAATTTCTTGAAATGAATTATCATTATCTAATTTTGATCATCACACAAATCAATGTGAACTTGAAGTTCAAAAGATAAATCTTTTGTAAAATATAGTATATCAGTTGCCAGACATATTTACTAACCTAAAGAAAATAACTAAATCTTATATAATAGCTGCAAATACTTCTATTAGCATTGATATCCCTGTAGGACAAGGCACATTGGAAGCATGGAGACCAATCGGTTCCAAAGATAAAATCATAAAAAAAGAAAAAGAGCAAATATTCAAAATGGTCAGAAAAAAGAAACATAAACTCTATAAGAGACCCTTGACATAATTTCAGAAGAAATTTAAGTACCTGAAATCAATGAAAATAAAGAGATCTCAGTCAATTATATAATGACTGGAAAAGATAAAACTAAAATAAAATAAACATCGACAATTTTTTTATACATAATATAACGCTAAATATTATGAAAAATTGAGGATCTTGAACTTACATATATTGAAAAATGTAGAAATAGAATTAATTGACCAATGTAGAAAGACGCAATCAAGGTGGAATTCACTTGCGAAATTGTGGTGGATGCAATTATAATTTTATATTAATTAGTCTAGCAATACATGAAAAGATTGAAATTAATACTTTTAATGAATGTAGCTACAACCTATTTATATGGCTTACTTAATATCGATATTTATAATAAAATCCCCAAAGGATTTAAGTTGCCTGAAGCACGAAATTTGAATTCTTAGAATATTTATTCGATCAAATTAGATAAATATGTATATGGATTAAAGTAATCCAGACACATATAATATAATCGCCTTAGTGAATATTTGTCGAAAAAAAGGTTATAAAAATGATTCTATACGCCCATGTGTTTTTATAAAAAGATTTGGATCTGAATTTGTCATAATTGATGTTTATATTGATGACCTAAATATTATTGGAACTCTTGATAAGTTATCAAAAGCAATGGATTACTTGAATAAAGAAATTGATATGAAAGACCTTGAAAAAAAAAAAGTTTTGTTTGAGTCTTTAGATTGAACACTTGACAAATAGAATTTTTGTCCATCAATCTAATTATATAGTAAAGTGATAAAACGATTTTATATGGACAAAGCACATCCATTGAGTTCGCCAATAGTTGTAAGACCACTAGATGTGAAAAAAAACCATGTTTGACCTCGTGAAGAAGATAAACTTCTTGGTCCTTAAGTACCATATCTTAGTATCATTGGAGCACTAATGTATTTTACTAGCAATACATGACTTGATATATCATTTGCTATAAATTTATTAGCAAGATATAATTCTTCTTCAACTCAAAGACATTGAAATGGAATTAAACATATGCTTTGATTTTTTTGAGGAACAATGAACATGAGTTTATATTACTCAAATGTATCAAAAAATCAAATTTAATTGGTTATGTAGATGCAAGATATTTATCTAATCCACATAAAGCTCGATCCCAAACAGGTTACTTATTCATATATGGAGGTACAGCTATTTCATGGCATTCTTCAACCATGCAGAAATTTTCGCTATTCATAAGGCAAGTCATGAATGTGTCTGGTTAAGATTTGTAACTCAACATATTTGAGAAACATGTGGCTTGTCAACTAAGAAGTAAATTCCAACAACATTATATGAAGATAATACCGCTTGTGTAAAACAATTAAAAGAATGATACATTAAAGGTGATAGAACAAAACATATTTCACCAAAATTCTTCTTTACTCATGATCTCTAAGAAAAAATTGATACTAGTGTTCAACAAATTTGTTCAAGTGATAATCTAGTAGATTTATTCACCAAAGCCCTTCCTACTATAATGTTTCAAAAGTTGGTACAAATGATTGGAAATCGTTTTAAAGATTATAAATAATGCAGTCATCAGTGGGGGTAAAATACGTATTGTACTCTTCTCATTCATCAAGGTTTTTCTCACTGGATTTTTTTTATAAGGTTTTTAATGAGACAATATTTGAAAAATGTATTTTGATAAGAATTATGTACTCTTTTTCCTTCACTCGAATTGTTTTCGATGAGGTTTTTTCCTTGTAAGGTTTTAACACGGCATATTCTTAATAAAATAGATATTCAAAGGAGAATGTTATGAATATTTTTCTGAATATCCATTTATGTTACGTATATATAGATTTAAATGTAAATTAGATTAGATTAAGATTAGAATTTAATTCATCCACCTAATCCCTTAGTATTATTTTGATCTTGTAAATTTTATCTAGATAAGAGGTAATTAGCTTATAAATAGACCCCTCACTTCATTTGTAAATACACTCGAATAAGATCTTTTTACTCTTTCTAAATACTTTCTCTTCATTTAAATACTTTCTCTTATAGTTATTATTTCAAATTATATTTCATAACAAATTCAAATATTTATTTAATTTTTGGGTATTTTAGTAAGTGTCTTTTCAAACTCATGACTGTATTACCAACTCAGTTATTCTCATTAAACAGTCACTGAATAACAAGTATAAAAAGAGCTTCGACTTTAAATAACATGAAATTTAGAAAAAAAAAAATTAAATCATTACGGGCATTAGTAGTAAAAGAATTAAGAATAACAACAAAAAGTTATAATTATTTTATGGCTTATATTAAAATGATTTATTTGGCGTTCCTTCAACGTTGATGTATGCATATAAAAAAAGGAGAGGGTTGTTGCAGCGGCTCCGTTGATTAAGGTGTTCCTGAGAAGCAGCATTGATTTAAGGCGAAAATTTTGACAGCTCCGCTGATCTCGGTGCCATAAGAAATGATCAAAACATTTGACTTGTGCAAAAACTGAAATAATAATTTTAAACGAATGTTATATATTTATACTTGCTTTGTTTCATAAGTACGACCAAAGGAATCTTTTTGGCCCGAAACTGGTGATCACCATTCATTAGCTATGATATGTACCACACACACAGCACAAAGCGCCAAACTTGAAAATGTCCCCATTTCTTGCCCTACACTTATTAATAATTACATAAATATGTCTTTTATATTTAATTTAATAATAAATATAATTTTTTAAAAAAAATTAAATTTCGATCCTTTGCTGTTTTTTCCTAGAAATACAATTACTACTCTTTGTTTTATTTTTCTAATTTCACAAATCAATACTTTTAGTGCTAAGAGAATAAAATAATATATACTTTCTAACCTATCAATGATAAGATAATAGAATAATACATAGTCATATTTTACTTTTAGGGAAAAAAGAATTTGTTTCTCCACCGCTTTTCTCTCTTAAACATTAATGGCAACAATCCTTGTTATTGGTAAAAGAAGTTAAACACATTCTTTTGCGTATGCGTAATTTTAGGAAAATATTCTATACTACTGGTGGACCACATTCTTATCAATTTTCATGGAAAATCTTTAAAACTTCTCTATATATTTTTTTGAAAGTGAAGATGTTAAAGTTGAACATGAAAAAAAAAAAAAAAAAAGAGATTGTTGTGAAATCCATGAGTTTGTGAGATAAAAAAATTTCAACGAATTTAGAATTCGTCGATGATGAATTGAAATAAAAAAAAAATTGTACAACAATAATAGCCGAATAGTACCTCTTTATTTTTCTTTTAATGGGAGGGTTTGAATTTGAGAATTTAACAAGGAGAGTGACCTATTATTAAGTCAAATGTTTGAATTTATCTATAAATCTTGAATATGTCAGAATATGTCATTTTTTGTTATTTTTGAAGTAGTAAATTAAATGTAGGAAAGTGTACAAATAGTAAGAGTTTGAGAGCATAAAGTTTTAGAATAAATCCATATTACAAAGTGTGAGAGAGATGGAGAGATGATAACTTCTTTTTTATTTTTGAGAAAATTAATATAACCCATTGTTTAAGAAAAAAAAATACATAAAGTTGGTCTGTAGATTGAAGAATCATTAAATCAGGTAGAGTGTTTGGAAAATAACCAGCAATTTAGCATTCTTAGCTGTATGGAATCACTTATTATAATATTCAATATATGATAGCCTTAACCAAACACTTTTACGTGACGTGGTGTAGTCTGATTGGGCTTATTGAGAACTAGATTTTATATAAAAATATGAAGTGAATATCATATAACTATAGAGAACCTTGAACAATTCTAGTCTATATATATCTAGATAATCTATTCCAAGACCAAAAAAGGAATAAATATTATTCAAAAGAAATGTAAAATGAAGACAACCTAATGCTTCCAGTCACTAGTGAGAGGTTTTGTGTCGTTTTATGTGTTGTATTATCGCAAACGTGAGGCGTGGATTGATCAAAATGATGACATGAGAAAAGCAAGCGCCAGTCTTGAAAATTATGAAATCTTAGAAAGTAAAATTTAATCTTTGAAAACCTTTGTCCACCCCACATTAATAACAAATGTGGCAATCATAATCGAACATGCTTGCCACCCCATAGTTGAAACCTTTTATTCAACTCCTTTCTTCCTTATCTAACAAAATTAAATAAATTAAAATTCTTCATCTTATATACCCTGAAATCCTTGTTGTACATTGGCCCCCAGAAACAACATTCCCCTGATGGAAAATTCTCAAACAAGAGCGTGCTATGGCGCAATCATCGTTTTCCTACTGCTCATCTCAACCACTCAGGCCAACTACCTGAGCCTGGTTAACCAGTTCTTGGCTCCTCAAAATGCTGCTCGTGCCGCCATTAGGGTGCGCCCATTGGTGTGGGATGCGAGGTTGGCGCGATATGCTCAGTGGTATGCTAACCAAAGGCGCAAGGACTGTGCTTTGAGGCACTCCAATGGACCGTACGGGGAAAATATCTTCTGGGGAAGCGGCAATGGCTGGACGCCGGCTCAGGCTGCTGTGGCCTGGGTTTCAGAGAGGAAATGGTACAATTACTGGTCTAACTCCTGCGCCGGAGGGGAGGAATGTGGGCATTATACACAGATTGTGTGGAGCAGAACCAGAAGAGTTGGGTGTGCCAGGGTGACTTGTGATGGAGGGAGAGGTGTTTTCATGACTTGCAACTATGATCCTCCTGGGAATTATATTGGAGAAAGACCTTACTGAATTTCATCAATGATTGCTTTCATGAAATTTTGCAAGTGGAAGTTTATATATGAAGATCAAATGTGAGATTAACTTTTCACATATATAGATATAATGTATGGGGTTAGTGTGATTTTATATGTAAGTCCTTTATTTCCCCCCCCCCCCCCCACCCACTCTTTTTTTTTTTTTTTAATTTGCTTATATTCATATATCGATATGGAATCTAAGCTTGGGAACAAACAAATATTTGGTACGATAAAATCTTGATTTTCGTAATCAAATTTTCTGCACATAGGAACCTGTTGCCTGAATTGTAAGGTTTTCCTTGCTTTTTCTTTGATTTATTTATTTTGGTTTTCTCTTTCTTTAGTGGAATAAATCAACCGCATGCCATGTATGTCTTCAATAATTTCATAAGAATTTGCGTATTAAGGACAAAAGCACGGCAATTATGGTCGCCCAATATTTTATTCCAGATTGGTAATATGACGTATTAAATAATGTCTCAGAACAAACTGTACATGGATAGATGAGTAGCATTGTAGAAAGAGAAAAAGGAAAGTGGTAATAATGTTAGGACCAATCCAAATGAGACCACTTGAACGCAGATAACATTGTAGAGGAGCGATGCAGAGCATACATGTATAACCTTGCAGTTGCGGTCGTGGCGCATGGGAAAATCACAACCACAGAGTAGTATGTGGTGACTTTACAGATGTAAAGGATTTGGTAGGGAAACGGTTGTCTTGTCTTCACTCTTGATACTCGTAACCAACTTTGTCCTCTATTCTTCTTCATCTTCTTCTATTTCCTCCTTTTAATAAAACTTTCTTCTATTCTAGCAATTAACTAAATACGTCCAATCATCCATAATATCCTTTCCAAATTCCAATCCTATCTGATATCACGAGGTTTTTCTTTTTCTTTTTTTTTTGTAGATTAACTTAAATGTCCAATATAATTTGAGCTACAGATAGTCCATCTCAACCAGTGTGGCCCAAATTTATGTTAGCCCTGATTCAGAGATAAGCCAAATCTATAGGCCTGACACCAAGCAAAAAGTTTGTCATATGTCCTTACTCTTCCTCCCCTGAATATGAGTTTGGTACTTGCAATTGCGAGGGTTACAACAAAGAGATTGCACAAATTGCTTTCTGCCGAATTCCAGCAGAACATGCAGGATTTCAGATACTACTACAAATACTGAGAACAATACGCAGGACATATTCAGAATTCAGCCCCCTATTCCAGGTTCCATTTGATTTACACCCGAACACTATAAGATCTAGCTATTTCCACACTCAATTCCATACAAGTACAAAGTATATATATATGTTTGCAGTGGATACCTTAAAATACTTGTTCAGTTCACTATTTTTGGAAAAATTTCTTGCCTTCAATGTAATAGTTGCATTGAAGTGAGCCAGCTAGCATCAGAAGTTTTTTCGAAAATAGTACTGAAGTTGAACAGGAGTAGTTAAGGTACCCCTTGGAAGAAGTTTACTACTAGTAAGAATATTCAAACTCCAGCATCAATATGGCCTTTCGCCAATATAGTTACCCGGCGGATCGTAATTGCATGTCATGAAAACATCTCCATCCTCACATACGACTCGAGCGCAGCCAAGTCTTCTGGTATTCTTCCAAACAATTTGCGTGTAGTGCCCGCACATCTGTCCCCCCTGGCACGAGTTGCTTGCATAGTTATAATATTTTTCTTCCTCAGACCATGCACTCACAGCATCACTCGGCCTCCACGTTGAGCCACTGCCCCAATATATGTTCTCCCCAAGCTTGAAATCACCCTCTGGAAAAGAGTGCTGAAGCTTGCAGTCTGCTTTTCTTTGGCTTGCCCACCACCGAGCATATTTCTCAAGCTGGAAATCCCAAAACAAGGGTAGCTCCCATTTTGCTGCCCTAACCAAATTGTGTGTGAACAAAAACTCTAGTGACTCGCCAACACAACCCCAACAGAGTTGCTTGGAAACTTTGTATATTGTTTCATTGTCGGGTATTGTGCCATGAGCTCCAGGAGATGGAACTGATTGGGAAGTTGCCAAAAAGTTACCTACAGCGAGAGTGTATGATAGAACGAAGAAAAGGAGGAAATGGGGCTTCATTTCACTTGGTAAAGAGCGGCAAAACAGGAGAGACGGTTAAAAGTCTTAGGTCGGGATTGTGTGTTGGCTCTGATTTTGGAGGATCCCTTCCTAATTTTTATAGGCACTCGAAGATGGGTTGGGCGTACTGTTGGATGACTAAACGAAATTACATTATATTGAGTGGATCACAAGCTCCAATAACTTGTTAATTAAAATGATTGTTCATTCTTTTCTTCTTTTGCCTTTATAGTGTGTGAGTTGGTGTAAGAAATGTGATTGGTGGCTGTGAATTTTTAGCATGCAACAATATATGATTGAAGGTTGTCTCGTGAGCTTAGGCTATGTGGTGCCCGTGAACTCTGTCTTGTTTGTATTATGGGACAATGTGCCCACTTTGGTACATTCTAGATTATCAGCAACGATTTGGTTCACGCGCGTCCGCCAACTACGCATTCATATGTCCGGCAATGATTTGATTTGTGCTACTGAGGCCTGCTCAGCTATGCCTCCGAGTTATCTGTCCTGGTATATTAAAAGTCTTTCGTAAGGGCTTCAATTGTACACCATCTGGCTTCTTAATTAGATGACAAGTGGCATGTAATTGAATTCGGAAAAACTATTTTTGGTTGTGGCATGTAGTTGGATTGGGAGAAATTATTCTTCGTTAAGCAATAAGATGTTTTCCTTGTATGCAGGCAAACGCAAGAAAATGAGCCCATTAAACTAATTGTCGGACACATGGATCATATTTATCTATATCTATATATTAAATTTGTCTTTTGAGAGGTCTACTTGATTTCGCGTGTCATGTCCAATTGATTACCACGTGGAAATCAATTGACTAAGTTGGATGAGAAGATTTTTTTGCGTTTGTTTCATTTGAAGATCTCTTTTAGTCTTTTAAATTTCTAGTCCTTTTTTTTCTTGAGGGCATTTTCGGATTTATAATTTGTTTTAATGTCTTTTTATGTTGTTCTTTCTTTTTGTACAATTTTCTTCTTCTCTTTCTCGAGTTTAATGCTTTTATTAGGTAAAATATTTGAAAAGCAACACATATAAAAATTTTATCTTTTTTTTATCATAAAGTATTGGTATAGACGGAGTACAAGATTATTACTTGCATCAAATTTTGCATGAATCAGTATTTACAAGCAAGTATTTATAATTTAAGCTTCTCAAACATGCCAATAAAAGCACATAAGAAGGTTATTTTCTTAACCTATCTTAAGTAAAATTCTTAAAGATTTTAAAATCATGTGGATCACAAATAAGAAAAATTCTTCTAGATTTTGTTCATTTTAGTATTTTAAAATTACTAATTGTGAGAAAATAGTTCACAAAGGTTGCTTTTGTTTTAAATGTTGATTAATTTTAAATCTTAAGTAACATAAAAACATAGTAACACGCGTGTGCGGTAACTTACAATAGTATATTGTAAGATAGTCATATGACAGACATATCTTAATTTGAGCAAAATGGTTGATGTAGTGTCACGATTCATGAAGTGCTATGTCATGATATTTACTTGACATCTACTAAATATCTTTGATCTATAATACTACAATTCCAAGTCTAAAACATAATATCCTTGATATAAGGTGTTATGGTAGCAAGCATAATACTTGATATCTTGATCTATAGGGATACAGTTCAAATCATTATACTTGATATCCTTGATTTGTAGTGCCATGCTTTCAAGCCTAATGTTTGATATTCTTGATCTAGGGTACTACGGCTTCAAGTATAATAAATGATATCTTTGATACTACTTAATTATATCTTTAATTTGTAATGCTATGTTTCCAAGTATAAAGCTTGATATCTTTGACTTGAGGTCCTACAGTTCTAATTATAATGCTTGATATCTTATTTTGTAGTGCTATAATTCCAAGCAAAATGTCCAATATCCTTGATTTGAAGTTCTATGGTTCCAAGCCCAATATCAATTACTATTAGTTTTAGAGAATTGTTTAGTCATAAAGTTTTATGTTTTATTGCATACTATCACTACATTTTTAATATATGCTTAGAGTACTGGCAAAACATTAATACACTACCTCAAAAAGATGCAAAACAGTGCATCTTTTATGCAGCTTTGCCAAAGCCTTATTCTAGCTTTTGTTTACAGACACCGCTTTTTGTAACTAAGCTAACAATCAATATATAAAATTACAAATTGTCATAATATTGCTTTGCATTTTCTACTACTGGCTATAACATTTTGTATATATAATTTTTAGTACATGGGCTTACTTTAGTCCTCACTTACAAAAAGTTATAGAATGAAAAATATGATAAACATAACTATTACAACATGTATTATTGTCTCCGTGTGCAACACGCCGGTATATTTCTAATAATTAATTAATGAGAGCATTTCCTATTATTATTTTTTAATTTAATCCCAATTAAAATTGTGCACTATCTATCAAAATATTTTATACAATTTATATTTAAATAAATTTAACAAGCTTTGTTTTCGTATTTTATCTGATAATTCTATTTTATAATTATTTTAGTCCAATTTTGTTATTAAATATTAGCTAAGTCTTTAATTTTTAATTATAATTTAGTTATTTTTGGTTGTTTTTATATTTAGTTTATTTTTAAGCAAGTTATTTTAATTTTATGTTATTTCTTTTAATTTGGTTATTATTTATTAGTTTTTATATTTTGTAAGAACTAAGGGAATTGAACTTAATTTTGGAAAGTAATGTGTTGAAAGACCCGAAAGTCTGCTTGCATATGCTTCAGTGTTTGGACCATAACTCGCACTACAGAATTCCAAATACTGCGATTCTTGAACCACTGGAAAGCTAAGAGACAGAGCTAAAACTTTCATTGGAGATCACTTTACCCAGTTCTGCCTTGAAGATAGAGAAAATTGCATTGGAAAATGGTTGGGCGTATTGTTGTGGGAATGGCAATTTTAAGACTGATAGTTGATGTTTGGGACTCTCAATACACTTTTAAGCCCAATTAAATCAGTAGGTCAACTTAGAGAATTATAAGTTAAGTTTGTTAGTATAAATAGGATATTTTGATGAGACATTAGAGGGATAACTTTTGAAGATTCAAGAAGCTAAAAGTTTAGGTTGAAACTTGGAGAGCAAGGTTATAGATACTTGTTTTGCTTTTTTCTTTAGCTTTTATTTTTCTTTTTACTCTCAATGGTTGAATTTTATATAATGTTATTTATCTTTGCAATTATGAGGAGCTAATTTTCTTTTTCAAGAATTACAATTGAACTCACATGTAATTTAAATTTTTAATCTCTTTCTTGCTTATTTTCAATGGAATTAAATTGTTTATTTCAATTTATTCTTAATACTTTTAATTGCTTGGTTACCAACTAAATTGATCTAGAAACCTAAACAAACTTGGAAAAGGAAGTTTAATGTAGACTAAGATTGGGATAGCATATTGTGAGACCTCGACCTCTATAGGCTCGTAACTATGCATAGACGTAATAACACGGGCTAGGGGTAATTTCATCATTTCCTTAGTAAGCCCCTAAAAGTAAGTTTTAAACAATATTAAGGTCTAAGTAGGCCTAAGGTATAAATGGAAGATTAAATATGGGTAAAATGATGAAGGAAATAAAAATGGTGATGATTTTCACGATAGGGGTAAAATGGTCATTTTTCACCTCGGGTAAAAATTTATAAGTTTTCATAAACCCGAGCATTTCTAGACCATTATGGACCTTGTCCTAGTGTCAAAGGAGCAAAAACATTGCATAAAGGATTGGAGGAGAACAAGTTGACTTGTGAGGGCATTTTGGTAATTTAAGTGGAGTGGATAAGCTTGGGCTATAAATATCTCTTTCTTCCAGCAGCTTCTTCTCCCATTTTCCAGCAGTTTCTTCTTCTTCTTCCTTCTTCTCTTTCACGTTGCTTCCAACCTCCATAGAAGCTTGATATGAACCTCTATAACCTCCCTCAAAATAGCTCCACTTTTCATGCTTTTGGTGCACCCTTTCATAAACCCTTGTGCTCTTCCACTCTCTCACTTTAAAACCCTTGGAAAATCCTACTTCTATACTTTCTCTCACTAGTTAGGTGTTTAGAGAGAGAAAGAGAGAACTCCCATAATAGCTTGGAAAAGTTTTTGAAAGAATTTCAAAGTTACAAAGCTATCAAGGTGAATAGTAAATTAGAGTTGAGTTTTAAGTGTTGAGAATGTCTAGTAATTAAATTTGTGAGAGTTTATTTGTTGGGATTGTTATTCATTTAAGTGTGATTAGAGTATTGCAAACGATAGCCATTTAATGGCATTTTGAAACTAGTAGGTGATAGCTTGTAGAACTTGTAATTATGAGAATTGAGTTAATTGTGATGTTAATATGATAATAGGTTCCAACGAAGCCCCACCGTCCCATTTGGACCATTAGGGAAGTTAGAATCGACTAAAGGTTCAACGAAATACCGGTGAGTGGACTTGCATTTCAAACTTGTTTTGGGAATATGAATGTATTTGCACAAGATATTTGAATGATTTTATCCAACTTTTCTTTTAAAATGTGCGCTAGGGAACAAGCCTTGATTAAATGTTTTTGATATTGTGAGATGTGTATAAGGATGAATCCATATGCTTTATATTATGTTGGTATGTATGTATATATCTTATGAATATGTGTTGTGTATTGATGAATGATGTTGGGTGATGATGTTGAGTGTGCGAGTAGGGAGTGCACACATGATGACGATGTATGTATATGTAAATGTGTGTGTTATAGAAAGCTCATGAATATGGTTTATGGATGTAATGCATGTGAAATTTGGCATGATGAATCTTAAAAATTTCCCATTTTCTTGCAAATTGATTTTTATTGCAACACCAAATGAATTTTTAGTGCAAAGGAGGTCCTTTTAACACCTAGGTGCCCTGCTTCTCGCTGCAGCAAGAAACATTCTGTTTTGGCAACCAACAACTCGTTGTAGCAAGAAATTCTCGAGTTTTGGTGCAGTTCTTTCACTTCAATAAAGATTTTGACTACATTCCTGTCCGAAATGGGAAAAGTGGTAAACACAAAAGTTGTAGCCCTGCCTCTTAGTTTTCTAATGGTCTAAAAATCAGGTCAATTGGACTTCTTTAGTGGGAGAAATGATAGAAAAACCAAAACATATGCAAATTGACACTATTTTCTCACTGCAGCGAGAAACTTTCTGTTTTAGCCTCCCGAATCTCGCTGCAGCGAGAATGAACTTCGCTACAGCGAGAAACTTGCTGCCATGCTTGCTATCTTGCTTGATTTTGACATACTTTTCACCCATTTAACTTCATGGATTGATTATGGGTTTTTGCAACACTATGAGGTTATTAATCAGAGTTTGAAATGAGGGGTTTTTGGTAAGAAACTAAATCAATTGCATTGTTTTTGAAACAAGTGCATCATGATTTCCAAATTCTTCCTATTGATTGCTTGTTCCCTTCTTATGTTCACTCACCGGGTTTATACTCACCGTTTTCAACTCATGTTTTTAGATTAAGAGGCAGTCAGTAACTAGGTCGAGGTGCCCTTGTAGATTTGTTTCCTTGGTAGGTATCTCGGCATTCAATAGTCGTATGTCACTTGGGTCTCTCCGCTGGAAATCGAGTCTCCTTTTTGATATGTATAGATAAACCTGATGTAAATTATTTAGACATATATTTTAGACAATACATGTATACTTGATTGGTAAGGCCACTACAAGTTGGCAATGCTTAGTATTAATTTGATTCGAAGTTATGAAATGTGACTTAGCAACCTTTGATGGAATGATGAACGGGTCATATTAATAGGTTTGCTTGGGCTTAGTGGACTACGTCCATTGGGCTGTCGGTCATGGCCTGAAATTTGGGTCGTGACACATATGATCTTATTAATTGATTTGCGTATAAGATAGAGATATATCTATAAATCATATGTAACCAAATTAGAGCCTGAACTTAATGAGTTTGTTTTAATCTTAATTCACATAGGGATACCGTGTTTTAATCAAAATAGATATTTTTATAACAAAATTTGGGAGACCTTTAATAAATAATTGAGGACTCTAGGTTAGTAATTCAACCCATTGAAATAAGTTAAGGAAGAAATGTAAGATTTAGATGAAGTGTGAGGGATATTGTAATCTTAGGCTTTCTTAATTTGATTTTTACCCAAGTTATTATTACTTTGATTTATTATTTTTAGTTTAAATTTTGGTTAATTATTTTCAGTTAATTAATTTAGTTATTTGATATTGATTGTTTGGATAAGTTAGATTGTTCTAATTTTAGTATTTAGTAAAATTTTATATCAATTCTCTATGAGATCGATAATCTGCTTGCTTATATAATATCTATTTGATATGTATACTTGTCTAGATAAAAATTTAACTAGCATTATCATATCGTATAAATATAAGATATTAACATTTATATGAATAAATATGAATATGACACGATTAACTAATCGTGTTAGAATTTTAAACACATACATGGATAAGTTTAATAAACATGTAACACAACATTATATAGTTAATATGTTCATTAAACGTGTTGAGTTAAATTTTAAATGGTGTAATACGATTTGTTCACATTATTAAAATTTATAGATTTATAACTTATTTACTTATTTACACTATTAACACGATTAAATTCATATATATATAATTAAAATATAATTTTATAATTCAAATTTATAATAAAAAATTATAAGAATCATAATATTTATCAAATATAACAAAATTCGACATCAATACATCTTGATCATCAAAAAAATATTTGTTCTTATATGGATAATTAAATAGGTCTTAACTGCACATTAAATATGTCTACTCGACAAGTGAACACCATTAAATAAATAAATAATAAATAGGTTAGAGGTTATATGGTTATAAAATAACATGATTAATTAATCGTGTCTTAGACAGATCTTAAACAAATTAAGTGGATTTGATACGGTTAAAATACGATTTATTGGTATCTAAATTGTATCGACACGATTAAAACAAAAAACATGATTAACCTAAACCCAAACTTATTTAAATTCATATTATGTACAAAATTGTCAAAATTTGTACCTGGAAGCATAATAAAACCATATAGAAAATTGAAATTACATTAAAATGGAAAACGATCATACCTTAATTAATCCTCTTAAAATATCAAAGCTACTCATCATACCTCAATTTATTTCTCTAAAAATGTCAAAATTACCCATAAAAAGTCACAAAGGAGTCCAATATTAAGTCAACTGGAAATTAATCATGATGTATTTCTATAAGTAAAGCTTTTATAAATATATATATTATTTTCTTCATGAAGGTAATTAAAATTTAAAAGTATCTAAAACATCGAAATGAATATTAAAAATAATAAAAGGTATAATTATAGATTTATTTAATTTTTTCTCCTAATTATAGCTGAGTTGGGCCTCTTACATCTTAATACAGACTCTATTCCATGGATACTTTAGGCTGTTTTGGTGGTCTAACTTTTTGGGCTTTCTGTTTCGTACTTTCGTTTCTTTGGGCTTCTGTTTCTTTTTTAATCCCAAGTTCTTGGTTTGGGCTTTTGTTTCTTAAGTGTGGACTCCTTTTTCTGTTTGCCATGCTGCCTTAGTACATGCTTTCTAGGGGGTTGAAACCTACCACCAACACCATAGTCACCAATCGAAGGCCACTCCTTTCCCAATTCCCACCCCCCCACTCGCTGGTGCTGTCGCGCCTGTTTTACTTGTATAGTTTTATCATCCATATGAATTCATGATGTATTCTTATCATTAAGACCATGCCCATTATTATCACAAAGATTTCATAATAGTAATCCTTAATAAATACTATACACATACATTGTATGCCCATAAAAATAATAACATACAAAACAGCACATTGAAGGATAAGTACTTGTCGATAAAGATAAAGGGAAAGGAACAGGCATATGCGCAATTAAAAAAACGAAAAAGAAAGGATATATATATATATATATATATATATATATATATAATATATAATAATATATATATATATATATATAGCAAAGCAAGAAAAACAAGTGGGGAAGTCCAGGGGTGCCTGGAGAAGGCCAAGGTGGTAGAAAAATGACATGCACATGGGTAGGCCAAGTAAGGGGGTTGAACGATAAAAAATTGTATATGTCATCTTTCTTTCTTCTTGGGTGAGAGAGATCTTTTCATCTTTGAAAGATTAATAATAATTCTATTCGTTTGATAGTGATGAAAATGTTTACTTATTTTCTTTGAAAGATGTTTCCTCATCGAAACTTTTTAATATTTCTAATTGTCGCTTTAAACAATTTTATTATTTCTTTACTTATCTTTGTTTCAACATTTATGTGTATTTTTATTTATGTTCAGCTGAACATTTTAATATTTTCAAATCATATTTGTTGAAATAATTTCATATTACTAAGTCTAAGGGAGATTTATCAATTGGCATTTCAAGAAACTTTATGAAAGTTTTGCTATTTCTTGGGACAGTCTTTTCACAGAAGTGGAAATATAGGAAGCAATAGCAAGTTGTGATGGGAATAAAGTCCCGAGGCCAAATGGCTTTAATCTCAATTTTTAAAAAAAAAAACAATGGGGCATTGTGAAAGAGGACATTATGCATTATGTTGAAGACTTCCACAATATAGCCATGTTAGATGGGTGTATAAACACGTCTTTTATTACCTTGGTCCCAAGACGAGCTTGCCCATCTTCAATTGGTGATTATCGGCCCATCAGTCTGGTAAGTAGCCTCTATAAAATTGTCACTAAGGCATTTGTTAACCGGATGAAAGGGGTATTGGAGGAAGTTATTTGAGAAAATCAATTCGCCTTCATTAAGGGTAGGTTGCTTATGGTTTGTAGTCTCATCGCCAACAAGTTAATTGACCTCTTTAAGAAAGAAAGGAATGGGGGTCTCTTCTTCAAAATCGACTTTGAAAATGCCTTTTTAGCATTGAATGGGGCTTCTTGGATCTGGTCATGAGACATATGGGGTTTGGTGAAAGGTGGAGAGCTTGGGTCCGAGCATGCATTACTATAGCTCTCATCTCTATTCTTGTTAATGAAACCCTTTCACAGCAATTCCATATATGTAGAGGATTGAGACAAGGCTGCTCGTTGTCTCCTTTCCTCTTCAATCTTGTTTTAAAGGCTTTTATCATCATGATGAGAAAGATAGAAAGTGAACATATTATCAAGAGAGTTACTGTCGAAGGAGATGAGCTTGCTATTTGTCATTTACAATTCGTTGATGATATGGTAATCATTTGTAAATCTTCTCTTGATAATTTGTTAAATGTCAAATGTATCTAAGATTCTTTCAGGCTATTTCAGGTTTTAAGATCAACCTCAACAAAAGCTGCCTCTATGGAATTGGATTGGAGCAAAGGTTGGTTGAAGAGTGGGCTAGTAAAATTGCTTGTTCAATTAGGAAACTTCCAACTACTTGTTTGGGGCTTTTGTTAGGGGGCAAATCTAGCTCTCTTAAGATATGACAACTTGTTGTTGATAAATTTGAAGCCAAACTCTCGACATGGAAAGCTAGGTACTTATCCATGGGTGGAAGGATAACACTTTTAAAGTCTATGTTCGACAGCCTGCCCATTTTTTACATATCACTTTTCTAAATCTTGGTTGGTATTAGAGAACAACTTGACAAAATTCAAATATGGTTTCTTTGGGGTGGCTTAAATGGGAAGTAAAAAATGCATGTTGTTGATTAGAACTCAGTTTGCCTTCATAAGAAACTTAGAGGTCTTGGGGTTGGCGACTTGAACCTAAAAAATCGTGCCCTCTTCAATAAGTGGATATGGAGGTTAGGTAATGAGTCTGGAAGCTTATGGTGGAAGGTTATTATGAGTAAAACAGGTTGCGAAAATGATAACCTACTTCCATCAAAAAGGTGTTCTACAATGGTCTTTGACATTTAGTGTAATGTTACTAAACGTTTTTCCCATCATGACAACCGTAGTCAAGTTGTAAAAGATAATTTTGGACTCTTAATGGTTATGGTCAAAAGATCAACTTTTGGCATGATCAATGGATTGATGAAATTGTACTAAATACCATAGTCCCAATATTCTTCGCCTTAGCCATCATTAAAATGGTATGATTGACAAATATGGAAAATGGTTTGGTAATGTGTGGTAATGACGTTTAGAACTAAGGAGAAGGCTTTTTGGATGGGAACTTAATCAATGGGAAGTTGTTCATCATCTCCTTAATTAACAAGTTTTAGGCAAAAATTTTGACGATAAGTTGATCTAGAAACAAACTTAAATGACTATTACACAACCAAATCCTTTTGCAATATATTTTTGGAAACTAGTCAGTAGAAGGTGTTAGCCTTAAAATGATTATAGTTTTGATTGTGATAAAATGATCCGAATTTGCTTGAATATTATTTGAGTGAATCTTGACAAGTCCTTGAATGATTTAGCTCTCATACATTTGTTCTTACATGATTACAAGCTTGATTGTTTTAGTTGTGCGAATTTTTGAAGCTATTAAATTATCACACACTTGTTCTACAAATGTCTGCAAGCTTGAATGACTTAATTGTATGAGTGTTAAATTTGCTTAAAAGAGTTTTATTTATGTTCTCTCTAACATTTACCTTTGAGAAGTTAAAGTTGCAAGATATGTTCTTAAATGGTTAAGTTTATCTCAAAGCATTTGAAGTCATCAATCTACATTACACCAAGCTTGCTTCAAGTCAAGAAACTTAGTCATCGCTCAACATTTGATCACAAGGAAGATATGGCCAACGTTACATGCTAAAATGTCAAGGAATCTTGAAGAAACAAAACTCCAATCGATCCTAAAGCAAGGCAAGTCTATCTTATGGAAGAACGGGCAAGAATGAAGAAAGAAACTTAAAAAAGAGACAGCCATAGTCGAACCCATACAGCTTATAATCGACCTTGGAATAGTGGCATAGTCAATCCTAATGAAACTATAGTCAACCCTGGAACAGTGCCAGTCAACCCTCTAAGCTTTGGTCAGAAAAATACAAGCTTTTTGGAAAAGATCGACTAGAGAAACTTCATAGTTGACTATAAGTGACAGTTAGACACAAAATTCAAAAGGAAAACGACTAGTTTCTTGCCCTAATAATCTCCAATGGCTTTATGACCTCTCAAATTATAAAAAGGACCATTTGGAAGCATTCAAAAGTGAGAAAGATGAAAAGAAAAAAGCCCAACTCTTGAGGATCAGAGTCTTGAAAGAAAATGAGAGAAATCAAGCCTTTTTGAGCTAAAATTTCTTTGTGCTGTCACTTTTATCTTTAAATCCTATCTTTTTATCCAATGTTAAGCATTCTTCCTACATTGTACCACACTGGAAAAATCTTTCTTTTAGAGGCATTATTGTTATTCTTGTCAAGGTTCTAACTTAACCTTGAAAAGTTAGTGCAAGGGTTATGGTTGATCCCAGAAGAAGCCATTGTATGGGTTTGTGGTGATCTTGTTAAAAACCATGGATTTGTGGTGAACTTGTTAAAACAATAGGTTTATGGTGAGCCTCTTGAAATTGATGGGTTGGTGGTTGAGCTAGTTAAAAATCATGGGTTATCGCTTGATCTCGTGAAATAACTATTATGAGGGTTACCGCTTTATCTTGTTAAAAAGCAAGAATCCATTTTAGTAGATTAAAAATTCCTTGGTTAACCAAGGGAGTGGATATAGGCGCTTGAAAAGCTGAACTACTATAAACCTTTCTATCTTGATTTACTTTTATGCATTGTGATTTATTGTTGAAACTATTTTAGAAAAATCATTTGCTTTGATTTTAACATAAGTAGGAAATCCATTTTGAAGAAGTTTTGATTTTTACCTAGTATTTTCATTTTATCATTGTTTTGTTTTGCTATATTTCATTTCAAAAGAACCCATTTCATAAAGTGCTTGTAGTTTGATTCATACTTTTCACATCTTGGTTGGTTCTTTTCTAAATCTTTTTCAACCATCACAAAATTGTCCATACCTTGTTGAAAAGATTTCTTGAAATGTTTTTCTGAAAGTTGCCTTTATTTGATTTACATTTGAACAATGTTTAATCATTTCAAAGTAACCATTTGTCTATGTTTGATTAAGTAGCTTTGACTAAAACTTAAATATACATTAAGGTTTTTGTTGAAATTCCTCTTACAAGGTTTCAAAATGAGTTTCTTAGTCTAAGATTGATTTTTGAGTCTTCATAGTCTACCACAATTTTGTTTGAAAGACATTGGAGTTGGTTTGTGAAAAGAACCACAACCACGGTCAACTAGAGTTTCTTGATAGTCAACTATAGCTGATTGTTTTAACACTTTCCAAAAGTTTTTGAAATCCAATTCTCCCCCTCTTGGATATTTTCATTAAGCTAACTTTTCAAATAGAAAGATCTGTGGAGAAGGCTTACGCCTTTGAAGGTTGAGTTGTTCTACTAGCTCATTCTTAAAGGTAAAGTTGATGTAAGAGAAACTCTTTTGAAAAGAGACTTTATCCCGATTGAAGTTACCGAATGCCTCATCTGTATAAAAGATTATGAATTTGTTAACCATATCTTTTTTTGTTGTGCTAAAACTTGGCATTTATGGGGCTTATGGGCCAACAATTGGGGGTTTAGTTGAGTCATGCATAAGGACCCTTTGGTCAATTTCCTTACTTGGAATGAGGTTGCCAAAGTTCTTAACAATCAAGATGTTTATAAAATGGTGTTCCCGGCCATTTTATGGACTATATGGTTAAGTCGTAACAATGTTTGCTTCAATGGGAAGATATGGGATTGTCACCATACTTTTGATATGATTAAGTTGCGTATTGCATGGTGGGCTCATGCCAAGTGGCCACACTTAAACTTATTGATTTTGGACTTTGAAAGGTTTCCTAATGCTGTTGTCACCTCTTCTAGTCCTCTGTTGGTGAAAGTTAATGTTACATGGCAACCACCATTTCATGGTACTTTTAAGTTTAATATCGATGGAGCATTGAGTGGTAACTAATAATTCTATTTTATAGAGTTATTTTGTCTTATTTTGTTATTAAAAGCTAGCTAAGTTCTTGAGTTTAGATTAAAATTTAGTTATTTTTCTAATTTGTTTGCTTTTATTAAGTTCTTTTATCTTATACTATTTTATGTTTATTTATTTTAGTTGCATTATTATTTATTAGTTTTTATGCTTTTGTAGGATTTTGAGGAATAAGGCTTCAAATTGGTGAAGAAAGGTGAATAAAGGACCATGCCTCTATTGGTACATGTTGCAGCATTTTGAGCATAACTCCACTCCAAATGTCCTAATGATGTGATTCATGAACCATTAGAAATTTAAGAAATAGAGCTACAACTTTTATAAAGATCACTTTACCCAGTTTTGCCTTGAAGATGGAGAAAAATACATTGGAAGTTGATGGAGTACAATAGGCAGCAAGAGGAGGCTTGAAGCCAAGTGAGCGCCGCGACATTGAAAAGGAAAATCTAAAGGATTAGTGTGGGAAAGAAAAGGGTTGTGGGCTGATTAAGGTTTTATGGGTTCTATAATTATTCTAAGCCCATATTAAGAGCCAATTAGGCTTAAGTAGGGAGAATATGTTAATTTAGTGGTATTTAAAGATAACTTAAGGAGAAGTTAACTGTAAGAAGAAATCCTAAGAGAGATTCAATAAGTTAGAAGTTGAGGCTAAAGATTGAAGATTAAGGCTGCCAATATTTGTTTTTCTTCGTCCTTAGCTTTTATTATTTTTGTTACTTCATATGTTTTTATTTATTTTTACAAGTATGAGTAGCTAATTTCTTTTCTCTAGGATTACAATTGAACTCGCATGTAGTTTAAATTTTTAATCTCTTTCTAGCTTATTTTCAATGGAATTGGATTGTTTATTCCAATTTTTCTTAATGTTTTTAATTGTTTGGTCACAAATTAAATTGATTTTGGAACCTAAATATAACTTGAGAAAGGGAGTTTAGAGTAAGCTAAAAATTGGAATAGTATATGATCATATTTATTTACTTAGATAAATAAATTGATTTGTATATAGGATAAAGATATACCTATATGTTGTATGTAGCCAATATTAGAGACTGAACTTAATGAACATGTTTTAATTTCAATTCAAATAGAGATATGGTGTTTTCCTTAAAAATGATTTTTTTATAAGAGTATTGACAGAGCCTTATAAATAATTAAGGATTCTAGGTTAGCAATTCAATCTATTGGAATAAGTTAAGAAAGAAAAGTAAGATTTAAACGAAGTGTGAGGGATATTGTAATCTTAGGCTTGTTTAATTTGATTTTATCCAATTTTATTATTGCTTTGATTTTCTTTAGTTTAAATTTTTTAATTAGATTTAGTTAATTTATAATTTATTTAGTTACTTGATTTTACTTGTTTGGATAAGACTAAATTGTGTTAATTATAATACTTAGTGAAATTTTAAATTAATTCTCTATGGATTAATACTCTGCTTACTAATATATTATTTGTTCGATATGTATTTTTGCCTGAGTAAAGAATTAAACGACTAGTTTATGACGTCGTTACTTAGGAATTGTTTTCTAGTATTTTTACTAATATTAATACCAAGCAAACTTAGTCTTAATTCAAATTTTATTTTTTCCTGTTTTCAAGCATCTTTGGTCATTGTATGTAGAGGAGAAACTAAAATCTTATTCCTTTTGATCTAGAGATAGAAAGAATGTTTAGAAGACTTTGAAGGGAATATTTGCAAGTTTAAACTTTAAATCAGACAATTGCTAAAGATAATAATAATAATGGTAACAATGCTGTCAATCAGGTTCTTAGAGAGAACAAAACCTGCAAGATTATACTATTCCTTTCTTACAAGGCTTTCACCAAAGCATTAGAAGACCTTTCGTCAATGCAAATAATATTGAAATCTAGCTTGCTTACATGCAGATGATTCAATTTTCAATTTAGTTTGGTGGGTTACCTAATAATGATCCTAATTCTCAATTTTCAAGAAATTTGTGACACTTTTAAATATAATAGGGTAACTAATGATGCTATTAGACTGAGACTATTTCCTTTTTCTTTAAAGGATATGGCAAAGAGTTGGCTAAATTCACTTCTAACGAGATCTATCACTAAATGGGAAGACTTAGCTCAAAAATTCTTGAAAAAATTCTTCCCACGTGCTAAGATTGCAAAGCTAAGGAATGATATAACCTCATTCACACAATTTGATGGTGAGTCATTACATATGGCTTGGGAGCGATTTAAGGATTTGTTAATTAGAATATGTCCACACCATGGGCTTCTTTAATGGCTACAAGTTCAGACATTTATAATGGGTTGGTAAGTTCAATCAGATCTACAATTGATGCCGTTGCTGGTGGGGCATTAATGGATAAGAATCTTGATAAAGCTTATAACTTGTTGAAAGAGATGGCATCTAATAACTACCAATGGCCTTCAGAAAGATCTAGTTCTAGAAAAACTGCTAGTGTTTATGAGATTGGTGCACTTAATGCCTTCATTGCACAAGTAGCTGTCTTAACAAAGAGATTTGATATAATAGAGGTTAATGTCCAAATCTCCTTTGTAACTTGTGACTTATGTGGAGATAGCAATTCTAGTGATCAATGTCCATCTAATTCTGAAGCAGTTTAGTTTGTTGGGAACTTCAACAGGCAACAAAAAAATCTTTATTCCAACACCTACAATCTAAGTTAGAGGAACCATATCAAATCTCCATGGAATAACAACCCAGGGCCTTCAAATCCAAGGCCAAGCATCGTTCTTAGCTTTACGCAACAAGCTAAACCTTTAGTCCTTGAAAAAAAGCTAATAATGGAATAGATGTTCATGCAATTTTTAGCACAAATTAATGAATACATGACTAAGAATAATGCATACATGGCGACAAATGATGCCATCATTCAAAGTCAAGCAGCATCAATTCGCAATCTTGA
The DNA here is from genome assembly GCF_000208745.1 of Theobroma cacao. NCBI lineage: Eukaryota > Viridiplantae > Streptophyta > Magnoliopsida > Malvales > Malvaceae > Theobroma > Theobroma cacao. Next base: position 11,366,075 of record NC_030858.1, on the reverse strand, counting down.
GAGACAATTGGGTCAGTTAGCTAATGCCATCAATAATAGAGTTTAAGTTACATTACTTAGTGACATTGAGCCCCATCCAAGAAGAGAGAGCAATGAGCATTACAATGCAATCACATTTTACAGTGGAAAAGAGGTAAGTGGTTGTCACGACCTGGAACTCCCATCGAGCTCGTGACAACTGTTGCGATGTCCCGATAGACATTCACTACCCGGAATGCCAATCGAAACCTCGCAAGGCTTTAATATCAGTTTTCGCACCTCTCCTGTGAGCAACAGTTGTTAAGTATCATGTTTTGAGAGATTATAAACTATTTCCAAATCAAAACAATAGAAAAATAATTTTTTTCCTCACAGGGGCATTTTGGTTATTTTTCCTCAAAATCTCGAAACCAGTTAAAAATGTAGTATGCGAGTGGAAAACACATATTTCATAATCAAAAATAAGTTTAGATGTCTAAAACATTCATTTAAAGTGAAACTACAACTATTTGAATAATATAAAAATATTCAATAAAATATTCTATTTTCTTATAAAACAATATTTATACAGTTACCGGTAAAAAAATTTTGTAGTGTAAAAGCTAAATAAATTCATACATACTGTAATACAGATAACCAAAGCATAAGATTTAATTTATAGTGACACGTGGGCCCATGAACAACCAAAAGTATCAAAAGTGGTAAACCAACAGTTTTTGAGGATGCAAATCCAACTGTAACCCTCAATGAAATGAGCTATCTACCGACTATCCTGAGCTTAAAATGGGTGGAAAGGAGGGTGATGAGATTATATAATCCCAGTGAGTAAACAAATACTATCTAAAATATCTAAAGCTGAGTAAATAGAGACAGATAAAATAGATTAGTATAAAAATGATTCACAGCATTTTGAACTCATTTTCATAAAATAAAATAGATTCATTTCACCAAAATAAACAACGAGGCTTATGATTTCCTGAAAAGCTTGGCTCGTGCCAAAATCATTCTTATACTCAGTTATCAGGGATACCTTGGCATGGGGCTATCCCAATCGAGTCCGCCAAGGCTGTTAAAAAGTCATGTATGCATAAATCATGTTTTTATTTTGAAAACATAGTCGTTCCTTGACGTTGGCTGAGTTCACCCTCACGTGGTGGTTTGGTGTGAAGTGAACTCTAAAGTTGTACCTCGAGAGTTACCCTACGCGCCTCTCCGATCGAGGTAAGAATATAAAGGGATTTCGTGCCTCTCAAAAAGGTTAGTCCACAGAACCCGCCCACTGCAGCAAGCTAAACCCACCATACAATAAAATTTGCGATAACATGACATGGCAATTATTTTATTTTATAGCCTCTCAAGGCAAATCAACAGTTCATACATTTTCAACACATTTACTAATTCAACCATTCATGCCAATATTATCATAAGCCATGCAATTCAGACCATGATTTATAACACAGCAATTAGTCTCCAATTACTCCATTTTCAAAACCATCTTTCAATTTCAAGATAATTTTATAAAATCATTTCATTTAATCACATTTTGCTTATAAAACATAAAGATTTACCATTTAAACTCATTTTTCTATCAAATCACAAAAATGAATAAAAACTACTTTAGATAATTAAGACGATAATAAGGTTACTCACTATTTCGGGAGTCGAATTTCGAGTACTCCGATTCTTGATCCTCGGGTACTATCTCTTTACTTTTGCCAGAATGCTCACCACCTAAACATAATGCACAATAAGCCATTTACTACATTTGTGCTAAACCATTGTAAAACCAATTCAGGCTTTATACTAATGCATGAAATGGAATGCAAATTGTTCGAATTATCGTCTAAACATGGTGTTCTACACAAATTCAATTGTATACCTAAATATACAACTCTTAGATCAGCTAGGAGACAACACATTGCCTAAACATATCATATATATTTTGCCTAGCTTTTGCCTCTAGTTTCCATAATAATCAAGTTTCCAAGAATTTGGATTTTATGGAACTAGTTGAGTAAGACCCACCAATAGCTCAAACATACTACTGTAAAAGTGTGACCTTGAGTGTGCTCAACAAGTCTCTGATTAAAAAAGCAGCCAAGTTATCTTGCTATATGGTAGAAGGCAACTTGCTCATGCATGACATGTGACTCAATATATAATGAGGGATTTTGTTTTTGCCTTTATTAAGGTCTCATCTTTGCATGCATACCATTTATTAAATCGCATAAAATAAATCTATCACATGCATACTATTTTTCATTGCATAGCATTTATTAAATTGTATAAAATAAATCTATCACGTGCAAACTACTTTACATTGCATAGCGTTCATTAAATCGCATAAATAAATCTATCACATGCAAACTACTTTGGATGATTATGGATTTTAACTGTACTAATTTCCTTGAACCATCAAAGGAAACTAGCTTGGTCAAACTTAGGGGATTACATATAAGAATCTTCAAAATTTGCTTGTAATCTCCTTGTCTTTCTTGGCGCCTTGGATCCCCATCATTAATTTTTCCAAAATTTAATTCTTAATCTATCCTAATTCTAATTACATTTGAATGTAGAAACCTTGAGTTACATTCGAAAGGAGTAAGAAAAAGAAAGAATTTTACAAACCGAGATAAAGAGAGAAGGCAGGACACACAAGCCTTATTTCAAAAATACCAAGAATTTACATTCAACCATAGCAAAATCATATTGGACCTAAGTCCATAATCATCCACATATATTCACCAATATGAATAAAATTTAAAGACATGTCTCATTCAAATTGTTAATCTTATGAGGTATTTGAGATTAGCAATTTTCAACATTTAAATTTTACCAATTTCAAATTTTCAAGTAACCATTTAATTCTATATCTGGAAATGTCTTTCATAGATGGTAAGTATTACTAATCAAAATTAGTAATTTATCGAATCTCAATCTTGTTAGGATTATAATTAAATTTTTATTACAAATTAAAACAATTTTAATTTGTGCTCTTAATCATTTTACACAACCTATTATTAATCTCCTTTAATTAAAGATTAAATGTCTATTATTACCTAATCTTATTAAGAAATATCTTAGACAATTTTATTTTTAATTTAATGTCAAATTAGAATTATCTTCTTGTAAGAAGTTAATTCAAAACAAAATTTGTCCATAAATATTTAGACTCCCACTACTACTAGGAATCTAATTCCTAAATTAATGTTGTTTTAAATTACTTAAATTTTGACACGAAATCACATTTCATAATTTATTAAATAAATTATCAATCTTTATGGAACATATTCCATAAATATTTAATTGGATAATGAAGTTATTTTAACTTACATAATTTTAGAAATCATATTTCTTTATTTGTGGATGTTAATGCATCATCTTTGACATCCTTAGTTTTAGGAATTATATTCGTTAAATTAAATGTTTATAAAAATCAACATAATTATAGAATAATTCCATAACTTATCCTCAGTCAATCAACTTATTTAATTCATCATTTATTGGTGTAAAATTTGAACAAATTCTATGTCGTAACCAAGACAGTGTCTTGCTGCAGATAGTAGTAGACATGTCTTAATTACATGGGATTATGGCGGTGTATCTTTAGGAATTTAATTCTAATAAAATTATCCTGATAGATAACTCATGGAACTATTCCAGAATAAATTTTCAGGATTTTAGAAGGTGATTTGGCCATTCAAAAAATTCAAAAACCGTGACCTTTATCTGCATGTGGCAAAATTGGTTTTTGAGTCCTTTTGAAATTCTTTGTGCCTAAAAATTAGGAATTTAATTCCTAATAAAATTTATCCTAATAGATGACTCATGGAGCTATTCCAGAATAAATTTTTAGGATTTTAGAAGGTGATTTGGCCATTCAAAAAATTCAAAAATCGTGACCTTTATCTGTCGGTGGTAGAATCCATTTTTGAGAACTTTTGAAATTCTTTGTGACTCAAACTTAGAAATCTAATTCCTAATAAAATTAATCCTAATAGAAAACTCATGGAGCTACTCCATAATATTTTTTCAAGATTTTAGGAGACATTTTTGGTTGTAAAAAAAATCCAAAACCACAACCTTTATCTGCAGAGTCAATTTTGGTTTTGTTTTCCTTTTAAAGCTATTTGGTGGCATAAAATGAGGAATTTAATTCCCAATTAAATTTTTCGTTGATAGACAACTTATGGAACACTTCCATAGTAATTTTCCAAGATTTTAGGAATTGTTTTTGGCTGTAAAAAAAAATCAAAACTGTGGCTTGCTGCTGCAAAGGCAGGAACGGTTTTGACTCCACCAACTCAATTTTATGAAGGCTTAATTCTAGGGATCTAAATCCTTAAAATTCTTAGCAACAATTTGGATAATTTATGGAACATTTCCATAAAAAAAATGTTCAGCCAATTGGTGCAACTAATTGTGCAAATTTAGACATTTCTTGGTTGCCAAGCCAAACAAAACCGTCACTGTTGGAAACAACAGCTATTTGAACCACGTTTTGGTAGCTTTACCTCCACCATTAGCCACACTTAATCACCCATCTTGGAACATTTCCAATGTGTATTAATCTCTTAATTTTTCTGCATTTTATGAAGCACTTAAACCTCACTTTTGTGGCTGAAAATAGACCAATACCATGGTTGGAAAGAATTGAATTCTACCATTTAAATCACACCATAATGTCATGAGATCGAATCTTTATTTGCTAAATTAATTTGTGCATCTCATGCACTTGTTAATTTGCAATATTTTGACATTAAAATGAGATTAATATTATGACAAATAAATTTTAAAATTTACAATTAAAATCTATATAGAAATCAAAATAAATAAAACAAATTGTAAAACTTTAAAACTTACTACTTTGTGTAGAACAAAATCTGAACACCTCATATTCATTTTCAACAAGGCATTAACAACAATTAATATAAAAATGTGTTACAATCGAACCAAGAAAGGCTCGGATACCACTAATGGTTTTGGCTATGGACAGCATGCTCAAAATACGCAGCGGAAAGAAAATTAAAACTTTATAACTAAACAACCAAAACATGTCTTCATCCATGGATCACCTTGGTGATATTTAACACATAAAAGCATAAAATAAATTATTATTTAGAAAGTTACCTTGCTAAGTAATTTCATAATCACAATGGCACTTCCCAAAGCAATCCCACGAACACCACAAGGAGCAAAAACCCTAGCCAATCAAGTGCTTAGCCTCTAATAGTAGTACACAAGATTGCACATGAATCTTAACAAAGGAGGGAGTTTTTAACTATACTTTGTGCTTGCAAAGGCGACAACAATAATTCTTTTCTTCTTTTTCACAATCTTATCCGAACCCCTCTTGAAAATTGATTCATAAGCAATTTTCTCTTTCACACAAAGGAAGTGGTAGCAAAAGGAGAAAACACTTTTCTTTTTCTGACAAAAACTTAGTTTTCTTCAATTGTGAAAATTTCTCATATAGAAAATAGTTAAAAGGTGACTTACTATTCAAAAAAAATAGTTAAAGGTGATTTATATAGTTAGGTTAAAATAACTTCAATTTTGCAATTAAGCTCTCACTATTATAATGCATTATACTATTGGGCTCATTACTTAATTAAACTCTTTTAATTAAGTCCTTGGAAATTAAAATCAAAATTAATTTCCTTTATATTTTGTAATCAAGGGCCTTATAATTATAACTATTTATAATTATACCTAAAACTTAATTAAACTCTATTAATTAAGTTTATAGAAGTTAATTACCTAGCATGTGATTTAAATTTAACTTAAATCATCACTCTCCTAATTTAATTCAAATGTAATCATTGTGAGTGACCCATTAGGTTATTAACATGTTGGCAATGGAATTGGTTAATGACTTAATTGATTAATATAAATTTTAATTAATTAATGTATAATCAGTTCCATAGACCAAGATTGGCATCTAGCCATGCATCATAGCCACCCAATGTTAGGATAGTCAAAGGGTTCTTTGATAACCTTTCAATGTACAGTTTATCAGTGTAATTCATTCCGTCATCATATATCTCGGAGATGTTAAAAGCTTGGTACAGTGTCTACTCTTATTGACCTTTATATTTGTTCCTGCAGTTATAGCATTGGCTTTATAGAGACTTATGAAACCTTTTCATAATCTCCATGTTGCCTTGGCAAAGGACTTCAATAAGCTAATGTTAACTAAGAATTGATAGGATATGTCCTCTAAAATAATTGAAGTGATGGTTTCTATTTTGACTACTCATTTGCCTTCACATTCTTTATACTATACCCAAAGACATCCTATTTTGGCATCCTTGGTTAGACACCCGTAAAGATGAAATCAAAACATAGCACTCCACACATAAGATAACTTGGTGTCTCAAGTCTAGGGAGTGTTTACACAATTGACATATGAGAAGTGTTGCATAGACACTAAAGTCTATTACTAAAAGCACTTCTCATGGCGAGTCATGTTCAGTGAACTTGCTCTCTTGGGCAAACACTTACATTTTACTTCCAAGTATCTTTATACTTCAATCTATGAGATCGATTGCTTAATTCAAAAGTAAGGAACATAGAATATACCAGTCTTTAAGCATCATTAATGTCCATTCTCAATCATACATTGACCATGAACATTTTGAGATTATGCTTTGATGCATGGGATTTCATAACTACAACCCATTACAGTTCCCTTACAAGGCATATTAATCTCATGGATTTCATCCAATTAGACTTATAACTCATTATAATTGATGTCTTATTGATGAAGGAAAACCTCTAATCATTCAACATGAATGATATTATTGCATGATTGGAATCGAGTCTTAACCAATCTCAATTGGCTGCAGGGCTCATCCCAACACATGTGCCGTTAACAAATAATATAACAGAAAGTAAAGTTTGTTCCCATGAAAAATTGCCCAAATCTTTTTGTCGAGTAATAAAATTAACACAACTTAATCTTATCCAAACAATTGAAATTAAAGCTACTAAAAATTAAAGAAACTAAAACTAAAATTGAAAACGAAAAAAATGATTTAACTAAAATCAATCAACCAAAAGTCTAGAACCACAATATCCCCTCAATATTTCACCTGAATCTCTTCTACTCTTTTTTTACTTACTAGATAGTTTCAACTTGTTAACCTAGAGTTTTAATGTATTTATAAGTCTCTTTCGATGTTCTTATAAAAATATCTTTCTTAACCAACTTACTATATTCTTATGCAAATTGAAATTAAGAAAGACCCATCAAGCTTAGACTCTAATTATAGTTACATATGACAAGTACGTGTATTTTTATTTTACACGCTTATTAAATCAATCATCTCATGCAATTGATATTGAACATATGCTATTTCATCCATGGCTTAACATATGCTATTTCATCCATGGCTTACTCTAAACTCCCTCTTCTAGTTCCATTTAGATTTCCAAATTAATCTAATTGGTGATCAAGCAATTAGACACATTAAGAACAAAATTGAAATAAGTAACTCAAACACTATCAATCATAAGCAAGAAAAAATATTAAAAATTCAAACTGCGCATTGGGTTCAATTGTGATTCTAGATTAAAAAATTTAGTACCACATAATTACTAAAAACATCATCCAAAAAAGTTTAAACATCAAAACTAAACAAAGAAAGTATAAAGATAGTAAAAGAAGAAAAAACTCTAAGATTTGTCAAGTCTTTAATCCGCAATCTTTCTTGTTTTCCTTGTTTTCTTGCTAGCTTGAATGCCTTTTTTTCTTCAAAAAAACCTCGCTTAATTGTTCTCCAAACATGCTTTTGAAAGAGGGGTTAAATAGAGCTTGAATCCGTGTTGAAATAGAAGTCCGAATGCACCAAAACTTTCCTCTAACATGTGAGCGCCCCAACCTTTTCTCTTTTTCCAGCTTTTCCTTTTGAGCGTTGTAGTGTTACCTCCTTGGTGGCCATAGCACTGAGTCCTCTATTCAGCCAAAGTGCCCTTACTTTGTTTGAGTGTCGTGGCACTGATGCTTCCATGGCCATAGTGTTTTACACTCTATCTTGAATTTCTAGGTTTTGCTGCACTAGTTTGACTTGTGAGCTTATGTTTTACTTTTTCAATGTTGAAATGGAAAAAGTGGTAAACATAAAAGTTGTAGCTCTGTCTATTAACTTTCTAATGGTTTAAGAATCACGTCAATTAAACTTTTGTAGTAAAAGATATGCTTGAAGTACTTAAACATATACGGTAAAAGTCTACACCTTGAATTCATTTTTCTTCACAAATTATCACCCTTTTCATAGTACATCTACAAAACCAACCTACTAACTTAATAAATAACTAAACTTAAAGCAAAATATCATAGAACAACTTAAAGTAATTGAATCCAATATAATTAACCAAAACAAAATAAATGACTAAAAATAACTAATAATTAAACTAAATGACTAAAAATAACTAATAATTAAACTAAATCTCAAGAACTTAAACAGAATACAACCAAAATTGTGACAAAATAACTCTATAAAATAGAGTTATCCATTTGTAACAACAATTCATAGAATTCTATAACATATTCTCTTACCTCACCTTATTATGTTAACCTATTGAGTTTTGCTCGAGCCTCATTCTCGGCATACTCAAGATAGAATTGTTTCTAGAACTCTACTTAAGAGCTTGATGGTTGCTCCTCCAAGTTTCTCAACTCACCTACTCCACCACCACTGCAAAGTTGTGTCCACATAATATATAACAGCTGAATTGATCCGTAGAGTATCCTTCTTGATGCCTATGGCTTTGAAATATTGCCTTAATTTCCACAAGAAATTGTCCACCTCCTTGGCCTTTCTCTTGCCTTGGAACTCCATGGGTTTTGGCACTTTTAATCGAGCCCTATTTGAGCAATTGACACACTACCTCTCATGGTTGCCTTAAATGCATTAAGCTCGTCCCTAAGCCCCCATACCTCTTGTCATAACGCCTTAACCAACTCTTTTAATTGTTGCATCTTGTTGATTAAACATATCCATTAACTCTTTAAGGGTTGACTGCAACTCCCCACGAAGCTTGTCACCTTGGGATTACAGCTCCTCCATGTTGGTTTCGACCTCTTCTTCGAATCTTTCCCTCATTTATCCCATGATCATCTCCATTTTGAATACCTGGCCCTTCAAGAGTGGATAGTATGTCCCTCAAACTATTTATCCCACTTGGTTGCACATCCAGTATCCCTTTATCTCCTAGTTGGGTGTGGACAAGTTAGTAGTGAAGCCATCTCTCTCTTTAATTCTCATAACCCTAATATCAATTATCATGTGTCGATACTTTAACTCAATTTCATTTGATTTTAAATTTTAAAAATCAAGCTTAAATAAGACTCAAAATCTACAAAACAACAAAAGCAAAAAAGATAGGAAGAAAAAATAACTAGAAAGGAATGAAAGTTTTTATTCTCAAACTTTTGTGCACCGTAAATGGAGAGAGGAAAGTATTTATAAACTAATAGGTAATTTGAATACAAGATAGGCTCGTCGTGCCGTTGGCTTGTTTTGAGTGCATAGGTTGTTTGGCCTTCTTGGATTCGCTCGCCTACCAAGACATTGTGTGTCTAGGCCACCTGGCTCGTGTGGGCTACCTAGGCTGTTAGTGTACAAATGGCTTGCTAGTGTGTGAACTCTTTGACCATGACGCGTGGACTTTTCGAATGGTTAGATAAAGCTGCTACTCATATGCCGGAGACAAATAGGAAAGAGAGCATGTTGTCCCACATTTTTGGTTTTACAACATGTTAAAATTGCTTGGTAACAAGGATTCCTCCTAATGGGTATCGCCGTTAAGTGAAAACCCACGTGCACACACGTGTAAAAATGTAACTACTCCGTGCTCCGACAGCTTTTATGATTTTGGCGCCTCCGTCGCTGTGCCTTTCACATATGGTAACTGCCCAACTAAAAATCTCCCAAAAACGCCAACCCTTCCCTTTCAAAAATTCTTTCACTCTCCACAACACACGCCATTTTTTGTTTTCAATTCTACTACTGAATCACATAACTCAGTTCTTTCCTACTTTTTTTTGCCCATGCTTCTTTTCTCCACATGATCGCCGCCATTTCTCCAGCACCCCGAACCGCCACTCCGGACCCCGGAAGGATCCGTTTCCCCAACCCGAACCCGAACCCGAACCCGAACCCCAACCGCCACTGGATTCGCTTCAGTAAGTTAGGGCTCCCGTTGTGGAAGCCGAAACTCAACTGGCGATCGTATGAGCGGGTGCAGCCGATGCAGATGGCGTGGGTTCGGAGCATGAGTGGCGGTTGCTTCAAGAGCACGGAGCCGCCGCCTAAACAGGGGATCAAAGTCGAAGAAGACAGCGGCGGCCAAGATGTTTACGACGCCGACGCCATGAACTCCAGGGTTTCGCCTGAACATCTTGTTATCATGGTCAATGGTCTCATTGGAAGGTACCTTTCATTTTATAAATATTTCCATATCAAATTAAAAGAATTTAATTAACTTAGAAAATGTTGTAATTTGAAATGTAAGATAATTCATTTTGATAATGAATGTAGGGATAGTTAGAATTATTAAAGCTAACGTTGCAAGCAAACATATTCTTATACACACAAGTTTTGTTAAATTAGTTTGTTTTTGTATTATAGCTAATTCCGTTATTTTAATTAGTTTGAGGTTTACGTAACGTGTTATTACATCAATTAAAATGCTAAGAAGTTCCTACCCCAAACCAAAGCATGATTTTCATAATTATTGGGGCAAAAGCGCAATTCGTTTGATTCAGAAATGATTAAGGATCCCAGTGCAGGAAGCTGCCCCATTTGTCTAAAATTTAGCCTGAACTTTTTCAACCCCAACTTTTGAGTAAAGGCTGTAGGAATCTGCATTGTGCGACTATTTTGTGTTAATGATGCCGCATGGTTTCTGTCTGTTGCTATCTCTACTGCTTTGATTTATCAAGGAGTCTTTTTTTTAGCAACTAAAATTGAAATGAATCTATACATATGTATAAGCATCGTACCTGTACCCTTATATAGGTTTCTTTAACATCCTTCGTCTTGCCCTAATAAAAGCATAGATGCTTCTAAACATCTTTTGCATCTGTATGGTATTTGTGTCTGTACACACCAGATACAGTGGGATATGCAGGGGATATCATTTATGTTATAGAAGGAGGGAGACATCGGTAATATATTTTTGGACACATTAGATAAAATAAGTATGATTCTTTCTTCATTGTTCTTGTTATAGTTGTCCATATAGGGAAAATATATAAGGATAGAAACTTTGTGATGTATGTGGATAAAACAAGCATGAAAGGTTAAATTTACTTCATTAGAGACATTTTCCCTGTCTTTAATAAACAGATTGGGTAGAATGAGAACGAGAAAGATCAAAGCACCCGACTGACCTATTGAAGCATCTTGATGGTTGATGTGGAATCGATGCCAGCAAAATTGCTTTGCTCCTCTAGGATATTCATGGTGGCTTTGTAACATTTGAAGATGTGCTAGTCCTTAGGTGAAAGAGGTGAGAAGCAAATAGAGAAATGTAGGAGAAGTGGAAGACTTTGGTATCTTTGTCCGTGCCAATTACTTTTAGCCATTTGACGTCAAAATAATTAAAAGAATAAACTATATTAAATGGGTTTATTCATTATAGTACCAGATTTGGGTGGCTATGGTTAAAGCATTAGGTTTTGGTTTTTTCTTTGTTTGCCTCAGCATGTAAGAATTTGGCTTTGACTAATTTTTTTAATTCATAATCAATAAACCATTTTAGGAAAGTCATTTATAGTAAATTTGCTTATTTTTATGTGTTTGTGGCCATTGGTGCGCTTTTTAAAGTATGTTGACAAGATCTTAATTGATTTTATGTTTTAAAATCTTTTTAGAGCTTTTTATTTATTTCTAGTATGAAATTAATGAAATATTTTTATTTGTATAAATATGTGTAACTTTGTATTTTATTAACACATTGTTGTATTGTTTTCTAAAAGTTGAAATTTTGTCTGTATTGTATTGCATTTGTATCTTATATCATATCTGTGCTTTATAGGTCTTGCTAGACCAAAATCTGTAAGAAGAGGTAGAAATGGTTTTTTTTGAAGGATCATTATTTAATGCACTGTTGGTGGATCTCAATGGAACCACAAGTGGGTTTCTTTTTTTCAATGCGTTCATCTAAGTATATGAAAGAGATCAGATTTAAAATATGTAGTAAACATATTGGGTTTAATGCGTGTATGACATGATTTTGAAGTCTTTGAACTCTATAGATGGTGTGTTGGATAATGATTCTTTGCTTATACCCTAAACCCTCAACCTCAAATTCAATGGATGGGTCTAAAAGCATATCTGCAAAATGACTCGTGACATTAGAGTTTCTCAGGTGTCACTGGGCGGGGTGAGTTTGAGTTTGAAGCTACAAAGATAGAAAATGGTGTGCCTTGTTTACAGATAGTAATATTAATAGCAGTAAGTGGTTTAGATGTGTTATAGTCCAAGTTTGTCTCTTTTACTCTTCTAGATCTCACAACGAATCTCTTAATTTTGATAAATTATATGTTCTTTTACTTGTTATATTGGGCTGGCTTGTGGGTGGTTCACTAAATTGTTTTAGCTTGCATGCAATTTATACATTCTTCACTCAAAAAAAGGTAATAAAATAATCATAATAATTTTATCCTTTTTTATAGTGCTGCTGACTGGAGATATGCTGCAGAACAGTTTGTGAAGAAGCTACCTGACAAAGTAATAGTGCACCGTGAGTTTTCTTTCTTACATTTCTTTTGCCTCATTTCCCTTCTTTACTTCTACTGTGTGTGTTGAGTTCATTGATTATTTAATGAGTGCTAATCAAATAGCCAAAAATTTTAAGTAGTGTGCTTAATTTTTGTATTAGAATTTTCCCTTCAGTTTAAAGACATTTTTATAGCTGATTGGCTGTCGAAGGAATTACCATATTTATTTTGATTTTATTCTGTGAGATGAAACTTCAATGGGATGGAACCATTAACTAATTTGGATTCATTTTTTAAAGTAATCAGTCTAGCAAGTTCTCATTTTCAAAATGCTATAATAATTATAAAAATCAGGTGCTTGCATGTCATGGAATGAATTTCTGGTGTTAATGTTTTTCATGTTACTGGATATATGAATATAGTGTAGCTCACTGTCAGTTTTGCTGCTTTATTGAATTCATTCTTATAATATATTTTACTTTGAATTTCACGGTGTTTTTGCCACTTCTTCTAAGTTCTACCTGTGTTCTTATAAATGCTTTTGAGCACTGATTCTTGATTTCTTCTATGAATTATTTTGTGATTTCTGCTTCACTCCTCTCCTTACCTGAGAATTCCTAGATATAGCTAGTCACATTTCTCCATGAAGTCACATCTCTTGTTTGCAAGATGACCTTACATAAATCCTTATGTACCAATTGTTCAAAACAGAATGAAATGCATGGTGCTTGCTGTCAATTACCGCATAAAATGAGTCAAAAGATGGCTTTTGAACCTGAGACAATTGTAATTTTAAAAGTCATGTGATGATGTGTGAAGTTTCTGAGGTGACAATCTTCCCATGTTTGAGCACTCAAACTTCTGTTGAGACAAAAGTTGTAGATATAGCCAATAGGACTTCATCGTACAAGGGAAGAGAAGAAATGGGAGAGAAGAGAACAAAGACAATAGTGTGATTGGATGAAGATGGTTTTAAATCCTAAGATTTCCACCTAGAAGCTTCTAGTGTGATCCAAATTTCAGATCCATAAGATATTTTAATTATAGAATCGTAGAAACAGAGAGATATTTTGATGAAGTTAATAACAATTGAAAGGAGTGAGAGGGATGAGGATAGGTGTAATGCAAATTACTTTTGCCCTGCCTTGTAAGTTATGTATAAAGCTTGGGGTTATAAATAGTAATTGATGTGGTTCATAAAGTTGAAAAGGAAAAATGTCAAAAAAAGGGAAAATAAGGAAAACTAAATAAGTGATAGAGGGAAAATGAATATAATATTGACGTTTTGGTTTCTCAACTGCAGCTTGAAATAGGTTTGCTTGGTTCTGAACTTATTAGAGAAGTAAAATCTCCTAATCCTCAACATTCAGTCTGAGACTATGGAGAGATGACACCAAAACTTGTGCATAACTGTTTTGAGATCTTAAATTACAAAATTTGCTACACTGTTCATCATCTCTTTTTTCGCTAACCAGATTTTAGCATGTCATATCTGCATACCTTTTCTTTCTTTTCATTCAGGATTTTCTGCATGCAGAGCAATTGAAAATTTTGCTTCTTCTTTTATGTTATTTATTATACTCATATTTAAGGTGAATCGAACGTAGAAGGTTTGCTTGCTATGCCATTCCCTTAAATATTAATTAAGCCTATGATTTGGTGCATTACCCTGAGGAAGAGATTCACATGCAAAGCCGGGCAGTATACCTTCTAGTTAGATAGCGGTCTTTATAATGGTAAAGCTAGTTATATGGGGTGGTTTAGAAACCAAAGAAAAAAGAAGAATGATGTTGGAGACAATGTTACAGTTTTTGAAGCAAATCAAGTCTCCAACAGTGAGTTTCACTGTGTGTGACACCTGTTTGTTACCCCATAATGTGGGATATTTCAGGATTAGAAGCTTGCATCTTTATAAAGTACAAAAAGCATTTGTTGCTTCATGATTCCAATTAATTTTGTTAAGGCTTCTTTTGTCCAGAAGCAATAGAAGAAGCAGATTATTAATGCTCATGTATGTAACTTTTGGTCAGTGGTCTTTTACACCTGTATGACAGGCATGGTTGATGGCTAAGACAGGCCAAGCTAGACCAAGTTGAAAAGTAACCAAATTTAAGCCTGGAAACAGACAGGACTTTAAATTACCGAAAAAAAGAAAACAGATGGAATTCAAGTCAACCAATAGTTTGCTAATATCATCCGTTTGGTTGAAAGGTTTAAACAAATCCATGGAAAATATGGTTAAATTGGTTGAAAGTAATAATATTGGAATAATAGTGGACAGAGTGCCTGTCCAAAGTCTACACAGGCTCAACAATTCAAACTAGTTTGGAAAAATAATTCCTACTAGTTAGTTAGCAAATTAGACAGTACTTTGCCTTTGCTCAATTAGTCAAACCAGCTCTCTTCACATGTCATTTTTCTGTGAAAGGTTTGCCAAATTTTTTTTCGTGAGCCTTTCTGACTTTTGGTATTTACCATCTCTTTTTGTGTATTGCATCTCTTTGGTTATTCTATCTTTTCTGACTTTTGGTATTTACCATCTCTTTTTGTGTATTGCATCTCTTTGGTTATTCTATCTTACATACGCATGTTATAGATTTTGATTTGATATTCTCTGTACAGGCAGTGAATGCAACTACTCAAAATTGACATTTGATGGTGTTGATCTGATGGGTGAAAGGCTAGCTCAAGAGGTATTTTGGTAATAAAATTTTTAATCTTATTCCTGGTGTTCTTTATTGATAAAAGCCATCTTGAATTAGACTTTCCTGGTTTTTGTTCTGAAAATTTGTAATTTTGGGAACTTTTTGGGTAGAATCGCAAAGTAATCTTGAGTTATGGACTAATATGTAATGCAGGTATTGGCTGTTGTCAAACGTAGGCCAGAGGTACAGAAGATTTCTTTCGTGGCTCACTCTTTAGGCGGTCTTGTTGCAAGATATGCTATCGGGAGGCTCTATGAGCATTCTTCAAAGCTAGATCCATCAGTTCTTTACGGGAACTCTTCAACTGAAAAGCACACAAAATCTTCGCTGCAATATTTTGAGCAGCCTTGTGAAGATAGAATTGCTGGATTGGAACCAATGAATTTTATAACGTTTGCAACACCACATCTTGGTTCAAGGGGACATAAACAGGTATGTAGCATGCTTTTACAGGTTATCTGGAGTTAGTTTTGTGCTGTGCGTGCTGTTTTACTTGTCATTGACTTGCAATATATTCAATATTGTTTTTCTCCCTGTTAAATAATTGATGTTGGACCCCTTGTCATATGTTGAAAAGTTGGAAATATTTTTTAGTTGAATAAGTGAGGAAAAGAGCACTTAGAGGCACCTAGGGGGTGGCAACCCAAGGACATGGCTAAGGTTTTTAACACAATATCATACCAGTGAAATAAAAAAACACCCTATATTTTCATGAAATGCTGCCTATTGAACACCAAAAAAAAAAAAAAAAGAAAGAAAGAAAGGAGGGGGCGAGGGGGGGTCTGGTTTGAAAAACCAAGTAATTGAAAGCTTTGCTGAGGGTCACTTGTCTGCCCAAAAAACATTTTATCCACTAAGTCCAAAAATAGATAGTCATTAATCTTATTTGCTCCCATGTATACAACAATACAAACCCTTCCTAGACCACAGTTTCTGCTGAGGTGAATCCCATACAGCCCAAGATATGCCTGGCATATAATAAGCCGAGGATCAAAGCTGTCTCACCAAGTATAAATTTGCAGTAGATGGTGATTTGTTCCTGGACACTGAGCATCTATTTGAAAGAAAAATTTCCTCTTTTGGAGGTTGTCACTTGTGAATTTTTTCTCAGGATGTTTCTCAAGACAGAATGCTATCTTTATTTGCATTTTTTTCCTTTTTTAGAAGTTTTTTCTTGTTAAATATATATATATTTTAATAATTTAAGTATAACGATGATATTCAAAGTATATGGATGATTTCTGGACTCCTTTGAGGTGCTGAGAATATTGGGAAGAATAATGGACAGTTCTTAATGGGGAACAAGAGCAGTGAGTATGCTGTAATCAGTTTCTTAAAAAAATCAGGTTATCCTGTAACCTCAGACCATGATTTGATGTGGCTTTTCATACTTGGCAAAGTTTGGGTAGAAATTTGAGTTATTTGATGTGCTGGCTCTCCATTAGAGAATCGTTTACTTGTTTTCTTATTGACCACCTGTTCCTTTTTTCTTGTATTAGATCTATACATAAAGTGAACTTTGATTAGTGTAGTTGAGGTTGTTGTCTATGTTTTTGCAGCTCCCACTCCTTTGTGGTCTTCCTTTTCTTGAGAAAAGAGCATCTCAGACTGCACACTTGGTTGCTGGAAGGTCTGGAAAGCATCTTTTTCTCACTGACAATGATGATGGAAAGCCCCCTCTTCTCCTTAGAATGGTTGATGACAGTGATGACCTCAAATTCATGTTAGTGTTAACTTTCTGATTTCCTGTGATTAGTTGTCTTAACACTTAATTTGAACGACCACACTCTTGGTAATATCCTTTTTTTAATTAACCTGTATAGATCAGCTCTACGTGCATTTAAGCGACGTGTGGCATATGCAAATGCAAACTATGATCGTATCTTTTTTGTGGTTAAAATTTCTCAATTGAGTGCATCTAGTTTATACGTAAGGTCATGTTTTTGTCTTCTGTATAAAATTATGTTTTTCTTGACTTGTATCTGAGATATGGTTGGCTGGAGAACATCGTCAATCCGACGTCAAAATGAACTTCCAAAGGTGATTTTTTTTGTTCAATTTGTTCTTTTTTATATTTCTTAGCTCTTTCTCACATGACTGCTTAGTTTTCATCTCTATTTCCAGTCAAATCTTCTTGTAATTGATGAGAAGTACCCACATGTTGTATATGTTGAGAGGGAAACTACAAACAAAATCCAAAACAAAGCCTTCTTTGTTGCTGGAGCCCAAACAAGTGATGTGGAAGGTTTGTTGAATTTCTCTGCCTGTGGATTATTGATTAGATTTTGGTACAACAATTTAATATATGGTATTTTATGCCTAGAAAGTGGAGATTCCGTCAATTATAGTTTGGTCCTACTTAAGGCTGAACATGGTGAAATCTTGTTCTATGGACTGGTGAAATTGATCTTAGATTTTTGCTGTTATAAATTGTCTAATATGAAGATATGTCAGTGTGCATACAGGTGAAGAGTGAGGGAGGAGGGGAAGAGAATGAGAGAGAGAGATAGAAAGAGAGAGAGAAAGGGGGGGGGCTGTGGGAAGGATAGGGATAGAGATCAATTGATATTTTGCAAACCTGCTACACATTGTTGAATCGCTTGTAATTGTCAATCTAGATACAAGTAGGATCACTGTCAGATAGTTTTCATTGAAGGGATATTTGTTACCTTGGTGTCCTCAGGGTCTTTTTTTTTAAACTATTACAAAATTACAGTATGTCATTATCAGATTAGCGGCATATTGCTATTACTTGTCTTCATTCTTGAGCATGGTGTCTGATCTTTGCACTAGTCAATTTCATTTTCATATCATGTTGATTTATTTAAACTTTTTCATCTTACTGTGAGCATTCTCCCATTAATTTGTAGAGGTGATGATTCAAGGTCTTACTCAAGTACCCTGGGAACGTGTTGATGTAAGCTTTCAAAAAAGTAAACAACGATATGTTGCTCATAATACAATTCAGGCAAGTCCAATAGCTAAATAGAATTTTTTTTCTACTCTCTATGGATCATCATCTGTTTTATACAAAATTGAAAATTGCTGTATTCTCCGTGCTTAAATTGTGATGCCTTTGTTTCAAATAGACCAGACATCTCCCTTTCATGCCAACAATTCACTAAAAGGTAGTCTACTGCACCCATATCATGGGTCCTTGGAGGGGTAAATGTTTGCAGCCTGTTGCCTACTTTACAAAGGATGTGTGCCCACTTTTTACTGTTATAAACAAAAGAGGGGCCAAAGAAAACCTAAGCACTGCCTTATTGCACCTGGTTATACAAAATTTTATTATTAACACCATTTGCATTTAGTCAAGGATCTCTTTTTATAGCAATGTACCAACATGAAGAGAATATTTTGGAGTTCTTTTCTTTTTGCTAGAGGCATGACGTGGAAGGGCAGTTTGAGTAAGGGGAGTACATCAATACATTTGGGGGCTAACTGGTTGAATTCAAGCAATGCCCATATCAGTTTATATATTTAAACGATAATCAGAAAGCAATTCATATCTGATTATTCATTTATTTGTTATATTATCTTGGTTTGTTATTGTGATTTATAATTATTTGACTCTACCTTCACAAGAATGCTATATTGGTGTACTTGATGCGTTATCTGTTAAAACATTTTCTTGAACTTGAGGCAATTTGGTATCTGAAAATGAGCTCATTGGTCATGTATTAGGACCTTCATTATTAGTAAGTATTACTAATTTATTATAAATTTTTTGGTAGAGTGTGCATTTAATATAAGGTATGTCCTCCTGTGAGTTAGTTTGCACATATCAATGTTTTCTTTTCACCCTACTTTTATAATCTTGCTCATATTATACCTTTTGCTTTAGGTCAAGAGCTACTGGTTGAATTCTGATGGAGCAGATGTAGTTTTCCATATGATTGACAATTTTCTTCTCTAGACGTGGACAAGTATGGTGTCCGTCCTGGTGATTCTGCAATGGGTTAGGTCACTTATTTTTTTGGTGTACTATGCACATTGTCACATGAGAATGTTGCAGTGTATTATTTATGTCAATATGGTAACATTACGGATTTTGCAAAGTTGTGGTGAACTATGTCCAAATAGGTTCCCTTCTTTTTATATCTCATATATATATATATATATATATTAACTTTCTTTTGTAACAATACTTTTAATTTGTTTCCTTTTTAGAAATGAAATTTGTTTCTTATCCTACTAAATACGTCATTTTTCTCACGTTTGATGCACCTTGGTTGCCATTACTTGAGTTAGAAGTATACAGTTTCGCACAATCTAGTGAGTAGTACTTTTAAGGACACATTTTATTCAGTAATTGCAAGCATATATTCAGTGATATTTATGGCAACACTACTTATAAGTTTGCCTGATTATTCTCTTCTGCAATATGTGATTTCTTTGATTTTACGGTGTGATATATGATCTGCACTACCTATCGAGTGACATTTTATGACTTGCTTTTTTAATTACATTGCTTGAGAATTTGAAAATTTGTTGAAGATTAGCTTGTGTCTGTGCAGAAGACTATTGATATCAAAGCATTTTATCCTTAAGTTTGGTAAAGCTATAAAACCTGTCTATGGAAAAATTGCTGGGGGCTTGAGAATTCCCCCAAAAAGATGCTTATTGTTTCAGACTGCATATGTTAATTTTCAACTTGATTACTAGTTGAAAGTCTTTGTCCCTTGCATTGTATCGACCATCAGTCCTGATGCTTAAAATATATTGGATTTTGGTCCTTATATTCATTTTCTTCATTGACTAGAAATCTTTTTCCACAAATTCTCATCAATTTGATTGACAAGCTTGGTTTATAGCTTCTAATAAGTTATCTAAAAAAGAAAAGTTATTTTGATCAAAAGCTGGATTGAGTTATGTGTTTGCCTAATGAGTTGGATTGAGACATGGGTTGTAGTCTCATGATTCAATTTGTGGATGCTGGATGGTGTGATTATGTTATGCATTTCTGTAGTTTTTCCCCCTGTTATTGTTGTGGTATTTGACCTCTGGAATACTAGAATAATGATGTTCTCGTGCATTTTACGTCTACATGCTATGTCGTCTTGAAATATTGCTCGATCTTTTCTGGTTGCTTAAAGAATGTTTACCCTCTCCCCATATTTCTTATCTTGAGGTTCCCAATCCAATTTACAAATTTAGTATGTCATTTGAAATTGTGGAAATCTTGGGATTCTTAACACAATAATATGTTAAGCATTGGATATTCGTCATATATTTTTCAGAGCACCAATAGTTATAAGTATGAAACCATGAAGGTGATTGTTACATATAAGCTATGGATATTCCATAATCTATTGAGAACAAAAAGATCATATCAAGTACGATAAGTGGTACAGATGAAAAATATTGTCCCAATAAAAGTTAAGCCCGCCAATTTTCTTACTGACAACATTTTGAGTCACATGATTGAGCTTGGACCTTTGGTCAAGGATATATTTCTTGTCTTGGTGGTTCTTGCTGATGCTACTCTATATAGGCAGGTTTTATAATTCATTTCAGAAGAAGTTCTATAAGTTTTGAGCTTCAAGGCATATTTTCTTCTCTGATCAAGGTGATATAATAGAACTCAAAGCTACATAAAGGTAAGAAACTGTTTAGTAATTATTTATTTTCCTGTTATTTTTCATCTTTATGTAAGTTTGTTATAAAATTTTTACATTAATATATGTCATTCATGTCTTAAACTTTTGACTTTTATATTTAGAATATGTGCAGTTATATGAACATCCTTGCTGCTAATAATGTGTTATATTTTGTCTGCAGCCTTTGTTGCTACTAGTAATTAGAGGTATCTATATACTGAGCTTTGTTCAGTTCTCAATTTTTATGGTTCTTTTCTTGCTTTGTGCGTGTGTATGTCTGGGGTAAGGTGGGAGAACTGGTTTCAGGGAAGAACTGAAGAGCCCTCTCAGTGAGTAGTTGCTTCTTACACTCCCTGAACCTTGCATGTGTGTAGCCTTTTAGCTGAAGGCCACAGAAGAAAAGATGGTTTCTTTGAAAGTTCTCTAGTTTGTGGTATCATAATGTTTGTAGTGGAAAATCACACAGCATGCCTGTTCAGCATGTTCTTGTTTCGCAAAGGGTGGTTAATTTGAAAGTCTTCTGATCAAAAGAATAGGAAGTGTCTCTGCTTCATAGGTCATGAATTAGCATTTTAGCCTGGATAATAGATAGAAAGAGATTAGGTAGTTCTAATTTAGCCAGGCAGAGTGAAGCATGTCCTGGCACAATTCCTGGAAAGATGAGGTGGAAGGTGATCGCAAATGCACTTTATTAAAGGATAGTAAAACCTTTGACTGTCTGAGAAACATTTTTGAACTTAACGAGTCAAGTGGTTTTTTCCAAGTAACCATATGAAAAAGCTGTATGGCTGCCAAATACCTAGACATTGTGCAAAACTTGAATTATATATAGTTAATTCAACATTGTAAGGAAGCTCTACATAGCTTGTCTTTGCTTTGTTGCTTGAAAGTTATCTCTTTGTGGTTTTGCCAGTTGTCCAGCTCTTTATGTCTAGTTTGCCTCCTCTATTTTCTTTTTTTGGATGTCCAGTTCTGTGTATGTGTTCTTATGCACATGTTGCATGTGTGTGTAGTTGAGTGCATATACTTTCTGTGTACCACCCTTGTACCTGCAGTGACTCTTTTTTGTTGTTTCTTAAATCATGTCTTATGAACTGTAAATGCAAGTAGCTTAAATCATCAGTTTGTCATTCTGAACCTTAGCCCAACTATTATATCTTTAGGGCTGGTCGTGCATCTGTAATTGTGTATCGTCATGATTGAATAAACTGAAAACATTCTGTTGAACCTCTATAGGCTCTTTTTCTTCATAAGTAAGACTCCTAAATCCTATGTTTAACTACCAATGCAACAATTGTACAAATCAAAATTGGAGTTATATTCTAATAAATTATATGCTAAAACTAGGTGGAAGTAGAATAATGATTAAGGTTCCAATTTTGAAGATCTTAATGTGGAGTACCTCTTTCTGTGGATCAAACAGTGCCTGCTAGGAGTTTAAGTAAGAGATAAGATGTCAGTACACATTTTATTTTTCACTCAGGAGATATCAAAGGGTGACAATCCTATGAATTAGGGATTTAAATTGATATATCTTCTTGATAGAGCATGCTTGATGCAGTTTAAAATTTATGTATCAGGAGATATTATTCAAAAGGACGAAGGGCAAATGTAGTCCCATTGCCTCTATATTAGACCTGTCCATGGGCTGGGCTGTCTACTAGGCCCATAGGCCTGGACCAGTCCGGCCTTTGGCATAATTTTTTAGGCTTGGAATATTATTATATTAATAAGAAATTATTTTTTATTTAATTTTAATTCTAAATTATATATTAATAAATTGAAATCTTATTATAAAATATACTTTTTGAATATTTTAATAATAAATCTATTTTAAATGGCAAGCCTGGGTGGGCTGGGTTCAAGCTTAGCTTTTAGAGGTGTCAAGCAGGCTCAGCTTGGCTCATGGACACCTCTACTCTTTCTATTTATCTGACTTTTCAGTAGTTTCTATAGCTATATGCTTTAAAAAGCTCCTTTTTGTTTCAAAAAATCAGCTGTTTATTTGTATTTCATTCCAGTATGCTCAGGCTTACCTGCATATGACTAGTTGTAGTGTTTAAGATTAGATTCCAGTGCTTTAGTTGCAAAGGCCTCAGACATGAGAATGACAGTTAGGAGGCTTAAGAATGTGATATGAGAATGGCAATTTTTGAAGAGATAACATTTACATATCTCTGCACGCTAGGTAAATAAAACTCCCTTTTCAAAACAAGTCTAGGTTACTGAAGCAAGAGATTAATATAGATTGGTTGATTGAATACTTACTCTTCCCTATTGCTTGTATACCATCCATGCTGTGAAAAGAACTAAGTGGGATCATTTGGGACAAATTGAGCAGTTGAGAAACTTCTTTATTTGTTATTTATCTTTCAATGAAAAAATTATAACCTCTAATATACAAATTAGAACAATATGCTGCAGTGTAAAATTTTTGAGAAGAGAAAGTAAAAGGAAAAAATTCACATGGAAAATGAAGATAGGTGTGCAAATGATGTTGTTTGGACTTAGTATTGAGTGACAAATGATGCCCAAGAGCAATAATTTTGTATTCTTATTTTGCCCTGCACTTCCAATAGATTATGTGTTGATGTGTTTCTTCTCCACTTGGGGAACTGTTCAGGATGCTGAATTGAAGAAAGCTAAGACTAAATAAGTTAAGCTGATCTTCACGAGGAGGAATAGCCTCGTGGGTCTTTGCTTTCTTTGTCTTTTTCTTCTTTGGAGCTGCATGATTGAAAAATAGTAGTGAGCCTGCAGCTTCAATCTGCATAATATTACATTGGCAATCTATGTTAAATTTACCCTTCATTCTTTAGGATATCATTGCTATTGGTGTCGATTGACTTGGACTCTTGGGTTTGTGATGAAACATCTGATTTTTCTATCAGTAGACTTGATAAACTCTTGCAAAACTGCTCATCATCATATATTGGCTTAGTAAATAATCATTATTCAGCAAAGATAATCAACTGAAAGAAGACACGTATCATACCTCTTTGTATAGTGTCAGCTCTCCTTCAGATTTTGATACTTCTACAACACAATTTGTGGGAGCAACCAAAATTACCTGACATTGAATATACAGTTGTGAGACTTTTTGATATATTGTCTTGTATGAAGAGCATATTACATTTAATAACCTCAGCTGATAGGTCATAAAATGATCTACAACATCTTGTCATCTTCTGTTTTGGATGCATTTTGATCTGAAAAGGTGAAAGACAATAAAAAGTTAGGTAAAAAGATAGTCACTTGTTCAGGAATCAGGAACATGAGCAAGTTTGTACCTTGAAATTTTTCATCCTTTCAACTGACAGACTCACATCCATTGCAGCAGCTTCTATTTTCTTTATGGTTTCATCAATTGTATGCTTGGATCCAATCCTTGTCCTCTGCTTTTTGTCATCCTACATAAGAAAAAATGTTTTACTTAATTTAGGAATGAACTAAGGATGCTCGTATGATGTAAATGCTGCTTTTGATTTTGGAGACTTGCCTGTCCTTCAAAAAGACCCGATAAATCCAGATCATGTGACATTGCTATCAATTGGAATGCATTTATGAAATTTGAGGATTTATGTGTCTTCATCTCTGCGTCGTGCTCCTGTATGGTATTTTAGATGGTTAGGTGAAAGTGTGTGAAACTCTTATGTTAATACTAATTTGAGCATTTACCTCAACTGTATCGAAGGCAGCAGTAACATCATTCAAGTATATTTTGTCATCACATTCATAGCCGCAGGAAGGCACATAATCTGTTTGAAACCATGCATCTTCAATGATTTCTGGAATAGTTATTCTCTGTAGTAATAGGAAGAGACATTATTATAGCTTTTTGTTTCTAACTTGGAAATCTCTGTCATAGACTGTCTTAGAGTTATACCCTTTTGGGATTCGGATTAAGTATTCGTCCAATCAGCTTCCTCTGAGATTCTGTGAACCATGGTGGGCATGTGTATTGTGCTCCAGATATCTTCACAAGAGGAGCAAGCATCAGTGAAGGGTAACTTGTTATACCTGGTGCATGTTATGTTCCTATATGCAGATGCATACCTTCTTGTATAAAACCACAAGATTGCGATCATCAAACGGTAAATAGCCAGCAAATAGTTCAAAAAGGATGACACCGCAAGACCAAATATCAGCAGCCGCTCCATGATAGCCCTTATTTGCAAGCAGCTGTTCATTCAAGGATGAATAACAGCTAGCTGTTAGCAAATGTATGTCTATATTTCCTTTGGTCCTTCCTTTGTTTATGAATGTGTTTCTCCTGTTTTAGGCCATTGAATTTGGATAATTTTGAACACTAGAACAGGAAGAGACGTCTCTTACCTCAGGTGCTACATAGCAGGGAGAGCCGCAGGCTGTAGTTAGCATATCTCCAGGCTGTAATTTATCAGAATTTTAAGCCAAATTTCCATGGGAAATTTTCGGAATAAAATTAAAACAAGATGAAAAACTATTCTAGAAAATGGCAAGGCTGTTGCTACCTTCCTCAAAGCACTTAGTCCAAAATCAGATACTTTCAGATTTCCCTTGCTATCCAAAAGCAAGTTCTCCGGCTGTATGGAAAAATATCGACACTCATCTTAGTTAGTTTGCATGACTTGTCAGTGTGCATTGGTGAAGACAGTTAAAAATGTCATGTGACACACACCTTTAGATCTCTGTGATAGACTCCTTTGCTATGGCAATGGTCCACTGCATCTATCAGTTGCTGGAAAAGTTTCCTTGCCTCTGGGTCACATAATTTTTTGGAATAAGACTGGAAAGAAAGGGCAAAGAGGATTAGAAAAGTAGATTGAAAAGCTTTACATCAAAATCTTATTGAATACCGGGTGAGGTCTGATAAGTCTCACCAATTTGTCTGAAAGTTGTCCTCCTGAGACGTACTCCATTATTATGTATATCTTGGTCTTTGAGCCAATAACCTGCAACCAGGATTCAACTCTACAAATGAATGATAGGGCATAAATTGGTGCCAGTTAACAACAATCCCGAAGTACAAAAACAAACCTCATGTATTTTTACAACATGTGGGTGGTTCAGAAGCTTCATTGTTCTTATCTCTCGTTGTACCTGAAATTTGAATTTTGGTTTGTCAGAGCCGTAACAAACATTGTTTTCTGTGTGTTTGCATCAGGTTGGAGGCCAAGAAATGTGATTAAGAACAAGACAAAGTAAAGAAAGGGTTGGAAATTCGCCTGATACTTGAGATTGCTTTCCATGACCATGGTCTTATCAATAATCTTGATGGCAACATGATGGCCGTTGGTGGTGTCGACAGCCAGCTTGACCTTGGCAAAGGTACCTTCTCCAATCGTTCTACCTAGCTGATACTTGCCTATAGTTGTTGCAAGCCCCATTGTCTATTGTCACAACGAAACTCGAAATCTAATCTTCTCCTTGTATTCTTCAAGAAAAACAATCAAATCCAATCCTTCTCCCTGTGTTGCCGAAGAAAACAATCGGTTGATCTTCCTAAACTCCTTGCAGATGTTCCTTGTATCCTCCATGCTCCAAATCTCCTTTAAAAACAGATTCGAGCGGATTTAAGTTGTAAGGTAACACATGCTTCTTCCGGGCAACTGCCATGTCTATGGCTCTAATGCTTTGGTTAAAAGCGTGATGATAAAAGGTCTCATAATTTTAAAAGCACGATAAGATCGTCCTGAATCTTTCAAGTCGTTGAAGACTTTATTTGCATGGAAGGGAAGATGACTAAGCTGCCTACTTGGGCTAGTTGGTGGGAGTGTAGGTGCATGTTTTGAATGGAAGTTGGCATTCTCTACTTCCACGGGCTTTCATTTCCTCCTCTCCTTACTTCCATCTGCGACTCGGATTGGACCACCAAATATTTGATGCCACGTCATTTTCTAAATTAGAGCCCACCTCTTTCTATTCATACAGTAATTTCCTTTCATGCCACGTGTAGCAATATGATTTGGTTGCCAAATTCTATATATGTTTTGTCCAGTCATTTTTGGACTAGCCCCAAAAGTTCCTCCAGAGCTGGTTTTGTGGCGTGCAGCCTATGATTTGATTCGAAGAAATACCCATTCCTATTTCAAAATATGACAAAACTAGCTTTCCATTTATTATAAAATTATCTCCCTTTTTCTTATTTAATTTCAAATTTTAAAAAATATTTTTTATATAAATCTTTAAAATTAAATTTCATAACAATTTATTTTTCTATACATCTTAAAAATAATTTACTTAAAATAACGTTGGAAACAACTTATTCTTTGCTTTCCAATTATATCATGGTTTTTCTAGACATTTTAATTTTTCACAGCAATGTCAAACATTACAAAGTCTTAAACCATAATTTTTCATAGTAATTCCTAACGCTTCTTGTTTTTTGTTTCCAACCGCAACATATTGCCAAACTAAGCCTACACGACTCGAAAGCAACAGTGAACTGAAATGATCGTGCTAGTCCATTGTGTTCACCATTCCCATTTTGTATTAATGGTTAATCATGTGACTACGTGTGGATATCTCCAACTCAGCCACTACGCATTATCGCATGTGCTTTTTTATTGTTTTTTCTACTTCAGCATATGATTGGGGTATATATAAATAAGATAACTCTCTTACCCTATAAATGTCTTTCATGCATGTAGAGAATTAATCTCGCATACTTGTCTCAGCTTCTCAGCTATGGTAAGTCCTTCATCTTATCTACCTTGTACTCTCTTTTTTTTGTTTTTTTATTGATCTCCAAAATTGTTGTAGGTACATAGCGCTTGAAAATTGGGGGTAGATGGGGTTGGTGGGTTACAATTTTTCTTTGGATGTAGATGTAGTATGAAGGTTAGTTACTTGCTTTGGGAGGGACATCACATTTTTCACATTTCAGCCTTATATATATGTATTATAAAATACACGTAGTGAACACAAACTATGCATGCAAGAAAAAAAAAACATATTTAAAAGTGCAATATATTATCCTTTAAGAGATACATGACTTTGTGGATGACAACCAATAAAGGAAAAGTATGATATAGTCTAAATATTCTTCTTTTAATCGTGAAGGCAAAAATAATCGAAAACTTAAATCGCACGTTCTTAACTAGTTTTAGCTCCAATCATCAATCATGAAAGTTTATTGGTTTAAGTTCATCTCTACCATCTCTCTCTAAACTATACTGATATAAAAATTTCATTCGATTAAACCTTAATTGTCCTATTCCCTAACTATATATATGAGGAGTTATCCATATATATGATTAAGTAGAATAGGCTCATTACTGTTTTTTTTTTCCATTTTGGTGGGCCAAAATAAATTGCATTAATATTCTAAAAGGAATAAAAAGACAAAAAACTAGCAGCAATAATGCAATATGATCACAAAATTCTGCTACATGATTAAAAGTATAGAGATCAGAACACCAAATAGATGGATAAAACGCAATTACTTATCCAAATATGATTGAGTAGGTTAAGAGGGATGAAGTCTACGGT
This sequence comes from Theobroma cacao, assembly GCF_000208745.1. Classification (NCBI taxonomy): domain Eukaryota; kingdom Viridiplantae; phylum Streptophyta; class Magnoliopsida; order Malvales; family Malvaceae; genus Theobroma; species Theobroma cacao. Next base: position 11,337,585 of record NC_030858.1, on the reverse strand, counting down.
TTTTGTTTTAAAGCTAGAAAAATCTTTCTAAGTTAGCTACCTATAAAAGTTTTTATTAAAGATGGGAAAGAAAAGTACATTGGGGAGGGGGATATGATCCTTATCACTGTAATTATATGTGAAAGATAAGAAAAAAGTCCTAATGAAAGTACTACTTTCCTTGCGTGTATTTTATGAACGTATGGGATAAGTAATACTATTCTTTTATAAAAAGCTAAAAGTAAAAAAAAAAAAAGGAATACTATTCTTTTATACTTATTTAAATCTAATATAAGGTAGATTAATTCTATCTAGTTTTAAAATACCTCTTAATTTGTCATAAATATTCTAAAATACTTTTAAGTCCTTCATGTGAATATCTTCGATTGGAAAAGAAAATTTGCAACTAAGTTCCCTTTGCGATGAATGTGTTCGAGTCACATGTTTATAATATTTGGTTACTGATATGTTGGAGTTGTTTAGATCTATGGAATTTATTGATTATTATAATCTACCAACTTGGCCAACCAAAAGTAAAATTTTGGAGATTTAAAAAGCCTTATCCCAATTCCATAAACAGTGACAAAAGCATGTTGGACATTTTTTTGACTCTCTCTCCTTTAGCTAAATAATCCACCATTTTGGCACATGTCTTGGGTTTTCGTTTCCTTTTTTTTCTTCTTTCTCAATTTGGCATTCGTCATCTTTGTTTTCCTCTCGCATGCTATTGAAGATTAATGAAGGAGATTTGGCTTGAGAGTAATGAAGGAGATTTGAATTGACTAATTGATTTCTTAGTCAAGGGCATAACCGATGTAATTGATTTCTTAAACCATGGCATAACCTATGCCTTTACCTTAGGTAGCCACTTATTGTAGATATTTGTTTCCTTATTATCACCATCACCACTTGTATTTAAGCACATCGTGCCTTAAGAATAAAATCATCAATCACAGTTTTCAAATTCTTCATGGTATCAGAGCAGAGGTTGCAGACAACCTAAGCTATAACTAGATGGTTAATTGGGGTGACGAAGAAGCAGATAAAGGTAATGGGAATTTGGTGCTGACTACAGTCACTTCAAACAACACTGTAGTTGACATCAAATCACCTTACTACTTACATTCCTCTGATCACCTTGGTTTAATTTTTGTTACTCATCCCTTAAGTAAAACTGGGGAAAACTATTTCACTTGGAGATGCAATTTTATGAATGCTCTTCAATCCAAGAATAAAGCAAGATTCGTGGATGGGTCAATCCCAAAACTAGAAATCAGTTCTCCTGAATTTCGAGATTGGGTGCAGTGTAACGCAACGATATTATCCTGGTTTATTAACGCTCTCTCCAAGGAATTGCAGGCGGGAGCTGTACATGCAAAGACTACTAATGAGATATGGACTGACCTTAAAGAAAGGTTCACTCAGGGAATCGCTCCCAGAGTTTATGAACTCAAACAAGCAATCGCATTTTTACGATAGGAAACGGTTCCAATTTCCACTTACTATGGAAAATTAAAATCATTATGGAATGAAATTCAAACTTTTCAACCTTTACTAGTTTGTAGTTGTGGAAAGTGTACTTGTGGTGTAGCTAGACAAATGCAGGAAATGCGAGAAGAAGAAACGCTGTTCAATTTTTTGATGGGCTTGGATGACAACTACAAGGTTGTGCGCTTTCAAATTCTCAACGTCGAATCGTTGCCTAGCGTTGGGCGTGCCTACGCGATTGTAGCCTAAGAAGAAAAATAAGGGGCTGTTGCAGCAGCTCGGGTTGAAATGTCAGAAGTGGCAGTCTTATTGACCAAAAATCAAACCGTCAATGGAACGAGAAGGCATGGCACTGACAATCCAACTGAACGACATGGCGAACGGCAAGGGCCACAACCCAGGTGCTCTTATTGCGACAAATCGGGCCACACCCGTGAGTCATGCTTTAAAATTGTGGGTTACCCACCAAATTGGCAACGAAGATCGAAGGCCAGAAGTGAGTCGCGTGGTGATCGGGCAGCTAGAACACTTGTTGGGGACGTTGGGGGACAAACATGTGCTTTTGTGGTAGGGTCAAATAATGTTCACATCGGGTCGGGAGGTTCTTCTTCTATTGGGCCAGCTTCCTCTTCTAAGGGAATAGGAGATTCCTCTTTGATTCTTGGATTGACTCAGGCCCAGATGCAACAATTAATGGATCGCTTGAACCAACAACCTGCCCAAACCAACTCTATTAATGGGCCAGTTGAAAACATCGCCTCCAATGCTAATTTCTCTGGTAATTTTCTTGGAAAAAGGGACGACACATGGGTAATTGATATTGGGGCCACAAACCATATCACTCATCAAATTGATGGTCTATTAGATATGGTCAAAAATCCTAAAATTCCACCAGCTCAAATTCCAAATAGTGACATTGTACTAGTACATGCTTTGGGCCGATTAAATCTTGGGCAAAGCTTGACTTTAGAACGAGTTATCGGCGTACCAGAGTTTTGTTTTAACTTATTATCTGTAAGCAAGATAACTCATGACTTGAACTGTCTCTTGATATTTGGATCTGATTATTGTGTAATACAGGACTTACTCTCGATGAAGCCGATTGGAGTGGGTAGAGTGCGAAACGGATTATATTATTTGGAGCCAACAAGAACAAGCAAAGCATTTCTAACTAAAGGCAAAGACATTGCAACTCTGTGGCATCATCGATTAGGGCATATTCCATTGGAGTGCCTCTCAATGGTTCCAAACTTGGCTATCACTAATAACAAGAAGGACAATTTTCTTTGTGATGCTTGTTGTAAAGCAAAACAAACTAGGTTGCCTTTTCCGAGTCGGAAGAATAAAAGTTCACAAGCTTTTGATTTGATTCATTGTGATATTTGGGGTCCTTATCACACCGTATCCTTTTCAAGAACGCACTATTTTCTATCAATTATTGATGATCAGTGCTGAGCAACATGGGTGTTTCTTATGAAACATAAATCAAAAACAAAAAGTTTTCTGCTTTGTTTCTTCCAGTGGGTCAAAACACAGTTTAATGCACAAGTCAAGATATTACGAACAGATAATGGATTGGAGTTCGATCATGTGGATTTGGCAAATCATTATTTTGAGTATGGGATAAAGAGACAGACTATCTGCACAAACACAACCCAACAAAATGGAGTGATGGAACGGAAGCATCGCCATCTTTTAGAAGTAGCACGTGCACTACGATTCCAAGCCAACCTTCCCATCACCTTCTAGGGTGAATGTGTACTCACAGCAGCTTATCTAATCAATCGCATACCACTTTCAGTCATAGAGAACCAAACTCCATATGAGAAATTGTTTGAAAAATCTCCATCATATGATCATCTTAGAACATTTGGATGTCTTTGTTATGGGCATATCAATTAACCACGTGACAAGTTTGCTCCTCGTAGCCGACCGGGTGTCTTTGTTGGGTACCCCACAGGACAGAAGGGGTATTGCATATATGACCTTGAAAGCAAGAAGATATTTGTTTCCCGAGATGTACAGTTTTGGGAAGAAATATTTCCTTTTGCTAAGATAAATAAGGAAACCAATGATTCAATTATCGAAAAGACACATCACATGCAAATTGATCCACCCATTTTATTTGATGAGCCATATGATCACCTAGGTCCCACACAACAAGAGCCGCAGGATCATACGCAAGAGCTTGAAATAGTACAAAATCCCGATATCACATCTATACTTGTAAAGTCAACATCATCAGGCCAACAAGAAGATGACCAACTTACAGAAATTGAAGAACATCACAATACACTCCCTGCTAAGCGACAGCGACAAGTTTCAAAAATTATTTCTGGTTACGATTATACTTTGCCTACCTCACTTGCTCCTACTTTGCACTCTACACCTCATTCGACCAACTCAACGGTATATCCTCTATCACACAATATTTCTTACTCCAAATTTTCTAGAGCTCATAGTGTGTTTCTAGTGGCCATCTCTGCTGTCGATGAGCCTAAATCATTTTTTTAGGCAGTCAAATTATAACACTGGCGAGATGCTATGGAGGGAGAAATATCGCCATTAGCGGCAAACAACACTTGGATTCTCACATCTTTTCCCCTAAGAAAACTAGCCATAAATTCCAAATGGGTGTACAAAATTAAATATAACCCAGATGGATCAGTGGAACATTATAAAGCACGGTTAGTGGCCAAAGGGTATAGTCAAATTGAAGGGGTAGACTTTCATGAGACTTTCACCCTAGTTGCAAAATTAGCCATTGTCCGCTGTCTTCTAGCAATTGCTTCGGTACATCATTGGGAGTTGCATCAGTTGGATGTCAACAATGCATTCTTACATGGGGATTTAGAAGTAGAAGTTTATATAAAGATACTTCAGGGTTTTGCCAAAAAGGGGGAGCAACGAGTATGTCGCCTTAAGAAATCTCTCTATGGACTTCGTCAAGCATCACAAAATTGGTATCAAAAGCTTACTAATTCTTTACTAGCTATTGGTTTCACACAATCTCATGCCGATCATTCTTTGTTTACAAGCTCTGCTAAAGAATCATTTTTTGCAATGTTAGTATATGTTGATGACATCATAGTGACAGGGAATGACGCACTCAAAATCTCTCAACTAAAAACTCATTTGGATTGTGAATTTCGCATCAAAGACTTGGGCAAGCTAAAATACTTTCTAGGAATTGAGGTAGAATGATCACCATATGGAATTGTCTTAAATCAACGAAAATATGTGCTTGACATATTAGTAGATAGCGGACTCACTGGGTGCAAACCTGCGGCATCGCCTATGGACCAACAAATCAAGTTAGATCCTAATGCAGACCCACTTTGTTAAGATCCAAGACAATATAGAAGATTGATAGGCAGATTGTTATACCTCACCATCACTCAACCTGATATTAGTTTTGCTGTCCATATATTAAGTCAATTTCTGCACTGTCCACGTTAGACACATTTTGATGCAGCCTTACGAGTGCTACGATATCTAAAAGGAGCACCAGGTCAAGGTTTATTATTGCCTAGTCATAACCAATTGACACTTCGAGCCTATTGTGATGCAGACTGGGTAGGCTGTCCAACAACACGAAAATCAACCACTAGGTACATCATTTTTCTTGGCTCATCACCCATTTCATGGAGATCCAAGAAACAATCAGTAGTTTCTCGATCATTCGCAAAAGCAGAATATATAGCCATGGCTACTACAACAAGTGAGATTGTGTGGCTCCTAAGATTATTGGATGATCTGGGCATTTCTCATCAAACACTAGTCTCATTATTTTGTGATAATCAGGCTGCAATTCATATTGCAGCAAATCCAGTTTTTCATGAACGCACCAAACATATCGAAATAGATTGTCACTTTATCAGACAACATGTTCAGTCAAAGATCCTTGTTCCCAAGTCTATCTCAACACATTCTCAATTAGCAGACATTTTCACCAAGGCTCTTGGACAAAATCGATTCCATGATCTATTGGCCAAGTTGGGCATTACCAATTTACATGCTCCAACTTGAGGGGGGAGTGATGAAGGAGGTTTGGCTTGAGAGTAATTAAGGAGATTTGAATTGACTAATTGATTCCTTAGTCAAGGGCATAACCGATGTAATTGATTTCTTAAACCACACCATAACCTATGCCTTTACCTTAGGCAGCCACTTATTGCAGATATTTGTTTCCTTATTATCACCATCACCACTTGTATTTAAGCACATCGTGCCTTGAGAATAAATTCATCAATCACAGTTTTCAAACTCTTCAAAGATCATTAACTATTTCCTACCCACATTGGTTGTTAGGATATATATATGCTGTGATATATGGATATGATTTTATTACTCTCTATATATAATTGACTACTCGTATTAACTAGCACTGCTATAATGACAGAAAACTAATCTTGATTTTTACATAAATTGTACAAAGTTGAGTTTGATAACTAGGTCACCGTATAAAATTGAACTAGCTACATTTATATTGCATCAGATTTCCTTATACTCATATTCTCAGCAGTGAAAATGATGCTTTTGCTTGTCTTTTTTCCCAACAAAATCATCAAAGCTAACTCATTGGAAAGTTATGCTTGAGAATTTGACTTAATTTAGTGGTATATACATGTATTTTCCACTCAAAAAGTTGGGTTTCAATATCTTTGGAGAAGAAAAAAATTTCAATGAATTGCATAGAAAATTTGAATTTTATTTAATTAGTTAATTGAAGAATTTTTAAGTGAGGAATTATACATTGGCATGTGAAACTTGTTGGATATATATTGATATCTTACAAGGTTTCTATCTCACATTGATTAGGTATAAAAGATATCAGTACTTTATATAAGAAAATTCATTATGAGTTTATTGAAGGTTAGAAAAGAAAGTGATCTTGCACACACACAAGATCGAGCTAAGCCTTGAGAAAATGCGAATTTCCCCCATTGTGCACGAGTATACATGTGGGTTAAATCCAAGTGATATTTTTGTACCTTAGTTATATGTTTTTATTTCCTTGGCCAAGTCTTTTTACCAATGTTGGAAAATAAAATTTGATTTGGTCTTTAATTCTGTCAACATTTTATTTAATTATTTTTCAAAATATTTTATAACGTTATAGAATTTTTTTTCAGAATATTTTTTATATTGTTACAGAATTTTTTCCTTATCACAAAATATTTTATTTCTTGATTTTCTTTCACCTGTTCCTCCTTATAAATACCAACCTTCATGTTTATTCTCAACACACCTCAATTCTTTCTTCTTCCTCTTCTCTGCTTAGCTTTGCTGGGTTTCGAAAGGACGAAAATTATCCTTAAGGACAGTGTATCACACCTCAGACTAATTTCAATTGTTATCTGCTTCAATTTTCACCAACAATCTAAAGAATAATTTGAGATAAGTTTTATTTTATTATTACTTCCTTCAATGTTGTCGATTTTATTTTCCAATGATTTTTATGTCAATTTCCAAGTGCAATTATTTCATAAGTCTTTTTTTTGTAATCCTTATAAGTGAATCTTTAATGAGTAGATTTGTAAGTAGAAAGATTATTGCTACTGAAACATGATTATCTTTGGAGTCATATTCTTGATCTTTCATAAAAATAAATGGGAATCTCCATTAATGATGAAAAAATCCATTTTGAAAGTTTGTTCCCTTCATCTATGATGTCCGTCTTTCTGCCTATTCTGTTTAGTGAGTAGTGCTTATTACAACTTAAATGTAGTTATATTATACATTAAGCGAGCATTTATGATGTATGGAAATGGGGCTCTTCGATGTAAGTTGATTGGAGTTGGCAACTAGAAAAATTTGCAAGTTATAAATAATCTGTTAGTGAATAAATCAGAGTCTTAAATGCATTCCCATTATGGAAATTTGCAGATGTGTGATTTGCTAGTTTAGCATACAAAATTAATTATGTTGATATGTTGGGTCAATTATTCTATTTTTCCTCTGAAAATAATATATGATGTTAGTGTGCTTAGCCTTAACCTTTTTACAATTAAGTTGTACTTAGATTATCAACTTTTGGCTTGGTAGAGAAAGCCAATGTTATTTAGGATATTAAAATCATAAGATGTGAAAGTGGCCTAATGTTAACATAAGAGCATTATGTTAAGAGGCTACTTAAAAAGTTTAGACATTTTAATGCCACACCTATGAGTTCTCCTTATGATGCTAATACCCATTAAAGAAAAATAAAGGTCATAGTGTGGCTCAGTCCGAGTATGCTTATATTATTGGGAGTTTGATGTATTTAATAAATTATATTCGACCTGATATAGCTTATACTGTGTGTAAACTGAGCAAATATACACAAAGTTTCAATTAAGATTATTGGACTGCTTTAAGTAGAGTAATGAAATAGTTGAGACATACCATAAGCTATGGTATTTTCTATAATGGATTTCCCACTATATTAGAAGGATACAATGATAATAACTGAATCTCATATTTAGATGAGACAAAATCTACAAATGGATATGTATTCACCCTTAGTGGGGGTGCTGTAATTTGAAAATTAACCAAACAAACTATAATTGCTAAATCTTTGTATCTTTAAAATTGGTTGGGAATGAGGCTGAGTGGTTAAGAAACCTCTTAACAGATATTTCATTGGGAATGAAATCAACACCTTCGATGTCTATGCATTATGATTGCTAAGTGACAATAGCTATGGCTAAGAATAAAACTTTTAATGGTAAGAAAAGATACATTCGTTTAAGACATAATGTGGTAAAGCAACTGCCTAGAGATAGAATTATGTCCATTAATTATGTGAAGTTGAAACTGAGTTTGGTTGATCTTTTGAATTAATTAATAATACATCAAGAGGAATGAGACTTAAGCTAATTGAGAAAAAATCAACAATAATGGCAACCTAACCTATGTGAGTGGTGATTCTATGAATTAGGTTCATATGGAAAATAACAAGTTATTTGTTGATAAATTGATGCACTATTAAAATTATTGTCTCCCTATGGTGTGTAAATAGTGCAATTTATAATGAAGGAAAGGTTGAGTTAAACTCTTAATGAATTCCATATTTCTTATGGGTAGTGTATTAAATTGCAATATACATTTGATGGAATCACTTATATAAGTGTGGTGTGGGGTCGCTCCTATGAGAATTGTGGCAAATTCTCTAGAACACTTATGAATAATTAAGCATGCGCATGGCCTATTCACGCTAAATCGTGTTGAACAACAGAAATTGTAGAGGTGTAATGTGATTGATGAAAATCATATTTCACATAATGAATTTTTTATTCATATAAGTTATAAACTTCACCAAAATTCTGTGATTTATATTTTATTCTTTCTAGGTTTGGTTCATAGCTCCAAAAGCATCAATCTCAATGCATTACATTCGGGTGAGATTAAACCCAACAAAAACTTCCTATTATGAAACCTTATGAACTATGCGAGGGATTGTTAGATATATAGTGATATTTTATAAGGTTTCTATTCCACATTTCCTATGCAGATATTAGTGCTTTATATAAATAAATTCATTATGGGCTTGTTGAAAGTTAAACAAAAAAAGGTTATCTAACACGCACACGAGATCGAGCCAAGCCTTGAGAAAATGCGGATTCTCCCTTATGAACAAGTATACACGTGGGCTAGGCCCAAGTGATATTTTTGTATCTTGGTTATACGTTTTTATTTCCTTGACCAAGTCTTCTTACCATGGTTGGAAAATAGAATTTGATTTGGTTTTTAATTTGGCCAACATTATAAAATAAACTATTACAGGACTTGATTTGGTGTCTGATTATTTTCAGAATATTTGGAAAATAGAATTTGATTTGGTTTTTGATTAGGCCAACATTATAAAATAAACTATTACATGACTTGATTTGGTGTTCGATTATTTTTCAAAATACTTTTATAACGTTACAAAATATTTTCTTGATTACAAAAAATTTTTTAAAATATTTTTATACCATTACAAAATATTTTTCTGATCACAAAATGTTTTATTTCCTGATTTTCTCTGAGTCGTTCCTCCCTATAAATACCAACCTCCACATTCATTCTCAACACGCTTAAATTCTCTCTTCTTCCTCTTCTCTGTTTAGCCTTACTTGGTTCTTTCTTCTTTATTTTCCTTGTATCCCTGATAGTTTGTGCAAGTTATCCAAGAAGATTCAATTATTCAAGAAGAGTTTGTTGAATCTAGATTCAATTATTCAAAAAGAGTTTGTTGAATCTTAAGAATAAACGCTTTAATCCTTTTGTATCAAGTTTCATACTCTGAAAAGACGAAAATTATCTTTAAAGACAATGACTCACACCTTAAACTAATTTCAGTTGTTATCTGTTTCAATTTTTGCCAACAAAACTGATGACTATTTAAATAAATAAAAATTTGTAAAGCGTCCACGAGTCAAAGAACAAACAGGTCAAGAGCAAAGTTACTAGAGTTCTAACAAGGAAGATTTGAGAAACAAAATCTCTAAAGTCTAGCAAAGAAAAAAAAATCTCTAAAGAATCAAATCTCATTCCACAAAATCAAGATATCGATATCATAGAATTGAGATGTCAAGAATTCCAAAAGACTTTCAAGAAATTAAATCTCCAAATTCTCAAGAAATTGATAAAATAAGTGAAGTCTCAAGAATTTCAGGAAATCAAATTCGAAGATTCTCAAGAACTCGTCGATGAATAAAAATTTCAAGACTTTCAAAACTTTTTCGGAAGGAAGAATTAGAAGAATTTTCTTCTATTTAAAATTTTGCAGAGATTATACATCAAGTATCTAATAAATCAAAATTATTATTTGACTCTCAATTTTCTTTTTTATTTTAAAAATTAGACATAAAATTTTGTGTGGAACCTTCTCTTCTCCAAATCAAAACAAAAAGGTCCCATGTGGTCGGAGCATAATTTGGTGGGAGAAATGGACATTAAAATTAGAAAATTCCAATTATATTTTTTATTTGTTCGGTTTTCAACAAATTCAAATAAGTGTTTGGCGACACCTTTGTACCTCCAAATAGTTGGAGTTGTTATAGTCCCCACTAATGACTTTTGTTTGTTGGTAAACTTGGATTAAAGAATATACAAACTTTATCTAAGCTGTGTCTCTTTGATAAACTATTGAGGATTTCGATGTTCACAGATTCTAATTTTTTATAACTCATTTATTAACCGTTTACTTTTAATGAAAAATGTTGAAAACTTTAAGCAATTTTAAAAGCCTACATAGTTTAATTAATCAATTTTCTTTCCTTTAACATAATTGATATTCTTTTATTATCTTTTCAGGACCCTCCCTCCTTTATTATTATACCATCAATATTTTATATTTTATTTATAAAAGCTGTTTTGGTTTAATTATAGGCTTTCTCTATCTCTTTGAAAGGACTTATATGTTCAAACTTTAAATCTCATCTTTCTTAAGAAGAGTAAGAACGACCAGTTTAAACTCGAGTTGTTCTTATATCTTTCTTTTAGTCATTTAAAAAGAGTGGATTTCTATCCAACTAGGTGAGCCTACTTTCATTCTTCACCTTTCATTTTTCGCTCTAGATATTTTTTGTCTACTTTTCAGTTGTTGGTCTTTATTTTATGTGAAGTATTCACGTGAAATTAAATTCCATGTCAAGTATTATAAACTTAAATGAATAAATTTCTATAGCTACTTTTAAAAAAAAAAAAAATTCTATAACTTGCTAAACACTTGCAAATTTATATCTAATTATATGTTTATCATTAGTTACAAAAGAGTAATGTTGTTAAATCACAACTTTACTTGAAAGTAAATAAAGAAAATCCTAATTATATCATAAAATTTATTTAAGATAGAGACTGATAAGGGTATTTTTTTTGGCCTTCACAAAAGGTTTCTTACTCCTTAATTGATATTTCATAAATTACTATTGATATGTGGAAAAAAAAGAGATAGTAATTTGGTTAGACTTCAACTCTACATGAAAAACAATTTCAATAAGTCTTATCATAAATTTTTACTAATTAGAAATGAGATAATAAAAGTGATAGAGATACTTTAAAAATATTTAAATTTAGTATTAAAGTAATTATTCATAAATTACATTGAGAAAATCAACCATTAGTTGGATTTTAATTTACTTGCACAATTAGAATTAAATGTGTGATGGAATCAATTATAAAGTAATGATGCAATTTTCATATTCTTTAAGACAATTAATTATTTTATATTTTGTTTTTTTACTTTTTTTTACCTAATTTCATAATTTTATTTTATTTATTTTGCAATACTATTTTTTATTATTTAAAAATTATCCCACCTATTGAAATAATAATCTTTTAGGGCTATCCCAACACTTTGATGCATCTCGTTAAACTATTTTTGCTCTGAAGATATTTTTTCTAAAAATGTCAATACAAATTCCTTTAAAATTCATTATTCAGAGATTTTTGAGCAATTGTTATCTTGTATTCCTTATTATTAACTAATTCATTTAAAAGGAAATATTTTGATCAAATGCAGCTTATTAATATTATACTCTTCAAGTTGGAGTGGCATTAAGAAGAGGTAGCTTATGGTGTGCGATGCTACCCTTTGGTCAAGTTGGACTGGCATTAAGAAGAGGTAGCTTATGGTGTGGAATGCTACCCTTTGGTCAACATGGTTGGCTAGAAATGAATTGGTCTTTAATGGTAAGCTATAGGACGAAAAGGAAATACTATTTCTTGTCAAAAAGAAATGAATCGGTCTCTGGTCAATAGTGTTTCACTATGTTCCCAGTATAATGCTGATGTATGGAGGCCTCAAGTTACGTTTGCTGCTGACGATGTTTGTGTAGTGTGAGTTGGTGTGCTGCCCCACTGACAGGCCATGGATTGGAGTCTGTAATGAACTTTTCTCTAATAAATCAATAACTTGATTAAGAAAAAAAGTAAAAAAAAACAAAACTACAACACTTGAGCCTGTTCACTCGCCTCATATCGCATTTTTCACAAGGTTCGAGAAACCTAACTAGACATTGTTTAGACAACCAATTTCTTTGCTTGATGTGATTTCTTTCTTTGTGTACTTGTTGTGGCTAAGCTATAGGCGTTGGCCCTACGCGCGAGTGGCAGCGGCGGTGCCTTTCAAGCTAAAATCCGACGGGGCTCATTATCATTTCATTAGCGGTCATGGTCCAACCTTGGCAAGGGTGTCTAATTAACCGGGCTTTCAAATACTGAGGCCTGCTTAATATTCCTTGACTGGCAGTTGAATGTCATCTCATATACAGTTGAAAATTATTGTTGGACCAGCAAAAGTGAAATTTATTCTACGTGCTTGAATTTTCAAAAGGAACTCTCGCGTGAACTATATTTACTCAATTTAATAAATAAAATATCTTCTATTTTGATTTATATTAATTTTCTATTGTTCTTTTTTTCCAATAAATTAATTTGGGACCATCCTTTGCAAGGTTTAGCCTACAATATTTTACTTTATTTAATTGAAATTATAGACAAGCGTTCAAATTTAATTTTGGTTTGCATTCATGACACGTTCTATTATTATTTTTATTTATTTTTGGACAAACAAGATGCATCATTGTTTTTTTTTTTGTGGCGTAAGAAGAATGCATCAATTTGAAAGCTCTGATCATTTTTTGGGTAATTGTTCAGACAATAAACTATAACTGTTCAATTTGAAACCCCTTGGCCATTAAATACAAGTGAAAAATAAATATAATACCGAAAACAAAAGTTAATACTTTTAATACAATTCTTCCCTTTTTGACTTATAGTCACTTCAAAAGAGAATAACTCTCTCCATTCCATTTAGTATTTCTCTATTTTATTTTTACAAAATTTTATAAGAATGATTCTAGAAGAATTTTATATTAAAACTTTGAAGTTCTTTTAATATAATTGATGTTGCTTAATTTTTAATGTCAAAATGTAAAAAAAGGAAGAAATTAATTTAAAATATATAAAAATGAAGGCATTAAGTGTTTTAAAAAAAGAAAGAAAGTATAAGGTATTAAGAGTTTGATTTCGTATTGTTTCCTTTCTCTTTCCTTTCCACCCTTTGGGGTGACGTGACGTAAGCAGGCACAATTGTTTAATCTGCACATTCGGACCATATCCATTCTAAGCAACTACCTCTCTGGCTCAATGAAGGCGCCAGATCTGAGGCGAAATCTGCTCTTGCCATGCCAGACGGAAAGGAAAAAGCAAGAGAAAAATAAAAAAGAATAAAAAGGGAAGGACAATAAAAATGAAATTCAAGCCAGTATCATGCATCAATTTTTTTTCTATTTAAAGATAATAAGATATGGCAATTTTTTTTTTCCATTGCCATAGCCGTCGGTTAGAATAATTAATGGTGCACTCAAATTATGTAATTTATTAATTTTTAATACATTGATAAAAGAAACGCTAAAAGTCTAAATTAATTGAAATACCAAGACATAATACCTAAGAAAAACCATCGTTTTGTTCAGGATGCTGGGGAAAAGGGTAGAGAGCTCATTCCCTTTTGTTATAGCTCATCAGGAACGAGGTACTGTTATTCTTTTGTGAAGTGGTATATCACTTTTGTGACCATACCCTTATGATCTTGCACCGGTCAATTATGTGAAGTGGTATAACACAATGGCTTTTGTGTTAACAAAAAGGATTTTAAAAACAATAATATTTAAAAAAACTTTAAATTATTTTAAAAAATTCAAATAAATTCACTTTTATCAAATTCAATCAAATTGATATATTTTTATTTTGAGTTAAATAAGTCATTATAATTAATGATTGAATAATTGTTATTAATTAAAATACAACTTATCATTTGATATTATGTATTGTTGACGTGATATACTGATATGTCATAATAGATATATAATAACATGACATGATGACATGTCCACGTGATATTTTCATCTTTCACATCAAAGTCACGTGAATATAAATGACAAGTGATATTTGATAAATGAAAATTAATTAACCATTAGTTATAAAGATCTATTTGATCCAAAATAAAAATATATGGCCTTAATTGAATACAATAGAAGAATATTGACTTATTTGAATTTTTTTCAAATAGCTTAGTGGCCTTTTCAAGTATCATACCAAATAAAAATATTATGCTATATTTAGTTTACAAGTTATGTTACAAAAAAAATTCTCAAGTAGACAAGCAATAATTTGAGGCAATAATTTAGGAATATATTTATAATAAAATCTAGATATCCCTTCTATATTGAAAGATCCTTTACCAATGGCATAGAACACATAAACATTTAACTTAATAATAAATACATGCATCTTCTATTCAACAAATTAGATTGAATCCTCATTTTCAAATAAAGAAAAATTAACATTGCATAATTAGATATTAAAGAACGAATGAAGTAAAAACAAGTACAAAAAGATGATAAATTTTGAATTAACTTGTAGAGTTTTTGCATTCCATTGACGGTGTATAAAAATAACTAAAATATAAATATGCATAGATACATAATGACATTTTTGGAATCGATTGAATTATTAAGAATTGAGCTCACGTGGTAGGGTCAAACGTGACCATTAATCAATATTTTATGTAATTCCTAAAATATCAGAACACGGGACATCAAGTGGCACTGACGTTGCTGCTTTTGGTTACCATCATTATGTCAAATGCATGCGCGGTTTTGCCTCTCTCTTCCTTTCTCTATCTTTCTTATTCTTCCAGTATATTTTTAATCATTTGGATTATTGTGCATTTTTGTTAGTATATCACCGTTAAACTTGTATGCAATACATTAGTATTTAGATATTTGACAATTGCATCTATTTCCGACTCAAAGAATTGTTTTAATCCCTTCTTCTTGATCAAATTAATTATATAATCAACAAATGTTATATGAAATCACCATTTATAAGAGACATGCAGGTGGTTGCGTTGTCAATTATCTCGTATATTATAGTTAATTCCATATTTTTGGGGTCATCAATAATTATAAAGTAATAATTCTCAATCATTGCAAAAGGTTGATAAAATGATTTTTGTTTGGTACGTGTGATTTTTTTTTATTAAACAATTAATGATAAACTATTATTTTCAATTTGGATTTTGAATGTTCTACGCGTGCAATTGATTTTTGGTATAGAAGACAAGTTCTATAGATCGAAAGCTAATAAACTATCATTCAACTTTCTAATTTCCATGATCCTATAAGAGAAAAACTCTGACTTTGATACTAACAAAATCGACCATTCGATTTAGGTTTTATCTGATTTTTGTATAATTGATGAGTGATGTAATCTTTGCTCATCCCATAATTCGAATTCATAAGTCTTTTCTCGCGGCTATTTGGTCAGGCTGTATATCGTTTTGTGAATTGGAGGTTTCAACTAACACCAGCACCTAACCTGACCTTCATTTCCTTTCCAAAAGAAAGCTATACAAAGCTGATGCCGCTGGAAACAACAAACAAGAATGGAATATTAGGGTGGTGGTCACTCCCCCCAAAGTTTCTAAATTTCTTTCATTATTACATGTAATTTGTTTTTATTTTTTAAACAACTCAAACATTATAATCTAGTCCTTCAAAAGTTAAATACAAACTTTTATATTATTTTTTGTTCAATTAAAAAGGTTAAAGTTACATAAATATCACTACTTAATATGTAAATGATCATGAACAAATTTTGAAAATATTAAATATTATATTTTTTTCTTTCGCTTTTAATTCAACTGCATGTTAAATTAATTCGTCCTCTTATGTAATTTTCATTACCCTATGTCACTTAGGTAGACAACAATTGAAAAACGAAAAAAAAAAGTACTTTTTTCTTCAATCGTAAAGTCAAAGTTTTTAAAAAATATCCTTAATCAAGTAATCTTTAATATCATTTAAAAATTTCATTAGCGTTTAATTTAATCTTTACAGGTAATTAATATTCTTAACAATTCATATCCCAAAAAAAAAAAAAATTCTTAGCAATTCAAACTATTTGAAACATCAACCTCGATTGCATCAAATTTGTATACCATGGACTCCAATGTTAGGATTCTTAACTCAAAATTGTGTAAAGTTAATCGTGAAATCTAAAGTTTTTAACACGTTACAATATCACAACATGAAATTGCTCCTTATAAATGACTTTTATGTAACGAAAAATCTTTGTGTTCGACTTAAATAATAAAAATCTTTTATCTTATTAGTTTTTATTAATTTGTGCTTATTGTATTAGATTATTTAATGTATTGTATATGGTCTCATTATTTCGCATAAGAAATTAAAGAGAAAACAAAAATAAAATAAAATAAGTTATATAGCAAGAGCAAAAATATCAATCAAACTAATTAAACCTAATTAAGCATCAATTATCAGAGTATTCGCAGTGAACTTTTTGCTTCTATTAGTCACATAATGGATTGTAACTTTATTATTGTTATTACATTTTTGGCAGCAACAACCCCGTGTCAAGTTTTAAATGGAAACTCATTGCTTCTGAGTCTTGTATTGGCTTATCTGTCTTGCCATTAATAATAAGTTGCAAAGCGGTCAGAATCTAACAGATTTTGAGATGTAATCTTAATTCGTTGTTCCATGTGATCAAGCACGTTATTGCTCCGCAAAATTGGAAGGAATTAAAGGGGTAGGAACTATTAATAATTAGACCAAAAAACTAAAATAAAATCCTTTGCACCTAACCAACTAAGGTAAGCCCAAATCACTAGATGCAGAAGTCGACCTAAGGTAAGCCCAAAGCTGTGAACTGTACTAAACCTTTTTTCTTTGAAAAGGGCTGTACTAAACAGAATCTTATTGAGGTTAATTGTTGTTGCGTGTGTCCACATAATATGCAAAAAGATAGTACAGTGATTACATATCTCAAGAGTTTTGTTAAAGAAGATTTGGTTTTAAGAGAGACCATTTGTGACTCCTTTAGCCTTTCTTGGAAATTATTATAGAAGTAGAGTGCTTTATTGAAAAGACTATTATAGTCTTTCCTGGAAGCATATAAAAATATAATCTAATTAGTGCTATTTTTATGTGCATAATATTTATATGGAAGTTTTGATTATCTGAAATAATAAATATGTATAAGCAAGTGCAACATCCCTATATTTTGTGTAGATTGATGCAGTAGGTTGCTTATGCTGTAATTTATTTTAGGTTTGTATTAATTATTGAGGCCATGTAAAGGGATGCAATTTTATGCTTACTTTACACATAATATTATTTTGAATATGGGCACTTAAAAATATTAATAGGGTTCTTTAGTAGAACTCATTATATTATATGGTAAGTGGCAGTTGTTCCCATGCTTAAGGATAACGGGAGTTGTTCCCATAATCAAAGGTTAAATTAAGATTAGACATTTTAATTGATGCTTATACTATTAGTCATGATTACTAGCATGCATGCGAAATTTTCGAACTAGTAGTATAGGTAAAAAATTAAAATATGTCTAATCTTAATTGATCAGAAAATTAGATATGTGCCTAATTAAATCTTATACACTAATGTAGTGATATGGCTTCAAAACAAATTATTGCTGATTTAATCAAAGGTGCCAAACTTGATAGCAAAAACTATGATATTTGGCATAAGAAGGTTCAGTATCTTCTCAACGAGTAAGAGTTGCTCAATCGTTTGACCAAAGAAATGAACCCACTTAAAGCTAGAAACACTACCCAACATTGCTATGACCAAGAGGCCTATGACATTTAGTATAAGAGAGATTGTAGAGCGCGTTTTGCCATGTTAAGCTGCATGCACGATGATCTCATTGGGGAGTTTGAGAACTTCCCAATTGCTAATAGTTGTGGGAACAACTGAAATTCAAGTATGGTGGAACCACAGCTATAAGGCTTCATGCTTTAATACTTAGGTTCAATCAATATGTAATGGACTCCAAGCACATTATGGTTGAATACTTAAGGGCTATGTCAGCCATAATAAGAGAAATGAAAGTAGCTGGCTATGATCTTACAAATGAGCAACAGGTCTTATCTGTCATTAGGTCACTCCTTGAGTCCTCATGGGGACATATTAAACTTGTATTGACACATAATGAAGAGATAAAGCAGAGTGTAGAGAAGCTATCTGCAGCACTGCCCTAATAGCTCAAGTTGGAAATCATAAAAGGTATGTTCCTCAGCGAAAGAGAAAACAAAAAAGGAAAAAACTAGAAATTTAAGGCCTAAACGTGATAGAGTCACCAAGTGCCAAAGAGGCAAGTGTGGTGGGCAGAAGGATAAGTCCAAGTTGAAATGCTTTAGTTGTGGTAAGAAAGGACATTTTGCTCATGAATGCACTGAGCCTAACAAGGTTCATCTTCTAAATCGCTTTAGAACTCATGTATGTTCTCATATGTTTATAGCTCATTCTCTCCTTAATTGGATTGTAGATATAAGAGCAACCAAGCACAAAACCTACAACTGTGTAGGATATGTAGATTACCATTGTTTACCAACAAGTACACACTTTGCCATGATAGGGAACGAAAAATAGGAAGAGGTCCTAGGAGTAAAAACTTACCAACTAACAATGCATAATGGGCGAAAATGGCTCTTACTTAATATGCTTCATACTCCATCCATACGATGTAATCTACTTTAAGTTTTAGCATTGATGGGTTTAAGATTTAATTTTATCTTTGAGAATTATAGTTTGTCTACTTTTTTTGAAAACACGTTTTTTGGTCATAGTTATTTAAAAGACAGTTTGATTATGTTAGATTTGGATTCTAATAATGATGTTGCTTTTGTCTCAAATTCTTCTTCTGATGTTATAAATGATTCTATGAAAGGGCATGCAAGATTAGGACATATTGGGTAAAATAGAATGTCTAGATTGGCTAGAGAAAGGCTATTGGGCTCACTCATTAAAGTTAAACTTCCTACATGTGAGCCATGTCTTGCTGGTAAGTCTAGCAGAAAGCCTTTTGGGAAGGTTAAAAGGATTATCCATCTTATAGAACTTGTCCATTCGGATTGTGGGCCTATGAATGTAAAGGCACGCAATGACGCATCCTATTTCATTACCTTTATAAATGATTACTCACGATATGAATCCATATTTCTGTTGCCTCACCATTTTGAAGCTTTGAATTGTTTCAAATGCTTTATGGCAAAAGTTGAGAATTAGAAAGAAAAGAAACTTATGGTTTTTTGCACTGATAAAGATCGTGAATGCCTATCTTATCAGTTTATAGAATTATGTGAGGAAAAGGGACTACATCAACAATTAACGATACCTAGAACTTCACAACTTGGCCCTAAAGCTAATATGTGTGTATTTTTTAGATATTCAGAACATTCTAAGGGCTATGTGATGCTTGGGGAACACTATGATAGAGGGCTAACTAAGATGGAAACTCGTGATGTTGATTTTTTATAGGATGACTTCCTAAGCATAGGTGAAGTTAAAGAAAGCCTTGAGCTTTATAAGATGGACGACCCTCAAGAAAGTGTATCCCAACATGAGGAAATAAATGTGGAAACACATCATATCCAAGAGATTATTGAGGTTAGTGGGAGTACACCACTTGAACTCCATCAAGATTCATAGTTGTGAAAAAGTGAACGTGGGCAAATACCCCATAAATGATTTGAGATAGAAAGTCAGTTTTTTTTAGGTATTCCTGTGGATGTTGATGAACCATCTTCCTATGAGGAAGTTTTAAACTCACTATCATTAGACAAGTGGCTTGCTGTTATGGAAGATGAAATGAAATCCATGATTGAAAACCAAGTATGTGAGTTAGTTGACCTTCCACCCGAGCGCGAGGCCATTGAAAACAAATAGGTTCAGAAGGTAAAGCACAAAGCGGATGGATTAATTGAAAAATATAAGGCTCGTTTAATGACAAAAGGTTATACCTAAAAAGAAGGTGTGGATTATGAAAAGACGTTTTCTCTTGTTGTGAAATTTACATCAATGCACCTTATCCTGGCTATAATGGCATATATAGATTTGGAAGTGTTCCAAATAGATGTGAAAATTGCATTTCCCAATGGGAAAATTAATGAAGAGATTTACATGAATCAACCAATTGGTTTTCAAGCCAAAGGAAAGGAACATGAAGTGTGTTGCTTGAAACAATCATCCCAAAAATGGTATCTTCGTTTTCATCAAGCCATCATTTCCATAGGCTTTATGATGATTGAAAAGGACCATTATGCACATGTAAAGAGATTAAGGAATTAGTTCCCTATTTTTTCATTATATGTGGATGATATCCTCTTAGTTGGGAATGACATGGAGTTAATTGTCACCACTTAGTAGTGGTTGTCTTCCACTTTTAAGATGAAGGACATGGGACATGTTGAATACATCCTCAGGGTTAAGACCTCCAAAAATCGTTCTAAGAAGGTCTTGAGTTTGTCTCAAGAAAATTACATTCAAAAGGTTTTGGAACGATTCCGTATGCAAAACTCCAAGCCTATAGACACTTTAATGGAGAAATGCTTATATCTCAGCATGGAATAATGTCCTAAAGCTAAAGAAGAAAAGAAACAAATAGCAAACGTGCCATACACAGTGCTATTGGAAGTTTGATATACGCTATGATGTGTACTTGATCGGACATATGCTTTGCGGTTGGTATGGTCAGTATTACGAAAGTAATCCCAAGATTGCCTATTGGGCTACAGTAAAAGTGATACTATATTATCTAAGTGGAACCACTAATTTGGCTTTGTGTTTTCAAGGTGGAAGTCTAAAATTGGTCAGATATAGTGATGTTGATCACGCCGATGATAAAGATGATCGAAAATCTATTTCAAGATATGCTTTTATACTTGAAGGCAAAGCTAATTATTGGAGTAGCAAAAAGTGGCTGTGTACCACTCTATATGCTATGGAAGCAGAGTATGTAGGATGTTGTGCTACAATGTAAGAAGTGGTTTTGTTAAAGAGATTTTTGCAAAGCTTGAACATTACTAGGCATTTTAGTGAAGCTGTTGTACTTTATTGCGACAACATAGCTGCCATAGCTTATACAAAAGATTCTAAGCATCATGGAAAAACCAAACACATTGATACTCACTATCACTCATTCGTGACATCATTGCACACTGTCTTATTATGTTGAAGTACATTTTCACAACTAATATGTTAGCAGACCCATTCACTAAACTTATTGCTAGAAATATTTTCCAAAAGCATATTAGGGGTTTAGGGTTATTACGCATTTGATATTCATGTACTATTGTTTTTGAACAATTAATAAATTAAGTTTATTTTGACTCATTTGATCAAATGTTGTTAATTAATTAAGGCACATATCTAATGTAATTATTGTCACCTAGCTTTGTAGATTATTCTTCTCACACTAGATAATCACCTCGATGTTTCGGTAATGTGTATGGGATGAGACTTAAAAGATCACAAGGTACCAACCGTGTTGTGATCTCCTTGTCACATGAGTTGTAAGCAAGGATCTTAGCAATGTTTCCTTGACATGGAGTCAAGAGGAGGCTCATAATAGTTGAACATGGAGATTATACACATTCCATGGAGCCAGTGATAGCTAGATTTGAATCTTAGGGGATTCAAGTCAATCCTTTTTGCAAAGATTGGATCGAGATCCGTATGGTGGTTTTGACATGATAAATCTAAAATGAAAGATCCACAATAACGTACATTTCATACTATATGTACTATTAGTCGATCGATGGAATGGAGTGATTGAATAGATCCCTTCTTCATCACTATGTGAGCCTTAAGGACTTATGTAGTCCAAATTTCATACCTTTTGAGACTTGGATCTATTTTATGAAGTTTGGATTTGGTGTTGCTAAGTTAGCATAATTTGCACGGGTAAAAAATGATGTGATCCAGCGGAACATGACTAGGAAAGCTATCAAATCTTAATGGATTGACATGAGCATCCAAAGAAGAGTCATTATACATTTTACATACATGGTCTACAACTCATTGTCCGGGTGGTTATAAAAACATTAGTTATTAGATATAACCATGAGTTTAGACACATAAAGAGATTTTGCATAGCTCTTACATGCGGAGGGATTAGATATGCAAAATCTTGTGTGATTAAAATGATTTTGGGTATAATGAGAACTTGAGAGGCATTACGATAGTAAGATGGTAACTTAAAATCTCATTACTCATTGTAACCTTTATTTTCTCATTGGTCGCATGTTCCATTTGCCTTGTATGACAATGAATGGAGAATGAGTTAAATTGAGAATGGTACAAGTTGATGCCAACGTGTACGAGTGGGAGATGTTGCATTTAAATGTGGTGCGTCCACATAGCTGTAACTTTATTAATTATTTGTGGATAATTAACAAATATTCAATTAATTGATATTAGATATTATTTTGATATTTCTTAATTGAATAATTAAAAATAAATGATTGAGATAGGATGTAAATTTAAATTTAATTTGTTTAAATTTAAATTAAGATTCATTACATTTAAATTTTACTGGTTTAAATTTAAAAGTAATATTCCTATCTCTCTATCTCTAATATGTGTATAAATAGTGAACAAACATACTAGATTTTACACACAACCAAGAGTGAACGTGAGTTATCTGTAAGTCAGAAAAACTAAAACTTTTTTTTTTCTATTCATTCTTGAGGCACCTATCAAAGGCCAGATGGTTTTGAAACATTTAATTCCTTGTGAAAGACTCTAGTAATTGCTCTATAACAAAGAAAGTGAAGAAATCATTGTGTGCATGAAGGAGGATTTGTAAAGCAAGCTTCTTCGATCAAAAAGAGAGTGGAATATTTATCTGAAAAGCTACTTGTGGTTTTGTGGTTAAGCCCGTTAAAAATCATTGCTAAGGGGTTTTGCTTGATCTTGTGAAAAAGATATTGTAAGTGTTTCACTTGGTATTGGAAAAAAGCTACTACCAGGGTTTCGCTTGATCTTGTAAAAAGCTCATTTCCCTTAATGGATTTAAAATTCCTTGGTGTTCCTAGGGAATGGATGTAAGCATTAGAGAAAGTCAAACCACTATGAAACTCTTATGTCTGCTTTTAATTTTTCGCATTGTAGTTTATTACTTGCTTTTGCCTTAGAAAATATTTTACCTTGATTCATTATTTATGCTTTGCATGCACTTGAATTAGGGAAAACATTTTACCTTTGTTTGTTATTTGTTCATTGCAATTTATTGTTGAAAACTTGCTTAGGGAAATCACATATTTGTTTTTGAATTCTTGGTTGCTAAAAGTCTTGATTTTACACTTAGTTTTCAAAAGAGTTTTTGATATACCAATTCATTCCTTTCTTGGTATATTGTTCATTAAGACTTTTACACTAACAAGTAGAATATTTATGAGTTACAATCATTAATTACTATTAAAAGAAATGCAGAATACTTACAAAGTAACCAATAAGTTCAATAGCTTTGCCAAATGCTTATGGATCTTGAACCTATCCAAAAATTCCAACATTGTTCACCTGCATAAGGTTCCAACTAACGAAGATCAAACCAAACAACTTATTAGATAAAAGAGAGAAGACAAATGTCAAGGTTTCTTCTTTCTTTTTTTTTGTCTTATTTATATATTTATTTATTATTATCATCAATGGTGCCAAGATATCAAGTTTCCTAAATTTAGCTTTGACAAAATCTGCAAGGGAAGTAATACTAGAAGAATCTATTACATCAAGTTGATGAAACACTACATGATTAGACAGACCATAATCTGTCAATTATGTAACAGCTTCAATTCCCTTTTTCTCATGGAGCCATGTGCTATATAATATAAAGGCTTAAAGACTACCATTTACCAGCAAGAATGATGTTGAACAACAAAACCCAAGCAGTAAGCATAAGTATCTAGCAAATAAAGTATTGACAAGTAGCATACTAATAAATGGTCCAAAAGTGGCTATTGATAAGCACATAGCATGACTTACATTACTAAGATGAATCTACACAATATACATCCTCATAAAGGTATATTTTCATTTCTTACCCACTCATTCAAACACCAAAAAAAAAAAAAACCCTTTACTTTCTTCTTAAAACAATCCTAATAAACACTAATAGCATGAAAATAGAATACCACCACCATACTAACCTAGTCATAAATCTAATAAATATATAGGCCATTCCAAGGAAATTTTAAGTAATTCAGCTTAATCTATTATCTAATCTTTGGTTAAAAGAACAATCAATCTAAAAAGAAGAGAAATACACAACCAAAGATCAAAACTTAACTAAAATCAACTACCATGCCCAATTATAATGTTTATTAAAATGCAACTTGAATGGGAAAATCCCAACCATTCCTTTCAAAATTCAAGACTTTAACTTCTTCCCCTCAAACATATATCTTGCCATTCCACCTTAAAAATCGCAATAAATTTTTCATCTTTCTAATTATTCAACTAACCTTCAATAGTTACAATTACTCTAGCCGTAAATTCTTAAAACTAACTTAGTAGCTTCTACTTTTTACAAACTACAAGAAAAATGTCCAAAATGACAATCCTATTCATAAAAATTAAGTCAAAATTAAATAGAATTAGAAAAGGGAAATATAAAAACAAACTAGTAACAAACAGATTTGCACTAAAAGCAATGAATAGTGGTAGTGACAAACTAGACAACACACTGGTACTTTGGATGGTAACCGTACTCATTGGCAACTTTAGCCTCTACCATGAGAGCTTTATGGAAGACCATTTCGAGTAACCTTGTAACTTTCTCTTTCATCATCAATGCATTCCTAAATTTATGTCGGATTATTAGTATAAGGGAGGCTTGGCGGGGTAGAGACTAATGGGGGAAGCTTAGTCAGGTAGAAAGGAAAAGGGTAAGCTCGATGGTGGCTAAGGGAAGTAGAGAATCGATTGGAGAGGGAGTGGCTAGGGTTTAGGGGAAAATTAGAAATGGAAATAAAGCCCACACACACTTTTCTTATTTGATTTATAGATGGAATCACCGATGAAAATTCCATCAGCAAACTTAACAAATTTAATTAACATTACTGATGAGATATTCTGTAAGTAATTCCATCAATAAATCCATTTCCCACTCACCAAAATAACAATTATCGATGGAATTGTTGGTTAATAAATTTGGCGCCATGCATCTTTTTTTGACTCTTAAACTTTATCGATCAAATACCAACTACATAGAGTCAATTGGTAACTTACTTTGATAATTCGTCAATATATCATTGGTGATTTATTGTTCACATGTCCATTGGTAATTCGTTGATCATTACCGACGAAATTGTTTTTATCGATGAAATTGTTTTTTTTTTTTTTTGTAGTGCATGTTCACAGTAAACATGCTTTCCAGGTTTATGTAGCAACCTTCTTAAATGCATTACACAACAAAATAAGAGTACTAAGATATCTAAAAGGTATAGTTGACTATGACATTTGTTACAAGAACCGAGACATTGCAAAGTTACTTGGAGTGCTCTCAACATTCACAATGATAACTTGTTTTCCTTCATCTAATCCACTATAAAATGCCAAGGCCGCTGAAGCTTTCTTCCTTACAATATCCATGTAAGACATCTCCTTTCTATTCCTCATGATCATGTCTTTTGACCAAAACTTAGATGAACCATGAACCATATTGTCCATTCCAATGTGGCTCAAAACCACATCCTCAACTAAAGGCAATGGCCCGTTCATAACTTCCTTTGAGCACATATTGTCACACTTTTCAATTTGAGACCTTATCCATTATTCAGAGGTCACTCTTAACATTCTCTCTTGTCTTGGATGATCCAAGGCCATTGCACAGCCCATGGATGCTTCATTATTATCATCTTATTTGATAACCTATGATGGGTGTCGGGTTTTACCATTTTTGACAGCCCCCACAAGCTCCAATTTTTACTTATCTACTACTTTTAAATCAATCTCACGTTGGGCACATGGTTTGATTGAATCCAACCAATTATTTCCACCATAAGCTATAGATTCAATACTATGGTTTCACTTGTCCGCCCACCATGTTGCTTGAGTATGGACGAGAAACTATATAGCAAATTTAGGCAAAAAATATGCAGTTAAATCTTAAAAGCCTTCTCTCTTACTTTCAACATAATGACTTCATCAATTTTCTGCCTAACACATGAATTAATCTCCATGAAAGTCCTCTAAAGAGCAAAAAATTTCATACTCTCTTCTCCCAAGCAAACAAAGTCACCAAATAAATTAGTAATTGATTAAAACATTTTAGCATTCCATGTATGCATAAGAACACCATACACCATTAACCAACATTTACTTTTTTCCCATATTCTAATTCCACTGCACAAACTTGCATAGCCATTGATTCAATTCCCCTCAATTCTTTTTTTTTAAGTGTTTCAATAAATCACCATCCTAAAACGAGAGCACGAATTTGTCACCCAAGATTCTCTTAATCTCCACACCCTTGATCCCTTTAGCTTTCAATTGGCTCATAGTTGGTTTTGGTCATTCCTACCTAAGCCATCATCTACCATTGCAAATTGAAACCATTAGAGAATTTCATCATCCACATAGGTTGTGCAAACCTGAGTATCTTCTTATTTCTTCGATATCTCCTTTACCACCTTAGCCTGTTTATCCACCACGTCAGAACCACTCACCACCATTAACTTCTAAAATATACTTTTTCTAAAAGGTAATCCTTGGATGAAACCTTGCAAAATTTGCAGTCAATTTATAATCAAGTAGCCATACACCGTTGAGTCTTTATGTTGTCCTTCTTACTTCTTTAAAAGTATTGAATCAAATAAATCTAAGGCATCTCTCTCTAACCAAACATTTCTTGGGAATAAATCCATCCACCACATTGCCAAATTGAGCCTTGATATCACTGAACCAATGTTTATGAAGTTTTGAAGGGATATTGTTGACAAAGAACATATGGATTTTGTTAAGAATTAAATTTCTTTATTGATTCACCACAGTTGCCTATCCCTTGTATTCGTTTATCGCCTATCGACACAAATCACCTAGTGTAAAATTCTATTAAACGTAATATGGATTCTACAAGCATTCCATCTCCTTATATGTGGTTTGAATTTAAATTAAAGCTTTGCAAATGCTTTTGCACAATTGCAAATGGAAAAGTTATATTTGATCTCAATGTCTCACAAGATACTCTTACTATGATCTATGTCGATAATAAATCAGATATTGCAATCACTAAAAGCTCCATATATCATGCGAAAATAAAGCATATAAACGTCAAATTTCATGTCTGTTAAGAAGATATGCTTAAAGTAAAGTAACCAAGAGGGGGGTGAATTAGTTATGAATTAAAAATTCCTCCTTTTTAAGAGAACTTTGAAAATGCAGTAGAAATATAAGAAACAGAGAACAAAAATAGAACATGAACTAAGTAAGTAAACCACAAAAAGATAAAAAGTACTTAGCTCGATTTTTTTAAAGGTTTGGCTTTCCAATGCCTACGTCTTCTCCCTTGAAAGCACAAAGAGTTCGAAACCACTATCAACTTGCCTATTCAACAAGGTCAAGTATAACTTTCATAACTTTCCTTTTAATAAAGTTAGGTTTAACCTTCACAACATGCCTTTTCACAGGATTAAGTGTAACCTTAATCAAAACACTACCTTTTTTAGGTTCAAGTACAACCCTTATACAAGATACAACCTTATAACGGATTAGGCAAAATCCCTCTACCTTTTGTGTGGAGGTATAACCAATACAATAATGGATTCAAAAAATCTGTAGTTCAAGACCTCTAACAAGGTTGATAATTGTTGGTCCCGATAATATGTGCTAGAGAGGGGGTGAATAGCACACTTTGGTTCTTTCAAAAATTATCGTTAAGTTTAGTTAGATTCAAGACAAATGAAATAAAGAAACTAAAACAAAAACAGAGTAAATAAGGCACCAAGAATTTAGAGTGGTTCGGTCTAAGACTTACATCCACTACCTTGATGATCCAACCAAGGACTTTTCAAACAATCCACTATGAATTGGTGAAATTCTTAAGCTTTCACCAAGCTTTACAATGGCTTTTACAAGGCTCAGCCAAAACCTTTTACACTAATTTTTTTTGGGCTCAACTATAACCTAAAGTAGTTTTTCAAAGGCTCAATCACAACCTCTCACAATGGTTTTTCACGAGCTCAACAAAAACCCAAAGTGATTTTTCCAAGGCTCAACTACAACCTACAACAATCAAGCTATTCCAAGCTTCAATAACCCCTTAGAGTGACTCCTTCACTCTAAGAATACAAGAAAAGTAGTAAAAGAAAGTACCTATGATCATTGGCTGATCTGAGTGGTACAAGATTAAGTGTTAAATACAAATGCAAAGAGTAGGCGTTTTAGTGCAGACAAGTGCAATGAAGCTTTTTTGGTTTTTCAACTTTCTATAGCTTCTAAAAACTTGTTTCTAATTGTTGGAAGACCCTTTTATACTTGGAGATGCAACTCTGATGGTAGTTTGGCAGTTTATATCTGTTGGAGATAATTAAGGATGAGTTTTACCCGTTAATCTGTCTTATAGTGCTCTGATTCAAATTGCAGACAAAGAGCTTTTAGTCGACTAAGTTGGTTCTGTTTCTGGTTGCAGATTCTGGCAGAGAGCACTTAGTCGACTTTCTTGGTCAACTAAGTTGATTCTATTTCTCAAACTCTTCAGCCCGTCATTTCTTCAATTTGAAATTTGATCAACTAACATTCTTCCTTATTTCACCAATAAGCTTCCCCTTTGTTGGACAGTTGCATCTTGTTATTTTTATCCCTCTTTTTCTTTTGATATACTCTTTGAAGAGTTAAATTAATTAATTTTATATATTAATTTCCTGCACACTCAAGTAAAAGCATTAGACACAAATAAATGAGAATGTTTTATTATCATCAAAAACTAATGGAGCCAACAATAATGATTTTGAGTATTAAGAGATGAGAGCTTTTCAAAGAGTGGTGAATGAAATGAAGTTTAGGCTCAAGGAGTATTAGCTGGATGATAAAAATGTGATCTTTTTGGTTTTGCTCTAACTTAAAAGTAGGATTTTTCTACTCTTTGCTTCCTTGCTTGTTTTCCTTTCTTTAGGACTACAAAATTTTTGCAAAATCATTCAGATCACTCAAAATCACCCTTTTAAAGTCCTTAAAGTGGATATTTATAAGCCTTGTGATTTCTTACCATTAAAATGAAATTTGAATCAACTTTAGTATGTTTTGGCCAACTTACACATCTTTATTACACATGGAGAATCGATTCTTTGATCATGAGTTGTCAGTTCTTCATAAAGTCTCAAACTTTTTGTCTTTAAATAATTGATTCTTCTTTCTTGAGATGTCAGCTCTTCCTCAACTTGGTTCAAACGTGACGCATTTGCATTTTTAGAGAATCGATTCTTTTGTCTTAAGGTGTTGATTCTTTACTATTGATTGGTGCTCAAAATTTAAATTTTAGCTTGAGTTTTGACACTCCAATCTTATCCATTCATACCATCTCTTCTTGTTCACCAAGTTTCTTATTTTTGGTTCCGGTGCTTTAAAAATCAATATCTTCTTCGTGTCAAATTGATTTTTTGTTACTAGACTTATGCTCTTGGTTTATTCTTCACTCAGAATCAACTTTTACTATATGGAGAATCAATTATTTCTTCTTACATTTTTGCCTTCTGCATTTTGTTCTTCCAAAATCGATTCTTGCTCTTTGAGGTGTAGATTCTTCTTAATTTCAATAACTTTTATTTTTCCAAGAACTAACTTCTTTTTTTCTTAGAATCGATTATTCACTGTTTTCATCTGCTAAGAATTGACCTCTTTTATCTTTAGAGTTTATTCTTCTTGTGATAAAGAAATAAATTTTTCTTTTTTCTCATTTAAGAATCAAATCTTTACTTTTGAGAATTCGATTCTTAGGTTAGCACTATGAGTTTGAAACCTAAAATTTTTTGGGAAAACTTAAAAGCGTATCTTCAAGTTCAAGAGCATTATCATTCACTTTCATAGCATATTCAATCAATCTTAGCATTTCAAGACATTTTTTTTTGTAAAACCAGCTTAACAACATTCTTGAGAATTTTTTTTTAGAATGAAAAACATCTTTCATTCATTTTCAAAGCATATTTAGTTCAATCAATTTTGTCATTTCAAAATAGGATAAAGCTAACAATGCCATTATAAAAGCTTAGAAGATTGGTGAAATACATGTGGAGTATTACAACTTAGATAATCAAGTAGTAGACATTCCTACCAAAGGCCTCAACAGACAAAGATTGGAAGAATTAAAAAACAAGCTAGGGTCTTTTAAAGCAAGTCTTAAGAAAGAGTGTTGAGATTGAGACTTGCATGGAAGACCATGGCAGAGCCCTTGCCTTGGCATTTTGTGTGCATGCAGTTTATGCATGTAAAGATTTGATGTCTGACTTCTATACTTAGGTTGTGTGTGATAAAAGTGTTAATTATGCTTAATTTGTTAGTTTTTAATGCAAAATTGCAATACCAATTCAAGTTAATGAACTGTGAGGCTATTTAAACTTTTTTATTAATAAAAAATGAATGTTTGAACAAAAAAAAATCAAGTTAAGGAAGTTTCTCTCTTAGTTCCTTTTTTTAGTTGTTCTTCACTTAATGCTTTTGTTCTTCATTCACGCTCTGTGTAATAGTTTTGTGCATTGAATGTTCATTGCATTAAGTCATTCATTCATTCACAACACAACCTTTTCCATTTATATGTTAATTCAGAATGATTTACAGTTGTTTGGCAAGAATGTTAAGTATCAAGGACTTTTGCTTTGGTAAATACACCTGTTATAAATTAGTTATCTCTATTCTTTGTTTTCCTT
Organism: Theobroma cacao; assembly: GCF_000208745.1. Classification (NCBI taxonomy): domain Eukaryota; kingdom Viridiplantae; phylum Streptophyta; class Magnoliopsida; order Malvales; family Malvaceae; genus Theobroma; species Theobroma cacao. The sequence continues at coordinate 11,306,405 of NC_030858.1, read as the reverse complement.
TGGTTGTGAAGTGTATTTAGCTTTTGTGGAGTGTGGAGAAACTAGGTATTGATGGAAAAACTAAAATTTTCCCTTATTAACAAAAGAAAAAAGGTCTAATTCATGTAGAGTTTACACGAAATAATCAACTAATGGGTAATGGCATATAATTTTACAAAAAGGATCTTATCTTACACAAGTTTCATTTTATAACTAGCTTGGTATTAGTATATTAACATAAAGTACATCATGGAAATAGATATTGGGTGAGGATAGTGATTAACATATATAAACATACATTCTCTTTAAAAATGATTCCAGTATGTCTCAACATGCCTTGAAGTTTGCTTGTGTATGTAATTGTTAACTGCTATGATGAGTGAACTTCCAATACAGCTTCTTCTCTAGATTCATCTCTATTGCTTATTTGGTTAGTGTTGTGATTTTCTTGAAGATTGCTAGTATTAGTCATCTCAGTTGTAGGTTCAACTCTTGGTCCCGAGACATCATGAGAATTGTGGAAGATATATCTTTGGACGAGTCTTCCCAAAATATGGCTTTCTGAGACAACCAAGGCTAACAATACAATGATCCCAATGATGATAAAGAGGCCTGCAAAGCTCTTTGTAGAAAGACTTGGGCTACTTGAAGAGATTGGCCCAGTCTCATCTTGATATATGGATATTTTTCCAAAATACTTTTTTTCGATTGGAGACATGTATTTTCCTTGAGTGAAATTTAGGATTGCCCTTGAAAAATTTGCAACAAAGGGAGAGCCTATCGGTAATGCCTAAAATTCAAAAAACATTAAAAAGAAAGACAAATTAGAATGAGAATAAACTACCTTATAGGTACACAAAAAAAGGTTTACTTGGGGATAATTAATCTCACCTAAAGATAAATGTTTACATTTCCATAAAGTTTCTAACTAGGCTTACAAGTAGACGACAACACACTAGTATAAATGGTTCAAGATAAGATGTAACTTGTAATTAAATGCAATGGATGAAAATGAAATTATTTAAATAAATAAATTCATGAATCAAGGAGATTTTTTTATTCAATCTAAACAATAATTAAGATGATTTTATCTCAAGCATATTTTTTCTCTACGTAATGATATGTGACACCTATGTGAAGGAAACTAAATGATATCTAAAAATAAGCTTAATGCTAATATTTATACAACATAAAATAGAAACAAATGGAATAGAGAGATGGATGAAAACTTACAAAACCTAAACCATCGGTTCTGTAGGTGGGTCCAACCATCATGTAACCAGTAGAATATTCAGCTAGAAAGACTTTAATATAGGGAATTTCATCAAAGATGGCAGCAACTCCCTCGTTACTAGATCCGTTGCATAAGGCCTCTTGATAGTCATCAACAGAGCCATATGGCTTGAGCATAGACTCCTTAAACCCCAACTGGTTTATCAAGAAATTTTTTACAAATGACTGATTCTGATAACCAATATAATGTTTTCTCAATTCTCTCAAACTTGGGATTGTGGGCTGTAATTGGTTTACTGTTAATATTGATGATAGGTTTGCTGTGTAACTCTGAATCAAAATAAATGCCAAGAATATCCAAAGAACCAACACCAACCTTGAGCAGTTGGTTACCACCATGTCTCCTGTTGCCATAAAAAAAAAACTCAATTTAATTTGCTTTCTCTATATAATCATACGTATAATGTACTTTTCTACATATTAATTTATGAGTAAATTAAAAATAGAACCTTGTCTTTGTTCAATAACTTTGATCTCTACTTATATATTGTGTGTTATATGCTCATTTCTTATTTTAAAAAGAAAGATACAATCTCTTGTGACTTTCCTTTGGTTGTTATGTTCACTTAGAATCCTTTTTGTTTTGGGAGTTGGTACATACTTAGGTTTTGTTTATTTTCCTATTAATCTCTTGCTAGGTTAAGTATGAGTTCTTGGGTGTTTATTCTTTATTAGCATTTTTATGTGTATATTTTAATTACTATATATTGTAATATGATAAGTGTAGTTGATTTGTAAAATTTTCCATGAAAAGATTTAACTACTTTATTTTACTTATAGTAAATTCAAAATAATCATAGATGTACTTAAAAAAAATAAAAAGAAAAGACCCTATGTATGCATATATGTAAGATTATATGTATGCAATTGCTTTAATATCTTTAGAATCAAGATGATGGCAAATATTAGGGGAAGGAAAGGAAGAGTCAAGTATGGAGAAATAGACATATGACGAAGATTTTTATTCACCATCTTTGTGGGGAATCTTAACTAGAGGGTAATACGGGCTTATATGAAAGAAACTTTCGACAGATTTGGAATACTAGTTGACGTTTTCATGCCAAAGGGTAAAAGGGAGAGCTCAACCAAGATAGCATTCTTCAGGTATATATTTGAAAAAGAACTTAGAAGAGCCATCGATTACATTGACGGAATGATTATTGATGGAAAATGCCTCTATGTCAAGGTAACTAATAACCCCAAAAAAGAATGGAGAAAAAAATAAAATAATGGAGACACAAGGGGTTCAAAGAAGGCAATAGCATCAAGAATGTCATTTAAGGATTCCTTACGGGGTAGGAATGTGACAGAGAAGAAACCAGAGGAGCCTAAACAGCAAATGCAGTAAACCGGCCAAGAAACCAATGGGAGTGAAATAAAAAAAGTTAATTTTCTAGTTTTGGAAACGGAATGGCTTTCAAGAATTACAATGGGTTGTTTGAAGGCATTAAGTAATTGTAGGGCCATCGAGTTTGGTTTATTTACAGAAGGTGTCATAGTTTAGGTTTGACTAGCAATAAGACTTTAAGTGGTGGTCACCTCTGCAGATGCTAATGAAATAGAGGTGTTGTCGGGTCAATATAGAGAGATATTTGATGTGTGGTTTGATGATATCAACAAGTATGAGGGTGATATGGATAGAAAATTTCAAGTTTGGGTGAAGATGGAAGAGATTTCGTTGAGCTTATGGCATAATGAGGTTTTCATGACAATGTCTAAGTCATGAGGGAGATTCATATTAGTTGATAAAGTCATAGAAGAAAAGAAAATATTTGACTTTGCTATGATATTGGTTGAAGTTGAAAGTATGAAGAGTATCAAAGCATCCACAAGCATAATTCTAAATGGAAGAATGGTGGAATTTAAAGCATTGATTGCTGGTTTAGAATGTTGTGATTTGGAAAGATAAATTTTAATCTCACCACAATGAAATTAGAAAGAGAAGAGGGTTTCAAAGTCATCAAAAAGTCTTTCCAATAGTGGGTGGACGACAAATCGATCGAACACAAAGTACAAGGCAAATGTTAGTGGAGGCAAACCTTTGTATGCCAAGTACAAGGCCATGAATAAATGAAGAGTTGAGACTCTACATGTATGCCAAGTTAGATGGAACTTGTGGGGGGTGAGATCTAGTTTAGCTCAAAGGCTACAAAGTTAGAGGATAGCTAGAGGTCTAGATGACATTAATTCAAATAGATCTAGAAATTTGAGAAGGAATTATGAGATAAAGGAATTTTGGTTGGGCCATGAAGGTGACGAAATAAGTGTGTTTATGGAGCCCAATTTTAAAAGCTTTAAAGGCGTGGTAATTAAGTGGGCAGAAGAATTAATGGGTAAAGGTGGTTCAAGCCCATTGAGATGTAATAGGAATGGGTTTGATAGTAAGCATGGGTAGCCCACAATGAAAGGAGTTTTAGTAAGCATTCGGGCTTAATTTAAAAGGCTCCAAAGAAAAAAAACAAATAGACTTAATTCAGATAAGTCCAATGGTAATGATAAAGGCCGATGTAGGACAAAGAAGAGAGGTAAGGCCTGTGTTGAAACTTTTAAAAATAAAAAAAAGATAGTCTATGAAGTTAATGATGATGCTACAACAAATTAATGAAACTAAAAAAAGAAGAGACAGAGAAATGTTTATAAGGGAGAAATGGTAATGGTCGTGGTCTGAGGAACCTTCCAGAAAGTTGGTTTCATCAGTCAATAGCAAGTAAATAGAGTATGGATTAAAGAAGCAATGAAGGGATTGAAGAGGGTATAGGGGACACCAAAGCCACAAAGGGTGACAATGAAGATATAACAATAATAGAAAAGACCAAGAAAGGCATGGGGACAAAAGTGGGGGTGAGAGAACTTAGTAGTGGATATAGCCTTAGGAGAAGGTTGAATGAGAAAGTTAGTAATGCTAGAAAAAATAAGAGATAGTTAGAAGTTGAAAGGAAGGGGTTTACGATAGAGAGAAAAAGGGGATCAATGGCACGTCGAAGATATAATCAGATAAAAGAGATTAAGAACAGATTAGAGAAAATTAACAATAAGGTCATGGACGTGTTTCACTTTTCAGTTTCAAACATAAACATAGTAAAAAGAAATGGGGTTATAATTAGAGAAGATAAATTGGCATGGGCAAACACACAATTAAGGCTTAAATTTGGGAAAAAAGAAAGAAAGTCATATTCAATATAACGACTTGAGAACGGGAAGAGAATAACCTCCATTAGTGCTAAAATCATATCAATATCCTACTTGTGTGGGCTTCTTTATTTACCATAAATGTTGTTAATTTCTTGGAAAATTCATGGGATATGTAGCGTAGATAAGCAAAATGCCCTAAGATAGTTGATCAATAGAAAGACGCCTGATATGAGATTCATACAAGAATCAAAGTTGAAAACAATTGAAGTTGGGTTATACAGTAAACTACGGGCAGGGGTGAAGTCAGAGGATATGGTGTTGCTTCTGATGGGAATGCAGAAGGAATCATATTTTTAAGGTGTGATTAATTTGTTGAATTAGGTAGTGTGGTGGAGAGTAAATATTATGTTCTAATGATAAGTAGAGTTAAGAAATTAGATAAGATAGGTGGATTTAGGAATATTTATGCACCAAATAGCGATGAGAAGAGAAAAAAATTATAGGAAGAATTAGAGTTGATTATGAGTAGAGAAGAGATGAATTGGGTGAGTGTAAGAGATTTTAATGTGGTTAGGAATGAAAGGGAAAAAATTGGGAAATGGGAGGTGGACACAACTACACATTAGTTCAATGATTTTATGAATTCTAGGGGACTTGTTGATCTTCCATTAATTGGAGGAAGTTTTACATGGCGTAGTAATAGAGCGGAGCCCACTTTTTGTGGGCTTGATCATTTTCTGTTTGATGTTGAAATTGTTGAAGTGTGCAAAAATTTGGTTCAAAGGGCTTTTCTGAATTTGATCTTTAACACAACCCCATTCAAGTGAAATCTGAAGTAATGGAATAGGGTCCAAAGCCATTTAGGCTTTTCAATTATTGGTTGGATGACTGAAGTTTTAAGATTTAGTGAAAAAAGAGTGGAGGGAAAAGACAAGTGTGGTTGGCGAAAGAATAAGAATTTGGGAGAAATTGAAACTCTTGAAGCCTAAAATTAGAGAGTGGAAAAATAGAGAATATAGAGCAATTAGAGAAAAGATAGCAAATTTGGAAAGTGAGATTCAAACCTTTACAATGATTGGTAGAATTTTATTGAGGATAACAAACTAAGAAACGAAATTGTGGAGAAAAGAGTTAGGCTGTCGTAGTTATACAGAATAAAGGAGAGAGAATGGTTACAGAAGTTAAGGGCTTGTTAGGCAGTTGAAGGGGATAGGAGTACTTGGTACTTTCATGCGTTGGCATCGGCAAGGAACAGAGTTAGTAACATACATAGTATTGAGGTGAATGGGAGGATGGTGGAAGAGCCAAAAGTAGTGAAGGCAGAAGTTGTCAAGTATTTTCGAAGACACTATTTAGGCTAAAAAGGGGTTAAAAGTGCAGGATATTGACTGTAGTTTCAAAAGCTCAAGGTTGAGACAATGACATGGCTTGAGAGATCATTTATTGAACAAGAAGTTTGAGAGACGATTATGAGCTACAATGGGAATAAAGCCATGAGATCGGATGGTTACAATATGAACTTTTATAAAAGATAGTAGTGGGTTATCAAGGGGAGGTGATGGAGTTTATAAATGGTTTTTATATAGGAGAAGCATTGGGTAGAGGAATTAATTTCACATTTATTACATTGATCCTTAAGAAAACTAATCTGACAAAGCTGAATGAGTGTCACCTAATTAGTTTGTTAGGGAGCATGTACAAGATTGTGGCGAAACTACTAGCAAATAGGGTAAGGCAAGTGATTGGTGAAATAATCATATCTAAACAATTTGCGTTTGTTCAAGCAAGACAGCTTGTGAATTGTGTGTTAATAGCAAACGAGATCATTGATGGGATCAAGAAAGAGAAAAGAAAAGATACGATAATCAAGATTGATTTCGAAGAGGTGTATGATAGTGTATACTAGGATTTTTTAGATCTTATGCTTAGGAAAATGGGGTTCGATTGTAAATGGAGGGTATAGGTTAACAAATATGTGTCCACTATAAAGACTTCAGTTCTCGTTAATGGTGCCCCAACTAATAGTTCGGTATTCAAATAGGTCTATGTCAAGCTTGCCCATTGTCACCATTTTTTTTCAACATCATGGCTGAAGGAATGAGTGTTTTGTTATTCAAAGCAAAGAAGGTTGGTATTTGTAGTGGGAATCAAGTAAGGAAAGGTGATATGAAAATTTCTCATCTGCAATATGCAAGACAAAATTTTGTTTTATAAGGCTGATAGAGATGAACTCAAGAGAATGAAGTGGTTCTTTCGAATTTATCAGGCAATGTCGGGGTCGAAGGTAAACTTCCATAAAAGTGAACTTTTTGGGGTGGCAATGGATAAGGATGAAGAGGAAGAATGGTCAAGGGAAATTAAGTGTAAGGTAGGTTCCCTTCTGACCATTTATTTAGGGATGTCATTAGGAACGAAGCAAAACTCTCTGAAAATTTGGAAACTAGTCCTAGATTGCGTTGAAGTAAAGTTGGTTGGATGGAAATTAAGGATATTGTCTACAGATGGGAAGGTCACTTTATTGAGGTCATATTTTCAAGCTTTCCAATCTTTTACATGTCCTTATTTCAATTACTAGTGGGGATTAGGAAAGAGATAGAGAAGATACAAAGAAGATTTTTATGGGCAGAGGTCTGTTCACAAAGAAAAATGCATTTGGTTGATTGGAATCATGTGTGTAATTACAAGGTGAATGGTCGTATTGGTCTAGTGGATCTTGAAATAAAAAATCATAGACTCTTAAATAAGTGGATATGTAGATTTGGTAACATAAAAAAAAAAAGAATCATTGGGGGAAAGTTATGGAGGAAAACACTGGATGTGATTCTAATTCACTCCTACCATCTGTTGAAAGAGTTTGGAGGGCCTTATACTTATGAAAAAATATTTTAAGTCCCCTTTCCCTCACTAACAAATTTTTTATGCAAGAACATTTAGATCTTGGGGTTCTTTTAGGTAATGGGAAACACATTGAGTTTTGGGCGATTAAGTGGATTGAGGGAGTGATACTTAGAGAAAACTTTCCTACAGTTTTTGCACTATCCATGAAAAAGAAAGGAAAAGTATGTGAATTTAGGTACTAGGAGAATGAAAGATGGGTTTGGGAAATTGAATTGAGAAGACAACCTCTTGGATAGGAAGAAGAATAGTGGAAAGCTTTTATTAGTGTTATTAATAAGTTCCAATTAAGTAAAGAATTTAAGGATGAACTAGTATGAAAAGGTGAAGCTAGTGGGAACTATTTAATTAAGAGTTTTTGAAAAAACTGATGGCTCAAAAGGGGGTAGTCAGAGAGTTTGGAAGTATGTTTGGCAACGTATAACACCACATAGAATAGAGGTTTTTGTCTAGCAAATTTTACATAAGAAGATGCCAATGAAGTTTGAACTTTTTAGAAGGAGTTTATATTCATTAGAAACAGCAACCTGTGTGATATGTAATGTTGAAATAGAAAGTATTAAACATCTTTTTGGTGGCTGTTATAAAGTGTAAAAGATATAGCAACTATGATACAATAAATGTGGGACGGCTTAGGTGATGCCGAGAGACATAAAGAGCCTTTTTCAAGTTTGGAATAATGTTACTTTAAAGGGATGGGAAATCAAGATTTGGAGGATGAGGTTCTATATGCAATTGCATGGACTGTCTGATTATCTACGAATGCAATTGTTCTTCATGGGAAACAATGGGAGAAAGATCAGGTATGGGAAACTATAAGGTTAAGGGTGGCTACATGGGCTAATGCCAAATGGCCTAATGAGTACCTTGCTATCTTATATGTCGTTAGGCTATACATTGAAAAGGATGAAAAAAACAGAAAGAAAGTAGAAAGGGGAAGGGAATTGAGTGGTGCAAACCAGTGAAAGGATAGTTAAAGATTAATGTAGATGGGGTAGCTAAAGGTTGCCCGGGAAGAGTTGGAATTTGGGGTGTGTTATGGGATGAAATATGGAAGATTTTAGTTTCCCTTTCCAAACATATAGGGATTGGGGACTTTAATCTTGCTGAAATATTGCCAATAAGGGAGGTTTTTCTGATTTATGCAGCTACTGAATGAGGAAAAATAGACGGGCTTGTGGTGGAAAGTGATTCCATTAATGTTGTGAAGTGGGTGAACTAACCTAAGACAATTCCTTGGAGGTTTTCAGAGATGGATTATTGATATTAAGAGAATGAAACAAGAAATAAGCCACTGGAGGGTTGAACACACATTGAGGGAGGCCTACACATCTGTAGACAACCTAGCAAAAAAAGGTACAACTAGAAAAGAAGACTTACTGTGGGCTGCTCCTAAGGATAACAGAATATGAAAACAAAAAGTGTAGGAGATTTCTTGTCAGCAAATAAGTATGGTTTGTGCAAAGTGTCTAGGTTCAGTTCTTCCTCTTTGGTTCCTTATCTTAAAGAGATTGATTGTGGCATTGTTGGTTTTTGATAAATTGAAAGCCTGATGATCTTTTACATGCCTGAAACATTTTTGTGAATTTTGACTGATTGGTGGAATTTCTTTTATTTGGATAATGGTTCCTTTTATGTCTACTATATTGTGTTCTTTTGAGTTACAAGCGTTGTATAGTGTTTTTACGACTTTTTTACAGGGTCATCTTTTGTGTATATGATGTAGCAGGGACTTTTATGATGACAGGAGTCTTTTGAAGTATAGGTATAGGGGGTGTATCCATGAGTTTGGGAATTATACCTTTGTTTTGGGTGAGAGGCATTGATATCAAATATGGGGAGTCTTTTTGTAAATATTTTGGCTGGGTGATACTCTTCCCCTGGTGCAATTTCAATGAAATTCTGATTTTCAAAAAAAAAAATGTATGTATGTATGTATGTATGACAATGCAATTTGTTTATTAATATAGATCACTAAATTCTTTTACAATTTTAATATGTATACTATTTTTTATGATTTTTTTATAGTTTCAGACATTTAAAACCCATAAAACTTTAATGCTATAAAAGTTTGCAATTTTAATAGAAAACGCAATAAGGTTAATGCTTTTCTTCTTTTTTGTGTAAATTGAAATTTAAACAAATATTATGGGATGAAAGGAGTATGATTGAAATTAGTATTACATCATTGATTTTTACTAAAAGAAAAGAGATGGAGAGGAGGGATCACCACGGACAAGCATGGAAGTATTAAAAAATTTGTACTAAAAAGAAAATAGAGAAATAGAAGGGAACTTACTTTGAGGGGTGGCCACGGATAGGCAGGGAAACATCAAAATTGAGCTGAGCTGCTTTCTGGGTGATCCACTGAATTCTGTATTTTCACGACGATCTAAAACCCGCACAACAATCCCTATAAAAATGCAGATTGCGGTGATTGTCAACCATAGATCCCAGCTCAAAGGTTTCATGAATATCCACATGTCTGTTGGCCCATTGTGGCTAACTTTTATAAGCATGGCCACTCCTGACTCCAAATATGGCAATGTAAAATCCACACAATTTATCCTGCTAGCCACAATCGAGATATCTCCCACAGCAGCGTCGATTTTCTGTAGAAGGAAATTGCAATTCAACAACTATGATTTCTAGAAATTAATTTAGAGAAAAAAAAAGGAAGGATATAGAACTAACCTCATCCTTAACTTGGGAACAAAGCTCATCATAAGTTCCCTCAATAAATTTAAATTCATATTCAGTACCGGGCAAGGCGGCCTCCCACACGGCTTTGAAAACCTCTATGGAGAACCCTGGTAATTCATTGTCATTGCTCCCAGGATGTAAGTTCACAAATTCTGTGAACCCTCTTTTGCTTGGAACCCCTATTCTCCACTTGTCTCTAACCGTAGGCATAGTCCTTTCATTAAGTGTTCTTCTGGTCTCTTCAGGTATAATGATTTTTTTGAGCTTGTTCCCAGCTGAAGCAAGATGTCTAGATATTCCTCGGTTAGGAGTCCAATAACCAATTATCCCCTTTCCTTTTCTGGTTAAATTAAATATTTCAAAGGCCGAAGGCTGCAACTGCCCATGAACCAAGTCAAAATCTCCACTGATCCCTCTAAAACTAGTGCTCAAGATTTCCTCAAGTAATCCTTTTGGACCTATTTCGGCAATCCGGGCGTCTGCTGAAGTTTTGCTCACCGTCTCCTTCAAGAAGCCAGAAGTCACTACCCCAATTCTCTCCACAGTCATAGCTAAAGCCCAAATTGTATCATAAGCCCACAAACCGAAGAGATTTAGCTCACTTGCCTCGTTGTTTTGCTTCATCAAGGATAAAGTTTTATACCTCGTTTTGAAGTTCTTGAGAGCTTCCGTTTTGGGTACATAAGGCCTTACGCCTATTACACTCTTCATTGAATCAAGAGCTATAGCACCCATGCCCATGGTATCTACAAAGCTAGACAAGCCATCTGTCACAAGCCATGCAAATCCTTTGTTCATCATTCCTGCCATGTTTGCAAGAAAGAACAAACGAGAGGCAAGGTTTGTAGTCATGTGCACCACAAAAACCTTACCCTGCATGGTCATTAGCACTTTTAGCTCTTCTAAGATTTGAAAATCTTCGGCAGAGTTGGGGATTGCACTCTTGTATGATAGCGCAATGTCCATGTTTTCTATTGCATCGGTTAAATAAGGAATAATCGCTTTGCCGTATTCCATGTCTTCGTACACAAGTATGACTTCGTTCCATTCAAAATTTTCCAATATGGCAACCGTAGCTTTTGCCAGGCGAGAGAAGTCAACTATGGCTGTTCTGATAATACAAGGACTTTGTGAGGGAGAAGAGCTTCCTCCAAGTTTTATAGCAAATGAGGCTTCAGCTGATCGTTGTGGAAGATATTCTACATTCCAGGTTCCAAACAAAATTGCAAAAATTCAATGGTATACGTGGGATATAAAAACTTTTTCGATTTCACACTTACTCCTTTGTATTTTGTTTGATACTTGAATGACAACATCTATCTAAACTTTTAATATCTAATTAACTAAAGAACAATTTTCAGTTAACATCGAACTTACTGAAAGGTGATATGTTATATGTTATGAACGATTGCCCTTCTAAGATCCTTTAAACAATAGATGGATTACCAAAGTATTAATTTTTTTTTTTAATTTTCTGGACATATAAACAAATTAAGTCTATACGCTATACAAGTTTATTAAAAGCAAGTCCCTCTTGACTCACTGCTTAACATTTGACATTTTGATTGCTTGGACTATGTTGGTATGGACCACTACTTTATTGCCTATTTTGTCTTTTGCTACCAAGGGTGGACCGTTTGAAGGGCCCAAAACTTTTGAACATTAATCCCACGTACGTATATCATACTATTATTATATTAAATAAATTTAAGGTGATCTCCAAACATAAATATATTGATTTTTTTCTTCCATAACCGAACTTTTTGCATGTTTAATTTGGTAGAGATTAAAATTACATACATAATTGATCACTGTTTGTGTGCTGGTTTTTATTGTTTGATAAAGATTAAATTTAAGATGGTTTTGAAGTGTGTCCCTAATCCCTTCACGATTTTGAAAGACACTTGTATCTTTGAAGATGTACATCAAAAGAGAAATTTCCTCACATTGGTCACCTGTTTTCGTGAGATCGTAGTCTCCACGTAAGTGAATCCCACCAGACCCAAAGATTTTGATGGGATCGAATTAGTGACCTCCTAGATACAAGATCGGCTCTAATACCATTTTAATCAGAAAAACTTGGTTGACTTGATGACCCAATTCATGAAGCCAATAAGACTTTCGGTGGCCGGTTGCTCAAAATAATTAATGCACAGTTCAACTGTCATAGTCTGAGATAAAATTAACCAATTCATCCATCTACTATTCTACAGGACTTAGTTTATTTTATTTTAACATTCTTTTTATCATGAAAATGGACCCAAAAAAAATTGCACTCCTGCAGAAATTTATAATTAAAATAAACACGAAATTACCTTATCTTTAATGGAAAATTATACGAACAAAACTTACCTGACGAAGCTGCAACGAGGCCATCAAGCGAATCCCATCTTTGCAGAGACAATCTCGTATTATAACTTGGGTGCTTGGCATAAAAATCTGAAAGAGCCATGGACAAACATATATTTGCCATAGCACCCATTTTTGAGTTCACGTCTAGAACTACACTAGCATTATAGACCAACCTTGTCGAATCCCTGGTTCCATTTCGTACGTTTCCAGCAGTTTCTGATTTTACAGTAATGAAGGCAAAGGAGAAAAGGGAGAAGAAAAAGACGAGAAAAAGGGGAAGGAAGTACTTGGAATTTAGCATCGGCAGGGACTCTTCGTTTCAAGGGGCAGTTTTTCAAAGTTTCTCACCGGGTGTTGGTTTAGTTAACGTTATTATATATAGAGAGAGTTTGCGCCTGCATGTTTGACCTGACCTGCTTAGCGTTTCTTTTGGTTTTTGAAAGAGGAAGGAAATAATGAGTTGTGAAAAGTCTTCATTGAGTGAATAATATCTTTTCTGCAAATACAAGGTTTTTTTTTTCCCCTACAATTCAAATAGAAAATTTGAATGAAATCCATCCTGTATTTAAAATTTACTTTTTTTAAAAAAAAAAACTATAAATGGAAGCAACTTCGGGGCGGTTTCAAGAGGAATATTCTGTAATGACTAAATATAACAAAATGTTAATGGTGTTCGGATACTTAAGAATGAAGAAATAATCAAAGATTCAAGCGTCTCTAAAGCGATACACCAACAGGTAGAATCTAAGAGACTTCATCTAATTAGAGGTCTTGAGTCCTACTCTACAATGGAACTAATGAAATTTATACATAATAATGTAGCTACTATTGTTTTCAACGCTTTGAAAAACCTCTTGCTTTCCCACTAAGCAAGCGCGTATTCTAGATTTCCCATATCAAATTTTTTTTAATCATTTGCGTCTGTTACTTATAGGTTCTCTTTGCACCGACGGGATTTTTCTTTAATGTCGTTTACCATTAATCTAACCAAACTAAACAGAATTCATTACTCAAATGGAAAATAAAATGAGTTTACTATGTAGAAGGAAAAACCTTTTTATCTAATTACAAAATATCTCATGTCTTTCGAAATTAGTAAAATCAAACATTTTCTAAAGACGAATAATGTATTCTGATATGAACTTGAGGGCATCACCTAAGTTAGACATATAATTAATAATTAAATTTTTGGTTATCTCTATTCCTTCATCAGACTCTCATCTGCTTGTAGAAGGATATGATTAATTCAATATGGAAATAATGGCAAGAGGGAAAGGCGGTGAAAAAGAGATTGCATCACTCTCTTTGTCAACAACCTTCCGTTACAGATCAAATTGGCGGTGGCTTCACACAATCTTTAGTAAATTCCATGAGCGCTTGATGTATTTATCTCTCACGGGAAAATTTTTTTTTGAAAAGGATGAAAATTTGGCTTCGTGAGTTTTGGGGTTTTGGAAGAGGCTAAAAAGGTAATATGTAGTTTGAAGGAAGTGTGGCTAGTAGATCACCAAATTGGTATAAACATGATGAAATTTGATGACTTGATAGTGTATAGAAATTACACATTATCAGTACATCAAATATAAACTTTAATAGAGAAATTAATGACATGGCAGATAATTATGCTAAACAAAGAGTTTGCTGAGATTTGGATTTTATTGAGCAGTTGTAATTTCTTTTCGTTTGTGCTTGTGATGTTTAAAGTCTTGAACTCATAGTTCGAGAGCTTACATAGAATGAGGGTGCAAAAGGTTGGTTCAGTGTTGGAGTGAACCTTTTCCCTTTATTAATAAAGTATCTTGTTGCATTTTTTTTTTTTAAATGTCGGGCTTAGAGATTCAACACTAGGAGTCTTGGTCCTCTTACGAGAATGGAAAGCATCTTTATGGTCAGTGCTGTTTTTATTGTTAAATAATAAGTGGAAACTCAACAGGGACAAGAAAAGTGTTTTGAAAAGGCTTTTCTTGATCTGGCTAATAAAAAGTGTTATCAAACCGTAGTATGGTTGAATCTTTCTTTTCTTGTTCCCACCTTTTTGGATCCTTTTTATGAACGTGTACGTGCGGTGAGTGTCTGAGTTATTCCGAGCAGTGATGGAAACATAATTATTAAGTACTACTTTTCAAAAATGTCATTAACTCGAATCGCTTTAACTATTAAAAGAGAAATCAAAGAAAACATCACAAGTTTAATTTGCTCAATGAAAGCTCAGTAATATGTCATCGTTTATTTCCTTAAATGCTAAAAAACAATTTACATTGGAATATTTGTTTCAGTACTTACATATTTAAAAAGTAAAGTTTAAATCGTTCATTTTCTTACATGATAAAAAAAGAAAGCAAACAAAACTAAAAATATTTGATCATTTAACCAGAAAAAGTTAAATTACATTTATGAAATCCAATTTCCATTTTTTCTTGAGCCATGAGGGGAAATTAATTGGGTACTAGATTAGGTGAAGGAAATTTCTTAAGATAAACTATCAAAGCCAAACTTCTTCTTTTCTTAATTCTGGTCAGTCAATCACGAAGGCACCGTGTCGCTCCGCTCCCTCGTGATGAGGTTGAAAATTAAAATTATTCTCTGCTGCTGACTAGCTAAAATTTATCGGAAACCAGAGTGCCTTTCTACAAGTTAACAGGGAATGAGGGATAGGGACTTATATTATAAATTGATTTATAAATATTCTTTTGGCATTTCTATTTCAACACCTTAGTTAAACTCTTTACGTTTTGAACGATCATGTTAGATGGATAATATATGTAATAAAAGGAGAAATTGACTTATAATATGTTATGATTTATGAGAAAACTTGTTGAGCTGAGAAAAGAAAAGTAAAGATAAAACCTGTTGATCCCGTCATTGTCTTTGGGTCGGTCGTTTAGAAGAAAATATTGCTTCAAATTTTGTTGTATCACTTCAGTCACATGTCAACTCAACTTCTGGGCAGTTTCGAGATAGCTAGTTAAATCGCATGTCAACTCTAATGTCTACGTCATTTGCTAGTTCTTTCTCTGTCTCTCTCTGTCTCTCTCTCTCTCTCATCATTTTTAAGACATATAAATTAATAAATAATTAGATTCAGGACAACTGTTGATATGCTGCTGGATAATTAATAATCAGGGCCCCGTATTCTGTATTTGGAATATGGCTTGGAATGCGTGATCTACTTTTTATTATTTCCCTATAGAGGTATGTTTCGGTCTGTATTTGGTTTTGTTTCTCTAACATTAAATCAAAAGATTGATATTTTTCTAACCTTTAAACATGTAAAGTATACCCTTTATTTATTTTATATGAATTCTACATCATAAATATATACATAGTTTACTATTATATATTTTTTTTGAGAAAATTGTGAGAAATAACCTTCTTAATAATGTCACTTAAAAAATGACCTCCACTATAATTTTAATTGTTTTTAGATAATTTTTTACATGACTTAATAAGAATACCCTTTAAACCATTTAATCCAAATTAAGTGATCTTGGTTTCTTTCTCCTTTTCCGCCATTCAGATAAAAATTTCAAAATTAAATCTCGATTTAGCTACTCTCCGTCTAGCTCTCCAATGCCATCGAGGTCTATATCTTGCCGTCTAGCTCTACAATGCCATCGAGGTCTATATCGCCATCCAACTTTCTCACCATCTCAAAGTGCAGAGATGATATCAAGGTATTTGTTATGTGTTATTGGGTTTATTTTTTTATATTCATAGAATGCAAAAGTTGATAGGTAAATTATATGACTTTGGAAACTTAAATTTGGCTGGGAGTAGCGAAATTAATCAATTTGTAGGTGATGCGTAAATATTTGTTAGGCATTGTGTTACTGGATATTAGGGTGTGCGAGTGGATATTAGGAATCGTAACCTTTTTATTTGGTATTACGTGACTGAATATTAGATAATTTGGGCTAGATAGGAGACATTACGAGACTAGATTTTAGGAATTACGTGAGTTGTGCATTGTGTGATTGGTTTGTACACATTGCGTGACTTGATTGTAGGCATTACGTGACTGGTTTTTAGTAATTGCGTTGCTTTATCTACTTTATGCTAAAGCTGATTATCTACTAATTCAACCCCTTTAATAACAAATTCTATAAAATTAGAAGAGAATTAGGAATGCTTAATAACCAATTCAGCTCCCTTAATTCCACTTATATCAGTGTAGAAAACCATCTAAATTCGATTGACACAGAACTCTGAAATTCTCATTAAAGCACTTAATGCATTGATTTACGAACTAACCATATTCATAAGAAAATAAGCCTAAAACCATTGAACACCCTTCCATGAGTCAGCATTCATGCTTATAAATAAAGAGAACCACTATTCATTTTAATCAAAATCATCTGAAGGAAAATTTCAAAATTCTAATGGCATCTAAACGTTCTAGAGTCAAAAATGGGAAGGGGGTTGTTGCTGAAAAGGCAAATATCCCCGACAATGTTCCAACATATCTGGTCAAGTTGATGGACCAAATTGAGAGCATGGAGAAAGACATGCGTGGCTTGATGGATAAGTTGCTAGTTAGGACTGAAGTCCTGGAGACAAAAATTCTGGGCAATAACAAGATTCTAGCCAAATTTTATGAAACATTAGATGAGATTAGGAAGAAATGAACCATGGTTCATATGTTGTATCATCTGTTTTTTTTAGCTAATGAATAAAAATATTGATTGATCACATATTTTCCATAAAATGAGTTATTGCATTTAATTTCTATTAAGCTGAATAACTTGGTTACTTACCCTAATTTTTTAATTTTCTATTTTTATATAAGAGAAGCAAAAATATGATGACACAAGTTCGAATATTATTTTATTTATAGGCATTAAGTGAATGGATATTAGG
The DNA here is from genome assembly GCF_000208745.1 of Theobroma cacao. Lineage (NCBI taxonomy): Eukaryota > Viridiplantae > Streptophyta > Magnoliopsida > Malvales > Malvaceae > Theobroma > Theobroma cacao. Next base: position 11,289,194 of record NC_030858.1, on the reverse strand, counting down.
CATTGCATGTCTAGTTGTTATGTATTCTAGGACTTGTTTTTATGTATAGCGCGACGTAAGGCCAATGCATGATTGGGTATTTTGGCATAACGTGAGTGGATGTTAGGCATTACGTGACCTATTATTAGGTATTTTGAGACTGGGTCAAAGGTGCTGCGTGAATTGTGCTCTGTATATCTTGTGTTGAGACATTACGTGACTGGTTTTTATGTATTGCATGACCTGTTGTTATTTATTACTTAATGTTGGGCCAATACGTGACTGGTTATGTTGGCATAACGTGAGTGGATATTAGGCATTAGGTTACTTATTATTAGGTATTGTGAGACTGGGTTATAGGTGTTGCGTGAATTACGCAATGCATATCTTGTGTTGAGACATTGCGTGACTGATTTTTATGTATTACTTGACTTGTTGTTATGTATTGCGTGACATTGGGCTAGTACGTTACTGGTTATATTGGCATAACTTGAGTGGATATTAGGCATTGAGTGACTTATTATTAGGTATTGAGAGACTAACGGTACGTGACATGTGCAATTCATCTCTTGTTTTGAGGCTTTTGTTCACTAGTTTTTAGGCATTGCATGAATGTATATTAAACATTGCGAGACTGACTTTATATTATTCCATGACTTAGGCATTGCGTAAGTGGTTTTTACGCATTGAGGGGTAATTTTTGATAAATTGACTAATTGTGACACTTATTTTTTATTAAATTTCAGTGGCTTACCAAATGTGAAGCTTACGAGTACATACAGTGGTCATTGGGTTGATGACACTTACAAGGGTGGTGAAACACGAGTAAGGGGTGTTGGGAGTGATTTGTCATTTTGGGGTCTAGTGAAGCTAGTTGAAAAGGTAGTTGAGGTCAACTAACATAATAACGAAATCGAGCTACATGCATTGCTCAGTCATGCTGCGGGGGTTTCGTGCACAGTTATCAAGGATGATGAAGATGTAGCAAGTATTTTGCGAGATGAGAAGGTAGTTGTTGTGTTCGTGACAATTAAGGCATGAAATGAAAACAATATTCCACATGAACATGGTGTCCAACATAGTAATCACTTACAATAGAATGTTAATTATTTTGACACACCACACCATGCAATTCCTAACAAACAACCATGGCAATCACATTCGATGTATCCTCATGAGTTTGAGCAGCTTGGTACACACGTGAGGTGTTTACAAATGATGTCTACACAATTTCGATCGGAATGTGCATCGAATGAAATACTTGGTACTTTGCAACAAAAGCAACCATGGCTCGAAAATGCAGTGGGTCCATCGTCATTCACAAATGACATTGTCATAGTTGTGAGTGATGGTAATGCATCTAATCAGATTAAAGATGATGTTGAAAAGGACGACATGGAGGATTGGAACGATGAGTTGCAGGATGATTGTGAAGATAATTACGCTGGCAAACATGATGATTGTTTAAAGGACAACAGGGGTGAGCACAACGACATTCTAGATTGTAATCATGCGGATGGCAGTATAAGACATGACACAACTATTGTGTTAGAAGAGGTTCAGTGTGATGACCATGCCACAACTGTTGAATTAGAAGATGTTGAGGGTGTTGACCCTATTTACGACAACCTCATCACACTTGAGAATGGCATTTGTTTGCTTGATGACAGTGATCAAGATAGAGTAAATACTAGGGTATCTCCTCAATGGATTATTCCCGGGGTAGATATGATATCCTTCCAAACAATTATGACTGAGGAATCTAGATCAATAGACAACCTCTTATATTATGGAAAAGTGTTTCTGTTGAAGGCCGAATTGAAACAAACTTTGAGCATGTTGACACTAAAAGAGCATTTTTAGATTAGAGTTAAAAAGTCATGTCACGTTCATTTGGAGGTTGGCTGTAAGGAGAAGGTATGCAAGTTTGCTTTGCGTGACACAAAGTTACCTAAAGGAGAATATTGGCAAGTTCGGATGTTGCAAAAGGTGCACACGTGTACTGTTGATGGTTTACAATGTGGGTACTGAACTGCGAGTGCGAGGCTAATTGGTGAGCTTATCTCCACTAGGTTGTAAGGAAATTATGTAACCCCATTAAGACCTAAGGAAATAATGGAAAAGATGAATCGCCAGTGGGAATTGCAATGCTTATATAGTAAGGCTTGGCGAGTAAAGGAGTATGCGGAGAGTCTTACTTTCAGACCCTTAGAAGAGTCATTCAAATTTCTCCCCTTGTATTTCCATATGTTGGAACATGAAAATCCTGGTATTGTCACGACTGTCGCCACGGATGGGGAACAACGATTCAAATATTATTTCTGGGCGTTTAGGCCATGTATTCGGGTTTCAGTGTTGTAATGCAACCTGTAGTTGCTATCGATGCCACACATCTGAAAGGCAGATTCAAAGGTATTCTGTTTGTTGCTGTATGCAAAAATGCGAATGAGCAGATATATCCAGTTGCATTTGGCATTAGTCACGTGGAGGACAAAGGGTTTTGGTTGTGGTTTCTTACCCAATTACGTCATGCGATTGGTTGTCCTGAAAATGCAATGTTCATTTCTGATCAACATCTTGGCATTAAGAATGCAGTTGAGAAAATGTACGAGGACGCGCATCACAGTATATGCAATTACCTCTTAGGGAAAAACTTTAAGAACAAGTTCAAGCGCGAAGATGTTGCCGTGATTTTACCCTATTTATAGGCAACTTTGTGCCACGCGGTAGGCTCGCTGATTTTAATAGACATATGAATCAACTGATATAGCTTTGCAAACCTGTTTACGATTGCCTTATGATATTAGGCCTTGAGAGATGGGCATGTGCACGATCACTAGTAAAGTGATACAAGTTCATGACATCCAACATTGCGGAGTGTATTAACTCTTATTTGAGGCATGCAAGAAAAATGCCAATAACCGTTTTTATCGAGTGCATCAGAGGCGTGTTCCAACGTTGGTTCCATGTCTGGCACAATGAGCCATTGAATTTGACCACGCCCTTTAACCCTTGGGCTACCAATCTGTTGAACACACAGTTCAATGAAGCATGCCATTTTTCCACATAACCAATCGATCAGGTGGAGTTTCAAGTTATAGGTAGAGCTAAGGACAAGGTCGTCAACCTGTCCACCAAGACGTGTTCATGCATTGAGTTCCAGACTGATATACTCCCCTGCACGCATGCCATGGCAGTAATAAGGTATGAATAATCATGTTTTCTTATTTTGTGCGTGATGAATTGAAATTTGACATTGTTCAACAACTATGATTTCATTTCCTTGACAGTAGGTGCAAACGTGTAGTCATTGAATTATGCTTGAACTATTACAAGACTCGATCTTAGGTAGAGGGATATGCGATTCTCATTTGCTTGGTTGGGCATCCTAGTGAGTTGGACATCCCCCATGACATTCAACAAATTATCATTTTGCCACCAACTTGGCGAGGTCAAGTAAGAAGACCTAGTAAGAAAAAGATTCCATTAACTGGGGAAGACAGTCAATGACGTAGATGTTCACAATGCAAAAGCTATGGTCATAATAGACAATATTGCTAGACTCCATTTACAGCTCCATCGAGAAACGGGGAAACATCATATACTCAGCCAACAGATCGACGACGACGATGACCCAAGGCATGTTCAATTTACAAACAACCCGAACACACACGAAACAGCTGTCCAATGTAGACTAGAAACTCTAAGAACGTTATGAGTGTCGTACCTGAAGATAGTGGCCCTTCAGACATCAGTTGTTAAGGATTGTTTCCAACTTGCCATTGACATTTGCATTGAATAATACTATTTGAACTTGAGTTTGATAGAATATGGAGATGATACTCTAGCGTTTGACAACAACCAGCATCAAGATATATGCCTCTTAAGATAATATTGTGGGATCATCAAATGCGTTGTACTCGTTCATAATTTATTTATCTTTGTAAACAATTAAACAAAACCACAAAATATTTAATATGCATAAGCTATATGGGAAATTTGTTTGAGGTACACATGATAGGTTAATTTGTCAATAAGAAAGTGAACTTTTAATATTCTCGGCTTCTTTAGTGTGTCACATAGCTAAGAAAATGTAGATACATTTTATCAATGTATGTTTACTCATCACAATTAAAGTCAAAAATATTAAAAATAAAATACATAAATACAAGTGTAAAAAATGATTATTTTTTTGTGAAGTGGTGGTTGTGAGCTTTGGATGAAGTCTGGTTTGAAAATAATTCTAATGCAATTTATTTTTTAATTTTTATTGAAAATGTACTTGGTTTTGTTTTAATCCTATTAATTGCTGTGAGATATTTAAATAAAAAATTATTGTAGGGGGTAAAATTATAAAAGTTCAAAAAAATATAAATATGTTAGAAAACTTCTAAACTTCTTGTATGGGCAAAATTATAAAATTTCTAAAAAACAAAGACAAGTTATAAAAATTTCTAAATTACTAGAGGGGTAAAATTATTAGAAAGGTTATTTCTTATAATTTTCTCATTATAAAATTTTAAAACATACAAATAAATTATAAAATTTAAAAAATTATTGGGGGGTGGGGGCCCCCACTAGCCCCCCTCCCATCTGCCTCTGGTTTTAATAGTTGAGTTGCTAATAATAGGTAGTCAGTCAATTCCTAATACAACAGAAATCTTTTTATTCAAAACGATGTTGTTTTGTCTCGTGGTTTACATAATACCCTAAACGCTAACCCATAATTCAACGAAAATCTCTTAAACCTATCTCTAGTTGTAAGTTCAACCCTTAAACCCGAACCCTCTTGCACTGTCTTAAGCAATGGTCACATCTTCTCGCTCACCCAATGTTGGTGACAATGGCAACGAAATTATGGGTTATGATTAATACTTTAGTCTACGCTCAAAGAAGTAATGGAAACTAGCTCTTGAACTGCTTACCACATCAATTGGTTTTTCCATTGAGCTAGGTAACGTTCTGTCCTCATCATCATGGTTTAGGAACAACGAACATGCTACTAGGTATAGGGTAATAGAGAATGCCATCATATCGTGCAGGAAAATGGTAGATTAGAAAGCTTTAATGAATACGTAGACCTTGAGCATAACTTAAATACGTTTTTTGACATAGGTAAACTTAAGGGTCTAAGTACCTTTCCAAATATGGATTATAGCTCAACTTTTGTTAGGGAATTTTACTCGAGCATACACTAGAGTGAAAATGAAATTGAAAATCCTAGTGATTTTAACCCATATGTTTTGAGCGTGTTTTTAGAAGGAATAGAGTTTACAGTGACCGACTTTGATATTGGGAAGCTATTGAAAATCGAGTACAGAGAGGGGCAATATAGACTTCCCCCATTTTATGAGTCGTCTGGCATGTGGGCCAATGTGACAGGAAGAATAGAACCATACACGACAAATTGATGTTTTGCTCGTCATTTGCATTCTACAACAGCTAGGCTAGTACATAATTTTCTAATGTCCACATTATAAGAAAGGATCAATCGTTTAAGACATGTTAGCGTTGAGGATCTATGGATGATGGAATTAATTGGAACCCAGTTTGGTTTGAATATTGCATAATATATGATCATCAGAATGAGAAGAGTCGCCTTACGGGATGAGACGACCCTACTATACGGAAACATCATATCCATTCTAGTTAAGAAGAAATGGATTTGGAATAATAGATATCTAGCTGATTCGACCAGTCGCAGGCCTCATAATCTATCTATTGGATGGCTCTTGAAAAGAGGATATAAGATGAGTGTTGATGAGTCATTCAACTTTGTTGAAGGTAGCCCAATTCATCCCGCCCATGATACTCCATCCAATGGTCCATCTAGAGTTATTTCAGATCCTATTTCAAATGATGTGATGTATAATATGCTTGTAAGGATTCATGAGAAACTCAGTAACCAAACTGATAGAATGCAGACATTGGAATTGAGGATACCAAATGTTGAGAATCTTCTAATGCAAAGAACAGATACAGCTGATCGAGCAGCAGAAGCGAGGCCGAAAGAAATAGACAAAAATGAGTTTCTCCGACATGAACATCAAAGAAAAAGGAAGTTAGTTGTCATTGGTCTTGGCTGAATGAAGCATAGCAGCTGAAGATTCATATTTTGTAAGTTGGGATTAACTGGATTAGGGATATTGTAATTTGTTTGCTAAACAATTTATGGTATATTGGTTTTTTTTTTTTATTTACTCAACATGTGGTTTAACTTTCATGTGTTTACTCATCCTTATGGTTGAGGGTTTAAGGTATTCAATTGTATATTATGTTATGATGGTGCTTGGGGTTAGGTTATGGTTTGATATTGTCCATCAAATTAGCTTACCCTACTTCAAAGAACTTGACACACAATAAGTGAGTCAAGCAATCCCATATCAAAAAGTCACATTATTCCATATCAAGTAGTCTCGCGATTCCATATCAATTAGTCACGCGATTCCATAATAAATAGTAACGCAATTCCATATTTACTAGTCACGTTATTCCCTATGAAATACTCGCTCGATTCCATAATAACTAGTAATGTGATTCCATATTTACTACTCACATGATTTCATATAAACTAGTCACGCGATTCTATATTTACTAGTCACGCGATTCCATCTTTACTACTCACACTATTCCATATTAACTAGTTACTCGATTCCATAATAACTAATAACGTGATTCCATATTTACTACTCACATGATTCCATCTTAACGGTTCACGCAATGGCCCCACAGTATCAACTAGTGCGGGTATTGCATTACATGCCTATGTCATGCAATGCAATTCAACATGTCATGTAGGCTATAAAGTCATGGGGGTTGGCATATGCAAACTCATGAAGTCTGGCATGTAAATTGTATAAAATAATAACAGAATTTAAGATATGAATAAGAAAAAAACAATATTGTTATTGGACCGGTATGCTTATCACATCAATGAATACCGAACTGTTCTTATTACCCTTCTCTTTTTTAAATGATACAAAAAGAATAATTTGTATGCTTATCAATAAATGTTATTTTACATATTAGGAAAAAAAATAAACAAATTAAAAAATTAACAAGTCATGATATTTGCAAAATTTCAAGGGTAAAACTTTTTTGAATGTCGTCTATGGTGTTTGCCTTTAGGGTCTGATCATCTGAACCGATCAACCACTGCAATGAGGCGATAACCTAATCCCCATAATTGTGCGAATCTTGCTATTTCAGGGTTTTTACATTTAACTTATACCTCATCTGCATCAAAGATCGCTTTTGATGACGCGAGCTGACAAAGTACCTAGCCTGGTGGCATATAATGGGAAACAGTGTTGTCAGTGGACTCATTTGCTTATCACGCAAGCCAAATTTCATTGCATCTGTCTGACTGTATGATGAGTCGACTAACGTCATATTCCATTGCAGCAAGTTGACGTGCACTACCACTTAGTGCCCTTCAAAAAAGCATGTTACAAGAATTGAGTCAACCTCGTGCCATGACCAAACCCACAAAGGACTCTCACCCTTTGCATGCCTAGCAATACCGCCTTAGTTGCCTTGAATGTCTTATTGGTCGAGGGAGGTTTCATTTCTTTGGTCAGACCTAGCAAAATAAGCTGTCAATTATGTTATGCACGATAGTTAGATGCCATTAACTAATACCCACCCCATACATTTGAATAATTACAACTTATTAAAATATACTTGCATAGAAGTAGCTGTCAACGATTCATATTTTTTGCTTGTAGAGTTATGGATGCTGCTCACGTGACCCTTTAAACATGACACTGATGCATGTATCAATATGTTGGTTGTCCAACAACTCTGTCGGCATCTCCAATTACTGAAAAATCAGGGCCTTTCTACCTTTCAATGCCCAAAATGTTAACCCTGCATATATATAATACCCACATGTACTATTATCATTTTACCTGGCTTGCTCATTTTTGATGAAGGACTCATATTTGTCCTTCAAATCATCTTTCACTTTGCGCTGAACTAATAGAGAGTTTACGTATGGGCTTTGAAGGTATTTGCTGGCTAATTTCACATGTGCATCTTCGACTTGAGGTGGATGTGGAGCCTCAAGAAAAGCTATGATCTCACCATACTAGGGGGCCTCTGGTGGAGTTGGGACATGAGCAGGATGTAGGGAAGTTGTAGTTGGAATACTCGTAGGATGAGGTGCTTTTTTGACTTGAGGTGGAGCCTCATGAGAAGATGTGCATTGACAATGTTGAGAGGCCTCCGATGGAGATGGGATAGGAGCATGATGTGGGGAAGTAGTAGTTGGACTAGTGGTAGGATGATCTTCGATTGGGCCAGTAAGAGGTGAGCTTTGAGCTGATACAATTGACTGATTTAAGCCACTTGTCTCATCAAGATCAACCCTAGTATCGCTGCCTTTTTTGTTGTGTGCACCATCCTCTTCATCAATCAATCGACTTTAAACGGTGGAAAAAATCAAACACATTAGAACAATGTATACATTGTACATATTACAACTCACGTAATGAAAAAAGATAAAAGCTCATACCTCTTAATGGTCGATCAGTCGACTGACAATTTGATCCTCCAACCCTTGTAGTGACTGTTGGATATCTAGATGTAGTGACTGCATTTGTAGTTGCATTGCTCGCTAGATCTCCAACTGCATGTCTTGGTCAACCTCCATCTGCAACGACTACATTTGTATTTGCATGTCTACTGCATCTCCGTCCTCATTAACTGTAGGTCCTTCTTCCACTGTGTCCATATCTGTTGCATCTCTCACTTAAAGCTCGTAATCATTTGAGGATGCAGCGGCTGGTTGCATGCCTAGGCATGAGAGGCAATAGCAGAAGCAAGAGAAGAAGCAGTGTAAGGAGTCATGGCAACTACAGCATGAGTAGCAGCATAAGGAGCATCAGGAGAAGTAGCATCAGGAGCAACATGAGAAGCAGCATGAGGAGTCGTAAGAGGAAAATCAGGTACCTCAACAGCACTCGGGGCCTCAGTAGTAGCGAACTAGGAATGGACCTCCTCGTCCGTGGTGCGTTTCCGCTTAACACCTTATCTTATCTTACTTTTCCGTTTATAATCCATCATCTTTCTCCTTTGATGGGGACCGAATTCTAACCAACCCTCCAACTTCCATAATGAAACGTATTGCTACCCCTTGGAGATATTGACTTCAATGTCGGCCTTATGTGCGGTTAACATCTCTTTTGGCTTCAACATCCCGACTGTACACAACTACACCAAAACATGCATTGCCATTAGGTTTAACCCTTTGACATCCATCATATGTCCAAAGCATGTTCTCTTCAAGGTTTCCAACTCATTTACTTTGCACAGCATCTCACGTATCACATGCAGATGCGACCACTAACAGTGGATGTTAATGCTACCGTTGAACCCCCACCAGTGCCTCGGTGCACAAAGCAAAGATTCCACATTTTCTTGCTTTGTTCCTGTGCTGGCCATCTATAACATAAGATAGAAAACATTCCCATTTTAGTTAATACGATCATTGTAGATTAAAAGAAAAGAGAGGAATTTTTAAGAAATAGCCCTCCTCAGAAGCTCACTCAAAAAATGACCCTCATAATAATTTTAATTGTTTTTAGACAACCCTGAAATAGAATAATTAATGCACGTGTTGAGCATGAATTATTAAGTAAATCAGCATATACATATTAAAGCATTACAGTTGACCTAAAATAATATAGAATGAATGCAATGTCAGTCATGCAATGCCATGCAGATAAATTTCATTCACTTATAACACTCACGCAATTTCATATAGAAAACAGTCACACAATGCCTTATCAATAAGTCATGCAATTGCTAACAGTAAATCATGCAATGATTTACCAAAAAGTCACGCAATGTTAAGAACAAATAAACGAATCACACACACATAAAGTGACACCATGCTTGAACAATATTCACACAATGATCTATCAACCAGTCACGCAAAGACCTATAAACAAGTCACACAATTACATATCAACCAATCATGCAATGTTAAACGCTAATGCAATCACGCACACCCTAAGTGATGCCTTGCCTGAACAATAGTCACGCAAAGACCTATTAACAAGAAGTCACGCAATGACATATCGACTAGTCACGCAATGTTAAACCCTAATGCAATCACACACACCCTAAGTGATGCCATGCCAAAATCCAGTCATGCAAAAGGTGCCAACCACATAAGCAAGCCCTCAGTCACACAATATCTAAACCCTAAACCCAATTCCTATCAAAGGGTGATAATGCACACATATCAACCAGTCATGCATGCCTTGTCACCTTTCGACCCCAATAATACCACCTTCATGTTTATATTCAACTATTTTAAACAATGAGAATATTAATATGAACAAGCAATATGCATACGTTTATACTCAAAAACCATAAATGAAAAACATGAAGAATAATAATAGCCCTAAAAACATTTCTCCTCATGGTTCAAAATAAAATAAAAATATATTATATCTTTCTCCCTGTAATGTGAACTTCCTCTCACTGCTCAATATGTGAACTACTTTTATGCGAATAATATCCACTCCAAAATGCTTTTACCACTGTGAAAAATTTCAAAAGTTGAACTGGCGAGGAATGTTTTCGACAAAATTCTTTGTTAGGAGATGTACAGTCTGTTGATGAAAACTAAAGACTTACACACCTTGTAAACATACTTGACCCGTTAATAGGTTTCGGGTTAAAGTGCAAAGCGACACAATAATGGGTCAATTTCATTAAGGGCAATTTTGTCCACATTTTAATTCTCTTGGATAAAAACAATTAAAACTATAAGAAGGCCTATTTTCAAAAACACTTTATGCATGAGGCCCATATAAAAATGGAACTCTTTTTTTTCTCAACCAATAAAAGATTTGTATTATATCATTGAAAAAACTAGGGCAAAATTTAAAAATAATCTTCAAAGATAAAGTGTTCTAAAAAATAGCCCTCCCAATAATTTTAACTATTAGTCAAGAGAAAATTTTAGGATAAAATTACTCTTAATGAAACCTTCTCATATTCAAAGACATGTGTTTTAAAATTTTGCTACACATCATGTTGAAAAAAAATGTTACTACATGCCATATTGAAAAAATTTTGTTACACGTCATGTTGAAAAAAAAGAGGTTATACGTCATATTGAAAAATGTTGTCGTTACATGCCATGTTTAACAAAATTTTGCTACATACCATTTTAAAAAAAAAGTTGTTACATGCTATGTTGAATAAATGTTATTGTTGCACATCATGTTCAAAAAAATTTGCTACACTCCATTTTAACTGTTTTTATCCAAGAGAAAAGAGTTCTAGACAAAATTATCTTTAATGAACCTCCTCATAGTCAAGCGCACAACAACATTACACACTAATTATTACACGACAAGATTTTTCCTTTCCCCTTTTATTTACCTAAACCCTAAACACTAGGTATTTTCCTAAACCCTAAACCCAAAGCTAACAAAATGTTCAGACAAGTTCAGAGTAAAGTAAGTCAATCAATGCTGAATTTTTTGTTGTATTTTTTAGTGGGTTTTGTTGTTTGAACTCCATATTGCTTAACAATGTAGTTAAATGGAATGGGTTTTGATGTTTGGATGCTATTTTTTGTTGATTATTTTGTTAAATGGCATATAATGTTGCTTGAAGTTATTGATTTTACTGCTTCATCATGTGTTTGGAAATAGCATTGCTGATTGCTTGGCTAAGGAGGGGGTTTTATTGTTTGAATTTTCTTCTTTGTGTCATGTTGTTTCTTCAAATTGAATTTTTGTGTCTCTCTTGGTGTTGATTTTTTTCTTATTCTTATTGATTTATGCTTTTGGTTGTTTTTAGCAGCATACTTTCTTGCGGTTTTGTTTTTGTTTTATGGCTAGGTTGGTTCTTTTTGTTGTGATTTCTCATCTTGTGGCTGGCTCATTTTGTTGACCCTGTGTGCTATTTTTGCTATACTCTGGTTTTTTTTTTTTGTACAAAGACCACTTCTTTCCTTGTTTATTTAATAATATCTTTATCTTTTAAAAAAAAGAGAAATCTCTAGAAATGTTAGACACCATGCCCATTTAGGCCGAATGTTGTTAGAATGGCCTCTAACATTTGGAGACAATATGGGCATGGAATGTAACAGCATTTAACTTGTTCTGCATAGCATGTAACAACATTACTGTTCATGGTGTGTAGCTTATAGTTTTATTACTGTTTTGTTGTTGTAAATGGTTTTCATAAAGTACGAGAACCTCGAAGCATCGCTTGTTATTCAGAGCGACAAATGGGCTTTCCATGTCGCCATTAACACCCATTGTAAGTAGTCGCACCTACAAGACAAAAGTACCATGCTTCACGTGGCAAAGAGTACGATACAACGTAGGATACGTGCTTTGGGATGCTACTGAACGTATAACCTCAAGACTTCTTCTACATCGATCTCTTGCATAACATCTTGCTGTGCGAAATCAATAATCTCAGTACAAGGGAGCATCAGTTCTAGTTCGTCATAGGCAAGACCAAGGTACGTTTCTTCAAGCATGAGTTCTACCTTGTGACAGGATAGAAGTTTGGCCCCATGACGAATGTTTTATCATGCCCTTACGAACTCATCCCTAGAGGAATTCATGATAGATATTAGGGAAGGGACAAAAATGTGAAGCTATTACATGTGCTTAAAAGGTTTCGAGAAGGTAACTTTCAATGTTGGGGAGACACAATAAAGATGGTCCTTATCTTGCTCACAAATAATATTTTATAAGGACAAGACTACAACAGACAAGTGACGTTGTGGCTGTTGGTGTTGGTCGAGGACATGGAAGCGTGGAATGCATTCCCATAAGGTCAATATGTATGAAAGTTGACTACGAACTACCTATTGAGGGGGTTTGAAGTTCCTCTCATGATGGCAAAGCCTATGCTTTTTCACTACAACGTATATGGATTTGCATAGGCGATATAAGTAGTGCCACCTAATGTTTACCATTTTTCTTTTCACATACATTTCATTAAGGTATGTTGTGTAGCATTTATGTAATTATAATGTTTACAATTGACTTGTAGTTTTGTGTGATTGAGGCCATTCCTGCTTTTCAAACTTTAATTACCTCCTGCATTGGCAACGTTTATCCATGAATATATAGATGGGAGTGCAAGCAGAAGCCAAAATTGTTCTACAAGTCAGTGGAAAAATTAGATCTCAGTAAGAAGGTGAGAGAAATGCTACTTTTTTTTTTGTTGTCATATGTCAACTATCTTTTCAAACTAATTGTAATGCAAGTTTTGTTCAGTTGTGTGCACACCATACCTTGGAGCACATCGTAGAGGAAACCACCAAGCATATTGGGTTAACATAGATGTCCCTTTATCTAACAGGCAACAATACGTTCCAATATGGCATGTGGAGGATTGAGAAGCATGGAATCTCGATCTAAGACTAAATATGAGAGCAGTTAAAGAAAAAAAAACTAATGGCACCATTAAGCAGAAGTGCATTGACGCATTTAAAGATGAAGAAGTCGAAGTCACTCCAGCTACTCAATCCTAGCCCAATGATTAGATGCATACGCCACCATCTTTTCAAATGCATACGCTGATATCACCTCCTCAAAAGCACACTGTAGCCCTAAAAATATCAGTTGTTTGTGATCGTCGCTCTATTCACATCGCCCAATTGTTAGTAAGGATGGTTTTTTGTATACCCAACAATACCATGTTTTACTATTGACTAACATCTTATTTGCCCTTATTGCATTGCGTAAAGGGAAGGCCAATGATGACGATACGGTCATAATGAATCACTTAAGACCGGTCATGGCAACCTAAGGTAAGACTAGTAGAGGGACTCGGCCAAGTTGAGATAGGAGTGGCAAACTAACTTGGGCAAGTAGAGACGGGAGTGGCAGAAGGATCTATACTCAATGGAAGACCGAATTGTACATTGACTTATTGGCATCATCTTTGTAAAAGTATGATCTTCTAGCTTCTGTCATTTTTTTCATGTAACATTTAGGATGTATTTGAGTTTGTTTAGTGTTTGTTCATGTATTTTCTAACTTATTTGTTGTTCTAATTGCTCTCATTGTGTAAAGTGGGTTTATTAGTCAATATGTTGGTGTGCCTAATAATGATGGTCATGAGGATGATGTCGGTATTGACGGGGAACATGGTGGTGGTGATGGCAATGACCACCATGGGGCTGATGATCTTGGAGACGATGATTTTCGTGTCAATAAGGGTGTCGACCAAGGTGTGGGAGGTGTTGGGAACCCTAAGGCAATTGGTAAAGAGATAAGTGGTGAGGAGCCAACTGGTGCAGATTCACCCACGGGTGCCGACCTGTCACAAATGGTCGTGTACATCCCTCATGCTCGAGCACACCTCCTCCTCAGACCTTATTCGATTTTCACCACATAGCCTGTTGATACCACAACAATGAGGCAGTCTCATAGTAACAAGTCACAGACATCTACAACAAACTCATTTAATGTCCAATGTCGCATGACGTTAAATGGAGATGTGATTAAAGTGTCATGGTTGGTCATATCCAACAAGTACAAGGCCAGCTTGTATGTGGACCTATTTTCACTCCCACGTAAGGATAAGGTGTCGGTGAAGAAAATATACGAAAAGTTCCAGAACGACCCAAAAGGGATGTAAGCTGAAAACATTATATTTCATCCATTTGTGTTTCCAAACAATTGATTCTAGTGACGTTTTAATGTCGATATTTTATATGTGTAGGTGTAACATCGACATCAACGGGGAGCAAGGGCCAACATTTTTCATGAAATTGGAGGACCTCAAAGTTTAGATGATTAACTAACACATTTACGTATGCCTCAGCATCTTGTGTAAGCGTTGTGATGGCCCCAACAATAAGTCGTTCAAGTAATGTGTAGGCATCATTGACACAGGATTCTTCGTAAGTGTATTATAATGATTTTCAATTATGAAAATGTGTTAGTATTATTTAGTTCATGGCATGTAACAACTGAGAATATAATTGACAAGACATAGTCTATTTATTGTTTACTAAAGAAAAGGTTACCAACATTGTGAAGGTGTTTGACTCAATGTAAAAGAAACTTCCATAAGATTTACGATCGTATGTGAAAGGTGACAGGCCTTCGTGGGGGACAAAATGGAAAGACGTTGATATGATCCTCACACATTGCAATGTTGGTGACCATTAGCTTGTTGCACATATCAACTTGGTTGGGTGGGAGATTTTGAAATCCCACTTAAGTAACAGGATAAGTTAGGAAACCCTTAGGCGAGCATACAAATTACATATTTTGAATATCAAACTTATTTTTAATCTTTAAAAAAATTGTTTAGTTGTCTATCACTTTAGAAGCAGAAAATTTTTCAAGTTTGGAAGGGGTCAAAATATGTGATTTTTATAGAACAATCTTTTGGAAATAAAAAATAACGATAATGATTTCCTTGACTTTTAGATGATCAAATATGATTTTTCTATAATTTTTGGAGTACATTTGCTATGGCAAATGAAAACCGTAAATTTAAATCCAATCAAACTTTTTCGATTTTGTTCTTGAACTAAAATTTAGATTTTTATTCTTTTGGATTTTGATTTATTTTTATATTTTTATTGAATCCTAATGGGGGTTGTTTGCATATTTACATTAAATATCTTAAATAAATGAGTAGTAAAAAGTAAATAGGATATTTACTTAAATGGTTTTTAGTGTAAATAAGTTAGGTAGGTTTTTATGGACAATCTACCTTAGAAACTGCATTCTGTCTCAAATGTATCAATACATGTTCATGATATATCGATACATTTAGCCCATAAAGTGTTTCTGATGAACATGTATCGATAAATGTTCATAATGTATCGATACATTTTCTCCAAAACCAAATGTTTTGATAGATGGGCCAATGTATCGATACATTTTGTCAAGTTTTGAAAAAATAAAAAGGTAAAAAGGGTATTTTCACATCCCATAGTATAAATATGACCCCAACTCCGAGGGTTTTTCATTTTAAACCATTGCTCATCAGTTTTTCAGCAACTCTAAGCTTTTTTAAACCGATTTTCACCCCAAATCATCATTTGGGAAGATTGAAAGCTTGGTTTTGGATTTCTCAAATAAAGGTGACATCTTTCAACTTTTAAATCTTGATTTATGAATTTTCCAGCACTAAAAATATTATTTTTATACCCAAAATTTCTGTTGAACATTAAAACTGAAAGATTTTGTGATATTTCTTAGCATCAAAGCTCACCTAAGGTAAAGATGAAATATTTATGGGTTTTAAGACATGGGTTTTTAGCTATAAAATTAGTTTAGTTAAAGCGAGTAGTTTTGAAATTACCTAGAATGATTATTACAAGATTTTTATTATAAGAAATAATTGTGATGATTGTTGTATGATAGGAACAATTGAAAACTCCATGAATTTCGTCGAAACGGAGTTGTGATTGCAGCTAGGAATCAAATTGCCAACTCGGTGAGTGGATACACCACTTTCAAATTATTTTGATATGTAAAGCTAGCACGATTTCTATGAAAAGTATTATTTATGTATGGTGAAATGATATCTCTACAATGGTTTGTCAAAGGATTTGAGTTTCAAGAATGAAAATGATTTCCTAAGAAAAATAAATTCTTAGTGATTATGATATGATTGATACAATGGTTTTTAAATTGTTTACGAATCTACTATGCATGTAAATATTCTACTATGTACTAGTTTTCAACAAGAGGGGACAAGCACCTTATGTTTGAAGTTCACTCGATTACTCTGGTCTTCAGACTAGTGTGGGTTCGAGATATTGTATGTTTGTTTATAAATGCTATAATATGTATATGATGTAAATTCCATATACCATATGAGATAATTAAGTATGCATGATGTATACTATAAGATTGTGCATATGATGTAAATTCCATATACCATATAAAGTGATTAAGTATGCATGATAAATGCCATGAGATTATGTATATGATGTATATTCCATATATTACATGAGATGATTGAGAATGCATGTGAATGCCATGAGATTATGTAAATAATGTATTTTTCGTATACCTTATGAGATGAGTAAGCTTATATGTGAAGGACATACATTATGAGATGAGTAAGCTTATATGTGAAGGACATACCTATGTATATGAAGTATGAAGGACATACTTCACTCCTATGATGCATCATAAATGTCCAAGGTGCAATGGGACTATACATTACCTGCCCAAGGTTGATGGGGGACGTACCATCACAAAGTATGAGCTTAATGTTAATGGAATGATCATAATTACTATATTTATGGTATGTTGCATACTAATGTTGTTTAAGCATTGTTCATGATTTGTATTCTATGATGGCATGAGAATGTGCTTAGTGAAGAAGACTAAGTTTTAGAGAAAGTCCCAAGAGGTAAGGGAATTTAAGGAATGGTGAAAAAAGAGGATTTTGCCAAGAAATTTGGGTTCAGGGTTGAAAATATTGATACATATGGGTTAAGTATTGATACATTTTAAACAGAATGCTTTAGGAAGCTTTCTGTGTGAAATATATTGATACATTTTATTATTGTATCAATAGATGCATGAAAATATAGATACATTCAAGAATGTATCAATAGTTTTAGTGCATAATAGATTATTTGATTGAATTTGATGAGAATTTCAAAGGTAAAGGATTCCCAAAGGTCTACACTAACATGTTTTCATACGAATGCTCTTTAAATGTGTTCAAGGAACATGTTTTAAGGATTCTATGATTAAATTGTTTGTGAATGACATGAGATTACAAGTGCATGTTTACGAAATACTCTTATCTCTTGGCTTGTTCCCTTCTTGTATCCACTCACGGAGCCTTTATAACTCACATGTTATTTTCCTTATTTATTTTTTTGTAAATCAGTGATAGCGTCAATGGCAACCAGTGTTGCAGATACCAGTGTTTAGTATTCATTATTTGGTAGGTGTTTAGCAGCCACTTGATGCCTAGAGTGTCGGTCACATTTCACTGACAAGTTAATCTTTTACTTTATATTTGTGTTTACAAACTATGAACATGTCTATGTTAATGTTGCCAATGTTGGGCATTCTATATTGACAAAGTTATGTATAAGAATATGATGATGGCTTGAGAGCCTACATGGACACCCAAGGGTGTTGTTGACAGCTAATGTTAATGTGCACTATAATAATGTCATTTTTTCATGTATATATATGTATACAAAATGATTGAGCTTATACAATTAAGTTGAGAAGTTCCTTCATTGTATAATGAGTTTTATGAATGTATGTATTATGATTATATGTTAATGGATGTTATATGATGCTTTCGCATTTGATGATAAATGCTTGATCATGTTATGATAAGAGGCTTGTTTGGGCCTAACGGGTTATGCTCGTCTGGGTCCATGCACTAGTCACGATCCCTCCAAGAAATGGGATGTGACTAATTTGGCAGCAGAGCTTTAAGTTGATAGAGTCCTAGGAATTTCTTTGGTTATCATCGAAATGTTTGGAGTCATATGTAGGAATCTTGTTTTTGTTTTGTGTACCCGAGCACAAATTGAAAATGAAAGACCCATATATAAGTCCTTGTCTGTTTAACCTTTTTATATTTAAAAGATATGTCTAGCATTGTTGTAAGTCCATGGTGTTGAGTTTTACAGTATAAGTTGCTCTTGTCTAAGAGAGATATGCCCCTTATAACATGGGCTAGCACTAGAGATGTGGTAAAGCTTGAGACTCCCATAAATGCTATCGCTAGACCACAGATGCCTATTGTTAAGGGTCATGGAGGATGCGATAGAGCTAGATGTTTTTGCCAATACTATGGTAATACCATGTACGCCTATAGAGAGAGGCCATGGTACACGTAGGCTTTTGCAAAGTTTATGGATAAACCATGCACAATTACTGTTTGAAGCCGTGGCAAATGCGACAAGGCTGCCAGTTTTAGGAAGACCAATACTCTTACTTGTGCATAGACAGAAAGATAGTGTCTCAAGGTAGTAGTTAAGATTGTGATGAGTTGATATTCCTTATAGTCAGAACTCATGTATTACATGTGATAGTTTAGGTGAAAATGCTGCCTAGAAACTGAGCCATGATTAGAGGAAATTTTTAGAGTAAGAGACTCTTAAAGATAAAACGATAAGGTCCTATGTGTGAATTCTAGTGACCCAATTGAGGGGTAGAACTACTAAAAATGCTTGAGCACAAACTAAAAGAGATAAAGGTATGTATTTTGGTCAAAAAGTGTCGATGATGACCCTCAAGTTGAGTACAACCCTAGATGATTAAATAAAGAATTATGGATAATTGATAATGGCATTAAAACGTAGACTAATGCGAACTAGTAAATGATTTTGGTGTATGAAAGATACAGAACACCTTCATGTTAACCTAGATGTGAAGCATAATGAAAATTTTGTTAATGATTCAAGGATTATAGTACATTCTCCCTCGAGAAAAGATGCTAATAAGAAACAATAGGAAGTTGAAAGGCTTGATTGGTTGATAAAGGATTAAGATGTGTCTATTTGATTCATGTTGAGATAGATACCTTGTGTCCTAGACATGGTAGAAAGAATTTTCAATCCAAAGGTCTTATCGCTATAAAACTTGCCCTTGTTGATAAGATTTCAATGGATATCACTATAGGTAAGTTAATGACTAATGATGGTCTAAGTGTGAAATGTCAAGGTTGACAATTGAGGATGTTATCAATCTTGTTTACTAAATGGTATTAATGGCATAGTGCCATAATAGAGCTTCATTTCCAACCATGTACAAGTAATGGGTTGGTCTTATGGTGATTAAACGATGAAATTTCTCTATGGTAATGTTAACTATATAGGGCAATACTGTCCAAGTTAGATAGTGAGGATCATGATTTGTGATGTGACATGGATCGTAGACATTTATTTTGAGTTACAATGTAAGTGTCCACAACTTATTAGTCATCATGGCTTGAGATTTTGTCATGACATTGTGGATAAAGACAAATGTTGACTATGAAAAAGAATTGGTAGTCACAACACCTTTGAAAGAGGTATTTATGACAAGGCATGTGTATAGAGATTGTATAGTTTGAATTGGGAGCAATGACACTTTAGCAAATTTAGTTTTGCAAGACATGTTGGAGTTTGATGCAATATTGGGTCTGCACTGGTTGTCACCCAATTATGCTAGTGTTGATTGCCACTACAAGATGGTATACTTTAACTATCTGAGGGAGAAACTGTTTAGTATCCAAGGGGATTATAGTACGATAATGGGTAGTATGATTTTAGCCTTAGAAGCTAGAAAATTGATTAATCATGGATGTCAAGGATTCTTGGCATTGGTTAAGAACACCCAAATGGTTGTGAGTGAGGTGGTTGATGTGCCATTTGTGAGGGAGTTCACTAATGGCTTTTTCGAAGAGTTGCCAAGATTACCCTATACAGAGATGTAAAGTTTTGCATCAACTTAGAAAAAGGTATGAGTCTTATCATAATAGACAAAATTGCCCAACACCGTTTATAGTTTCATCGACAAATTCAGCACCATCTGCTAGTCAGTCGGTGCCTCAACGAAGATAACAACCGAAATCATGTCTAAGTTGTAGACAACTCGAGTACACATGAAACAGCTATCCAATGCAAATGACAAACTCTACGAGCGTACAAGGTCTAGTAGACGAAGATAGTGGTTCATCAAAATGAAGTGTGTCACAAATACCATGATTTTGTATACTAATTAATTAGTGGAGCCAGAGTACTATTGCTATGATATTTTGATAATTGTTTATGAACATGATGTTTATCCTAGTATGTATGGTCCATTGCCATTGACAGATTAAACGTGTAACATCATTGTTAATTACTTACTACGGAGTAAGTGCCTATTCCATGTTTTTAATTTTTATGTGCGCGAATGTTATGGATTAGGCAACAGCTAAATGATTTTGGCATGTCCATGCATAATGTTCTTATCGAGTAAAGTAGATGAATTTCAATGACTGACATGATTGTTCCATGCACGATCCTTTTTAATCATTTTCAGGTGCCTATTTGTCGATAGATACTATGTATGTATCGATATATTCAAGTCAATGTCCTTTAATATGGTTCCCACTTGGCTATTTATCGATAAATGGAGTGCATCTATGGATAGATGCATGGCACAATCTTCTTCAATCATTTTTGGGTGCCTATTTATTGATAGATACTATGTATGTATAAATAAATTCTAGTCAATGTCCTTTAAAATAGTTCTTGATTGGCTATCCATCTATAGATGTGAAACATCTATCAGTAGATGTTCATTGTCTTTGAAGTTGAAGTGCTAAAACATTCAACTATCAATTGACGTTCTTCATTTGTTGATAGATGAAGAACATCTATTGATAGATTGATGACATTTTTTCAAATTTAAAGAGTCTTTTTGCTTGTTTCTTATTTAAGTTGCTTAGCTCTTTTATTCAACTTCTTAAAAGGATCGTTTGGACTTGTGTGGACATCTGAAAAACAATTTTGAGCCCTTAGTTTGTCAAATCAAAACTTGTAATCAAATAAACCTTTAAGTTTAACAATTTCCCCTTTTTTGATGTGACAAAAAATCTTAGCAAAATTTTTTTTTGTTTCTTTGAAAAACTCCTCCTGAAACATTGCATTTATGAAACTTAGATTTGTGGAGATCAAGTATAAATTTTAACTCATTTTCCCTTTTTTGGTCATATCAAAGAGTGAATATGTGTGAACATGAAAGAGATGGAAGTGAATAACAAATAGAAGCAAAACAGTAATGATATAAATATACGTAGTAGATCATCGAGATAAACATTAAAGAGTGCAACAAAATCCAACTATATCTACTAGTTGAACATTAAATAGGAAAAAAGGCAACAATATTCACGATCCAAACAATAATTAATAAAAATTCAATAGTATCCACCATCTAAACATACCCCGAGAACATAAAGCAAATATCCAAAAAACTCCACGAACAAACATCTGAATTTACATCTAAAATACAAGCTATGAACATCCAACGAGGCAATCTAAAATTGCATTGAAGAAATGTCTCCCATGAAAGCTCATTGTGGTGTTGGATATTACGCCTCCACAATATCCAAAATCTCATGATTTTGGGCCTCCAAGATATCCATACTCGTAATCTAGCCTGAGTCCATAGTCTCCATGTATGAGAAAAGCCGAGTGAAGGCATGCTCAATGTCAAAGGTGGTAGACATAGGCAGTGCACTAGGTTGAATAGTGGACGGGCCAGCAAGATAAGCACTTGATTCCCCCTCATTGCCTTCACGGCCCTTAAGACCCTCATCATCAAAGATTAAAAGATCTACGACACCCTTCCTCACCCAATTGCCATTTTTACACTCAAAATCCAACTTGTTAACTGTGTGCTCATCAATATGGTTGAATAGGACATGGGACTTTAGTGGATCACGTTGAGTGTCAATAGAAGAATAGTCAATCATCTCACTCACCAACATACCATAAAAGAGGTTTTTAATGCCGCTTTGGGTGTGAAGCATGTCATCCATAATGAATTTAGCAAGATCAATCTAGCAGTTGTATTTGATGTTAAAAAGGAACTAAACATCCTCTTGGGTGACTGTGGAGTAGTTGGATCCATGAAGGTGAATGGCGTGAGTGATGATCAAGTGGAGGACACGATCAAAGAAATAGAGACTCATGCAACTAGAGCTACCTTGGTCTTTAGTCAAAGGAAAAACAAATGCGAAGCGGAGGTTGCCATCATCAAGAACATATCTAAGATAATCTTGAAGGGTGTTAATTCAGAAGATGCGATCAATAAGTGCACAGATGACAAGAAGGCATTTGCCCATGACATGAGTGACAAACCAATTGTCATGGGAAACTAATTCACTGGACTTTGAATTAGGAAACTTTTGAATGGCAATGAAATAAAAGACCCTAACCGAGTTCTCGTAACACTTCTGATTCAATTTCAAGTAATGAGTCTAGCCTAAATACTCAAAATTGGCAAGATATGGAAAATGAATAGATTCCAAGTAATCAAAGTCAATAATGCACCCAAGCATTACCTTTTGTTTGGCAAAGTTGTCATTGAATTTCTAGGCATGAGATGGATGAGTGAAGTTGTTAAGGAAAAAACTCCCATCAGGGGCGGAGGAAGACTCGGCTCTAGCAGAGCCACCAGAAGTCGGGCGAGCGGTTACCTTAGTTTATTTGGCCCTTTGTCTCATTGTGGAGTTTAAGAAAATGTGAGGGATTTATCACAAAAGAGTCGGTGGAAAGGTTAAGATTATGGAATAGAGGGATTTAATTGGACCACTTTGCTACAAATCGAAACGAAAGGGTAAAACTCAGAGAGAGAAAGAACAAAGAGTTTGGGAATTACGAATGGGAAATTTAGAAGGATTTTCAGACAGATTTGATGAAAGTTGGGAGGTAAGAGGTCGAAAAAAAGGGGAAAATCACTTTAATTGGATGAAAAATCGAGAAAGATGAGGTTGTTTTAAAAGGATTTGAGAGAGAAAAACTCACAGGTTT
Source organism: Theobroma cacao (assembly GCF_000208745.1). Classification (NCBI taxonomy): domain Eukaryota; kingdom Viridiplantae; phylum Streptophyta; class Magnoliopsida; order Malvales; family Malvaceae; genus Theobroma; species Theobroma cacao. Next base: position 11,265,712 of record NC_030858.1, on the reverse strand, counting down.
AAGAGAAATGAAACGAGATAGACATTTAAAAGAGAGAATTTATCGATAGATTGACCCATCTATCAATAAATTGCATGCAAATACATACCCCTAAGTGGGAATCTATCAATAGATCTCGACAATCCATCGATATATTTTTCGAGCACCATTTACTTTTGGTTTTGGGTCTTTGTCTATCAATAGCTAGTGTGATCTATCGATAGATTGTGCCTTAGTCTTTTCCTTTTTGAACATCTATCGATAGGTTCCACGGATCTATAGATATATGCTTCTCACTTTAGTTTAAAGAAATTTCATTTGGCTATCTATCGATGAATTCTGCATATTTATCAATAATTTCTAGGCCCCTTTGCTTTCAAAGTTCTTGAGTTGTCATCTATCGATAGCTAGTAGAATATATTGATAGATGTTCATCCAAATTTTTTTCCCATGCTTCATACAAACCAATCACACAATGCCTATCAACCAATCACATAATACTCTATCAAACTAGTCACACAATGCTTAAAAAATTGTTATGCAATGCCTAAAAAATAGTCAGCGATGCCTTGTCAACTAGTCGTGCAATGCCTATCAACCAGTCACGCAATACCCTATCAAGCAATAAAGAAGGTTTAGAAATGAGATAGAACTTGCATTAATCAGTTAAGGCCCTTTTTAATCAATTAGAGTAATTCTATGTTGAAATGATAGGTCTAAGATAATGAAGTGTTAATTAGATAAAAATTTCCTTAACTAGTTAAAGATAGTGAAGTGAGATTATCGAATGATTTAATGATTTATAAGGACAAATACTATTGCTTAAAGTTTTGAGATGTTGATGGCATCTTCCAAACTTGAAACATTAATTGATAGCTTAAATTGATCCAAAGGCAATGTTCTCTCCCGACCAAGAGAAATATGTAATATGTAACAAGACAGAAACTTGTAGGCTTGTTCAATTAGTTGTATACAATTTTAATATTTTTTGTGAATAAGAAAATAATTAATAGCAATAACAAAAAAAGTTACTATACAAACTTGTGTCTGAATAAAAAATTTAAACAAAGTTACAAACTTAAGTCTCAACACTATTAGCAAAAATATCTAGTGCATATTTTTTCCATAGCTTTTTAACTACTACCTTCCTCAAGGTCAAGTCGCACATATAGATCAACCACTCTATTGCAACAATTACCCAATCCTTGCAAGCATTCTCGTCCACCTATTTTGGGGTTTCAAATTCCTAGCTCATCCACGTCCACGGTCACTTTTTACAGCACGCGTTGTCAAAGTACCTGAACTGGTGGCATATAATAGAAAATAATGCGATTTAATTCCTAGCTCATCCACATCCAAGGTCACTTTTTACAACATGAGCTATCAAAGTACCCAAACTAGTGGCATATAATGGGAAATAATGCTATTAGGGAACATATTTGTTTGTCACGTAATGCGGACTTAACTGCATCCAAACGACCATATGAGGAGTCCACTAATGTTATACCCCATTGCAACAAGTTGATATGCACTAGAACCTAATGGCTATCAAAATGGCATGATACCAAAATTGAGTCCACTTCATGCCATGGCTTCCTTCACGGTGGACTATCACCTTCATATAATTAAGTAGATGTTCAAGAATAACCACCTTCATTGGCTAGAACTACTAATCAAAGGGTTTAATGTCCATTTCTTGGCACAAGGCATGAAAAATCTCTTGTCAATTAAGTTATGCTCAATAGTTAAACACCATCAATTAAACCCTATAACAAATATTTTAGTAACTAAAACTCATTATAATATACTTACATAGAAAATCGAGTTAAGAATGCATATTTTCTACTGTACAATAAGGAATGGTGCTCATGCGCGCTCTTACTCATTAAGCTAATTCATGCGTTAATGTGTTAGCTGTCTAGCCACTTAGCCTGCTTCTCTAAATGCTTGAAAAATTCAAGGCCTTCTTGCCCTACAATGCCCAAAATGTTAACCTTACACATATAAAATACCGACGTCCAAAGATCATTGGATTTGATAATTTCGATTCGTAATTCCTAATATCATGTAATGTTTTCATTTTACCTAGCTTGCTCGTTTTTCTTGAAGCGCTTGTACTTGTCCTATAACGCATCATTCGCTTTGCACTAGACTAATAATGGGTTAACGTAAGGGCTCCGAAGGTATTTGCTGGCCATGCTCAACCGTGCATCTTCAACCGGAAGTGGAGGTGAAGCCTTAGGATTAAGTGTGCACTGAGCATGTTGTGGGGCCTAAAGCGGAGTTGTGGTACAAATAGGATGTTAAGCCTCAGACAGAGTTGTGTATGGGGCAAGAAGAGGTGAGCTTTATGCTGAAGCAATTGGCCCATTAATACCAGTTGGCTCTTCAAGATCAACCCCGTGAGCTTCGCCTTATTCGTTGCACACTCCATCCTATTGACCAAAAAATTGAACCTATATAGTGACAGAAATAAAGCATATTAAAACATCAAATAGATCCTAGATGTTATAAGTCACGCAATGAAAAAAGCCAGAATTTCATAACTCAACATGGTCAAGCAGCTAATGTACAATCTGGTCCTTTAACCTTTGCATCTCTCTTCTAGATCTCTTGCATTGATTGGATCTGCAACTGCATTGACTGCATATATAGTTGTTAGGAATTTGAGAATACGGTGCCTTGGAAAACAAGTATATTCTCATGTTTAATTTCATTTAATGAAAGTACATTTTGATAATAAGACAAAGAGTTTGTTTTAAGTAAGCATTCATTATCTAGTTATTAAGGTACCATGATTCTATTGAGATATTAAAATACATTTGTATGAAGAGTCATACATAGTAGATATGTATTTTAATTGAATCTAAAAATTGTTCACAACCATATAATAAAGCTAGTCACTTTATTGTGTTAAAGTTGTAGTGTCTAGATTACTTCTAATGAAATGAATGTAATTCACTTTAAAGGAATGATGAGTCTCAAATCATCAAAATGGTTGACTTTGAGTAATAAGACAACAACATGAACTGGAATCATGTGAGAATTAAATTTAAGTTTAACTGTTACTTAAATCTTGATCTCACACTTATGCATTTGCTTATAGTAGAACTAAACTTTTGATGGATAATGGACTCGTAATTTATCTCCTTATAATCTTTGATATACCATGGGCATGATCATCATAAAGCATTGATCTAGACTCCATATGTTAGGATCATCATAAAGCATCATAAATATTAGATCTAGAGTATTGAATAACTAATTAGATGAAGTTTGAGGCTACAGGATAAAATTAACATAAAAGGGTAAAATAGTAATTTTACCTTTTGTCATTATATGGTTATAAGGGCTCATAATATAAGGTTTGCAATTGAAAAACTAATAATTAATATCAAGTATTGAATCATTTGTTGTAATTATAGTTAATCCAAGAATGCAACCATGAATCTACGATGGAGTGATTTCTTGGTTTATAAGCTTGAATTATCTTAATATGATTAAGAATAATTCTAAGTTTATTGGAGCTTGGAATATCTGTGTCCAAATAGATTCCCCACTTAGTTTCGTAGAATTTAACTTATTTAAGTTGAAATGCATATTTTATTTGATTAATTAAATTGTGTACAAAAATGACAGTTTAATATGTTTTGTCCTAATTTAGACAAGCAAACATGTTTGTCTTAATTTAGACAAGAAAATATGTTTTGTGTTAATTTAAACAAGAAAAGATGTTATGTCTTAATTTTGACATGAAAACATGTTATGTTTTAATTTAGACAAGAAAACATGTTTTGTCTTAATTTAGACAAAGAAAACATGTTTTGTCTTAATTTAGACAAAAAAAATGTTTTGTCTTAATTCAGATAAGAAAATATATTTGTCTTAATTTAAGACAAGAAAAAAATGTTTTGTCTTAATCTAGACAAGAAAACATATTTGTCTCAATTTAGACAAGATAACATGTTTGTCCTAATTAAAGATAAGAGTTGTTTTAAATTAAGATAATGTTAGGAGGATTCTTGTAAAATGAATCTAGACAGCCATGTTGATAAAAGAAGATTTATGTTTAACTAACACTCTTTTATTTATTAGTAATTCATTTTAAAGAAAGATAGATAATAATAAATAAGAATTATTATTCAACAAGAAGTTTTATTTTATCAAGAACTCCAAATGATAATTAAAAAATTAAATTATTTATATTTTAATTTTAATTTTGATAATTATGGAACATGTTTGATGCATCCATAACTCTAAATGAATGGTTAAGATTGATTCAAAGGTATTTGACTTTGATTAAACCTTTAAGGCAAGAGTTTTAATAAAAGGAGAAAAGATTTGAAGAAAAGAAATGTACTTATCTTTCTTGAACAAGTTTCAACTGTCACTTCTCTCCTTCTTTTCTTAACTTTGCTGCACCTCTTTTTCTCTCTCTTTTTCTTGGTTGAATTTTTTGAAAGAAAAATAGTCATTAATTTTTAGGAAGAAAAGAGAGACAAAATCAATTGTGATCTTATAGTCTAGCATTTCGCACCTTGTCTACTCAAAGTTTAAGTTAAAGTATTTTTAAAGAACAAATGGTAAGTTTCTTTGGTTGAGAAATCAATTGTTGGTGTGGTGGTGTCCGTAAACAAGAATATCGAAATAAAATGTACGTTTTATCTTACTTTAATAATTCTTATTTTTAGGTTGTGATTATGTTACTTGCAATATGAATAATGTGTTTTTTCGTTTGTGTAATTGGATTGTTTGCTTTCTTTCTAAAAGAAAATTTTTGAAATCCATGCTTTACACAAACACATCAATCCATTTAGATCCAACTCCATAAGTGGAGACTAAAGGTCCTTCTTCCACTGTGTCCTCATCTGTTTCAACTCATGCTCGAAAGTTGTATTCATCTAAGGGACATAGCATCGAGTTGCGCATTTGATCATCATCCAAAGCTTGAGCAATAAAAGCCTTAAGAGTAGTAGAAGGGCCATTGACCTCCTCGTCCATGATGCACCTTTGCTCAATAGCTCTTGTTACCCTTTTTTTCTTTACGCACGATGATCTTCCTCATTTTTTTTGGACTGAATGTTGCTCGACCCTCCAACTGCCAAAATGGAATGTACTGATATCCCTGGGATAGAGGGACATCAATGTCAACCTAATATGCCTTCAAGTTCTCCGTTGTAGTTGGCTCCAAGGTCCCTAATGCGGGCAACTGCCCCAAAACATAAATTGCTATTAGGTTAAAAGCTAGTTGACATATGACAACAAAAAAAGAGAAAAAATAATAACAATATGGTTTTGTTCCTCACCCTGCTTTCACTCTCAAAATCTACAAGCAGGTTATGGAAGTGTGTGGGCCTTTCATCATAATGCCATTTCAGCATTCTTGGATAAACGTCTTCAGCCTAGCGTTAGGATCCAAATAAGCTTTGGATATCAAGAATCACCTCCAATGCCCAGAACTACACATTAATTGTAAACCATTATAATAACCTAATAAAACCTTATGCAAAAAGGAAAATGGAAAACCTTAAGGCACACTACTTGAAGCACCCATACAAATCTGTAGAAGTGGTAACATTTCTTTTAAGCCGACCCTACTAGTGGAACTTGGAAGCCCTTTGATATGCAATCCATGGTTAAACTCCATACATAGGTGCCCCATGGGAACACATTCCATTGGTTGATATTCTCTACTAATGACAACAAACACAGAATCACCAATCTTCTGTAGTCTTGATCGAATAAAATATTGTTTGCGATTAAGAGTACGGCCATATTTGTTGCATCTCCATCCTAGTCAAGCTATCTTCTCTCGACCATATCTAACACATCTTGGAGCTTCACCTAGTTCTCCACCCCTAATATCTCTCGTGAATTCATTTAGGGACGACCTTGTAGGGATTAGAAATAATGGTCGGCATGGGGTCAAACTTGAGTTTGGTCACCAAGCAGAACTCACGCTTCGAAAAACAAGCCTTGGTATTGCTTATAGCAAACCATAACTCACCCTTGATGGCGTTAGGTTCATTTATTCTGTAAAGCCCGACCTTATAAAATACTATTCATGACATACATGTGATGATAGCATGATTGCATGCTAAGAGAGTCCCGAAAAATTTACAAAAAGTCGGTATTGTACTTAGAGGTACAACAAAATTGATTTAATCCTCGAACTAGATCAAATAGGAATTTTAAGGTGAGATTAAGATCGTCACAGTCCAAGGATGACTCAAAATGGTAATTCGGAGTTTGAGGATCAATTTGGAGTCGAATCGGAATTTTCACTATCTAGGGGCAAAAATGGTCATTTGTCACCTGGGGACAAAATGAGAATTTTAGAAAAGAGTTTTTTTACCCCATTTGACTTATTAGAGTATAATTTGACTTATTGGAGTATGATTTGAGGTTTAGAAGTAAAAAATTTTAATTTTGGTATAATTTGGAGTAAAAGGGTAAAATGGTAATTTTGCCACCCCAGGGGCAAAATTATAATTTTCCACCATCAGGACATTTTTTCCAGCACATGGTCTTCCTTTATCTTCATCTTTGACCCTTGACTAATCATGTGGTGGAGATAAAATGTTTAAATTTTTAAAATTTTAAAAATAGACCAATCAGAAAATGCCATGTGTCAAGCTTAGGATATTTTATTATTTAACTAAAAAATCAGCATAAATCAGCTCATTACTCTCCAAATATTTGGCCAAGCAAGGAAGAGAGAGAAAGACAAGAAGAACAAACCCTAGGTGAGGAATTTCAAGAGAAATAGTCTGGAAAATCAAGGAAAACAAGTGAAAAAGGTAGGATTTTTCAACTTAAGCTTGAAATCTATTTTCCTTAAGCATTTCTCCTTATTTTCCATGCTTAAATAACATGTTTTTATGATGAATTATTGGCTGATCAAAATGGGTTAGGAGAGAGAAAGTTGTTAGATTAATTTGATTTTAAGTTATGTTAGTGTTTTTAGTTAGTTTAGCATATTTAGAAACAAAACAACAAGAAAAGAATTTATTTTCTCCCACAACCATTAATGGCCGAATTTACCATGTATGAGTGAGGATGAGTTTGATTTTTATTCTAGGAGAATTGGTTAAGAAATGATGAATTATGAGCCTAGAAAAATAATGAGAATTTTCGGAGCAAAAATACGAATTTTTACCCACTAGGGGTATTTTCATAATTTATTGTCGAGACTGATAATTTGCACCACACTAAGGGACATTAAGTCAATTTGGGTGCAATTGAGGTATAGAAACTGAATAAAATTAATTTGTGATTAAATTGGATGCGTTAGTAATTTAATCGGGTGATAAGACGAATTAGGCAAATACCGAGTTTAGATAGTTACCAGTGTATTTTTGCATTCCATATTATGCATTAATGGTCTAAATTATTTTAATTTCAATTTAGTACCAATGTAGTGAATTTCTCGATTTTGTACTGTGTCAAGGTGGTGAGTCTTCCGATAAAGGCAAGGAAATTGCATCTGAGGACCAGTAGACAGAGTGCGTCGAAAGTCTGCATTCTAGACATTGTGAGTAAACTTACTATCATTTTAATTATCTATGGTGGTTTTTAGATGATTTCATGAGTTCTATGGAAAAAGAAATTTAAAAAGGTAAATTTTCATGTTTTATGAATAAATGTGTTTCAATGAAATTAAATTATAAATTATTTTGAAATTAATAGTGATTTTGAAAAATAGAGTGCACGGAGACTGTTAATTGTGGTCATTTGATTTTTTAAATTGATTGGCTTATGATAAATCGGGCATGATTGGCTAGTTGGCAATTGTATTGAAATGCGAATTGTTTGATTTCCTTGAAAGACTGTGAATTACAAAATTGTCATATCATGTTATTGAGTTTTATTATATGGTGGATTATATATATTAATTAATCACTGCAATAGGGGGTTTATGTCGATCAGCGTTTTAGAGGGGCACAGTAAACCCCATTATATTCTTACCTTGAACGGAGAGGCGCGTAGGGTATCTCCTGGGGTAAAGCTTAAGGTTCACTTCACGCCAAACCACCACATGAGGGGGAACTCAGCCAACGCCAAGGAATGACTATGTTTTCAAAACAAAAACATGATTTATGTGAAATGTGAATTTTAATAGCCTTGGCGGTCTCGGTAGGATGCCTAGGCCAAGGTGTCCCGGGGAATGGATTTATGGCACAAGCCTAGTTTTTATGAGATTCATAAGCCTCTTTACATATTTTAAATGAAATGTATTTTTATGTTGTGACCCAGTTTACGATGATTTATTTTATTGTCTCCATGTACTCAACTTTAGATATTTATGATGATGTCTGTTTACTCATTGGGATTTTATAATCTCACCACCCTCCTTTCCACCCATTTCAGGTTCAATATAGGCTGTAGATAGCTGATCTCATAGAGGGCTACCTTTGGATCTGCATTTTCCAAACCATAGGTTCACAGTCCTCTTTACTTTTGTTTATTCGGGGGCCTTCCTGTTATTGTAAATTAAATTAAATATTTTGGCTTACTGTATTTCAGTATGTATAAATTTATTTAGCTTTTATGCTATAAAACTTATTCACGTATAACTCTATAAATATTGTTTTATAAGAAAATAGAATATTTTACTTAATATTTCTTTTATTTTCTTATTATATTCAAATAACCTAATTTCGTTTTAAATGAAGATTTTAGACTTTTAAACTCATTTTGAATATGAATTATGTGTTTTGTACTTGTATATTACGTTTTAGCCAGTTTCAAAAATTTTGAGAAAAAATAACCAAAATACCCTTGTGAGACAAAAATTAATATTTTATTTATTTTTAGTTGGAGACAGTTAAAATCTTTTAAAACACGATATTTGAAAATGGTTGCTCACAAGGAAAATGAGAAACTGATAGTAAAGCCTTGCGGGGTTTCGGGTTGACATTCCGGGCAATGAGTGTCTACCGAGGACACCGCGGCGGTTGTCACTGGCTCAAGGGGAGTACCGGGTCATGATATATTCTGTGCAACAATACATTATGCACGAGACTGACACAGAATAAACTTTTTTCTGATTCGACGTTTATCAGCTTTCTAAAGCATGTTCTCCTCATTGTGTCCAACTCATTTATTTTTCGCAGCGCCTCACATACAACATGCAGGTATGTCCACTTACAATGGATGTTAATGCCAGTTTTGAACCCCACTGGTCCCTTGGAACTTAAAGCAAAGCTTCTAGGTTATCCTATTCTTTTCTGGTCATCTGCAATAGAAAATAGATAACATTTCCATTTAGCAAATATGATTAAGGAAGATTTAAAAAAAGCAAAAACTAGTTTCTACTATCTTTGCATACATAAAAGAAAATAAATGAGGCACGTGTGAAGCATTGTTGATTAAGTGACAAAACAGATACATAATATAAGCATTAAAGTTAAGCAAAAAATAGAAAAGCATTAATATCCAAGCAATGACAATGATCCAATACTCTGCAAAAAATAGTCATGTAATGCCTTAAACCTAGTCATGCAATGCCTAAAAACTAATCACACAATTCCCTACAAACCAGTCACACAATGCCTTACAAACTAGTCACGCAATAACTAAAAATCAATCATGCAATGCCCTATCAACTAGTCATCTAATGTCCTATCAACCAATCACGCAATGCCTAAAATTAGTCACACATGCCCTATCAACTAGTCACGCAATACCTAAAACCCCAAAACCTAATGCCTAGAACTAGTCACGCTTGCCTTATCAACTAGTCACACAAACCCTAAGTCACCCAATACCTAAAACCCCTAAAGCTAATGCCAAAAACCAACCACCCATGCCCTATCAACCAGTCATGCATGCCCTGTCAACTTTTGAGCCAAAAACCACCAAAACTACCAAATTCAAATTTAAATTCAACAACTTCAAACAACAAGAATATGAAGAAAATGAAGAACATGTCTACCTCTATGCCCAAAACTCAAGATATGGAGAATATGAAGAATATGCCTACCTTTCTGGATATGGTTAAAAATATATGCAATTTTATGGTAATTAACTCAATGCACGGAATATGAACTTTCTCTCAATTTAAGAATATGCTTACCTTTATGCTCAAACCACTCCAAAATGCTTCTATCACTGCTCAAAATGTTCAAATGTTGACCTGACGAAGATACTTTGGAGATGAACAGTCTGTCAAGAAAAGCTAAAAAGTTACAAAAGTTAAAAACTTGACCCAAACATATTGGTCGAGTTGAGGCGCGGATCCAAACATATGGGTCGATTTCATTAAGGGTAAATTTATCTTAAATTAATTTTTCTTGGTTAAAAAAGTTAAAATTTTAAAGGGAGATATTTTCAAAAATACCTTATGCATGAGGGGCATTTTTGAAAAAACCCAATAAAAACTCGTAGCTACTTTTTTCAATAAAAAAAAAGAAAAAAAAACCATCATATATATGCAGTTTAGGAGAGAGTGATGAGTGATGTCAAAGTTCAATGTTGAAGTGCAATTTATTGTGATTTTAGTATAATACAGCCAAAGGCATCTAACAGATGAACTGAAAATTAGACATACATGGCTCGATATGTACAATAACAAATTGTTTTGTAAGTATTATTTGGAATAAATTAAGAATATGGACAATTACATAAACTTTAATTCTAAAATTTAAATGTCCATATCATCATTTTACATGTTGCATGAAAATGACTCAATTTAAATCCTAACAGATGAGTGGCAATAACTAAAAGTTATATCCACCATGTTTTCCAAGTTCCATGGTTGAATTTGTTTTAGATGATTTATTTTAATAATGTATCAGGCTTTTTTTATTTCTTGTCTCTTAAATCAAGCATCAGAGTTTTAACAAATATTGTGTCAGTTCACAAAAATATCACAATTGGTCAAGCTACGTTATGCTGCCCTCGAAAGTGGTATAGTGCAAATGGTTTCGACTCATTTTGTTTTTTTTCTTTTTTCACTAAATGCTAAAGATTCCAGTTGGAAGAAAACCATAATAGCAAAAGAAAGTGGCAAATTAAAGAGTCGGCAAGAGAATAAGTGGAGCACGGGAAAGAAAGAGGAAAAATAATCATACACAATTGTACTAATTTTACATAGAATAATTAATTTTTTAATTTACTAAAAATTGATCAATCGTCGTAACCTATCAAGATTTTCGCCGTTCCTCCTCATCTCATTGAAAATAGCCAACACTCCCCCAAAGTACACTGAGGTAGTCTCATTTTCATCAATAGATATAGCATGAAACTCACCTCTACAACACCTATTAAAAAACCTTCACAACCTAGTTAATCCCTTTATGTGCATTCTTGAGAATATTTCATGACCTCTTAGAAGTTGTGACCACATAAATCTTCTAAAAATTTGACCCATCAATTGCTTGGTAGCACAAAGAAAGCATTGTTATCTTTCCTTCTTGTTTTTTTTTTTTTTTTGAAAAGTAAATTTTTATTAACCTCATCAATAACATGCCATTTTGAGTCTTAAGGTTAAGCTTAAGTTGCAATAGACTCTCATGACCTAAAGGTTAGTGAGGGTGAAGCAGACAGTATAATTACCCACAAGAACCTAGTATTCAAAGAAATTTGTAGCACCACAAAGCAAAGAACCTAATAAAACAAAGACAAACAGAAAAAAGCCGATTGCCCAAGAGCAAAAGCATAGCAGCTTAACACAAAAAAAAATACTGTTACAAAAATCAGACAAAAAAGCAAGAGAGCTCGCAAAAAGGACTAGAGAGAAAGAAGTGGCCAATCAAATAGCAAAATTGTATCTCAACCCTAAAACCAAGAATCACAGAAAACCATCCCAAAAGCTTTGCATATACAACCAGCAAAAGACAAAGAGAGAGCCCACAAAAAATCATCCTCGAAACAAACGGAGAGGATGAAAGCCCCAGCAGAATGAAAAGGAAAAGACAACAGCATCATCACAGAACAACGTCAACACAAACACAAAAACGGAACCCTAAAAGCTTGGTCAACCCGTCTTATCTCCATCAAGGATCTTGGACCAATGACCCCACACAACCAACCTCAAAGGAAGAGAGGCTCTTCCCTGAAACCAGCAAGAAATCGCAAACAAAAGAACAAAACATCCTTGCCTCAAAACTCAAGAAATAGATCTTTAAACTCAAATCGAAAAGCATCCACCTGCAACAAGGGTGATTGCAAAGTCACATCCGTTCTTCAGTTGTACTTGGATCTTCAATTGGCATCAACTGATTCCTGATGTTGTTGTCCTCTGTCCATAGCCTCGAACTCGACCAATCACTGAATCACTTTCTCTTTCTAATCTTGAAAAAAGAGACCCAGTTTTCTTGTCAATTCCCAAATCTCCTCAGCTTCTCCTCTCAAGACGGAGTTTCTTCTTCTAATGTCAGCATCCAAGACTGGTTCTTCCCCTAGACCCATTTGTTCTATGCCTTCAAGAGCAACCAATGCTCACAAGAGAAATACTTTATGGTTTGTTCAGTAAATCTGTATGTCTGCCTTACTTATCTCAAGATATATTTTATGTGTCAAAGGCACACTCTTAAGGCGGTAAATTTATGCCCCAATCTAAGCTTAAGACTGACACAGGTCTTAAGTCTTCATATATATAAATATGTATGTATGTATGTACATAAAATCTTTATGACTGAATATAATTGAATAATCATTATTAATAATAAATCCATATACACCATCAAGGATGTATTCCAAACAATCGTGTACAAAGTATAAAACAATGTCAAATCCTCCCATTAACCAAGTACATTAATAGACTCCACAATATCCATGCCAAAATATGTTTCTTGGTATTGACAGGGTGCAGTCCCTCTGTCAAAAGATCAACTATCATATCATCAATATAAATATACTTTCTTAAAATGTTACCTTTTTTTACAAATTTTTTAACTGTCAAATATTTTATCTTTGTATGCTTAGCTCTTATGATACCTTTAATATTATTAGTAAACAAAACCACAAAAGTGTCATCACAATACGACTATATGGATCTAGCAATAGTGTCAACCACCAACAATTCTTTAATGAGTTTTTTTTTTTTTTAATTTGAAAGCCCATGTCTCTACTTCATAGCATGTTACAAATTCTGCTTACAGAATGAATGAGGTCACAAGTGTTTTCTTTATACTTGTCTAAGATAGTACACCACTTCTCAACATAAAAAAATATATCCTAATGTGGAATTCCTATCATTTGAATAGTTGGTTAAGTTAGAATCCATATGACCCTCCAACTTAAGGTCTTCAACCTTTGATAAACTAACATATAATCCTTAGTCCTATTCAAGTATCTTATCACATTCTTTGCAGAATCTTAATGATTTCTATTGGGATTACGTAAATATCTTCCCAAAAGACCCACTACATAGGCAATGTCAAGCCTCATGCAAACCTAAGCATACATCAAGTTCTTTATTGCACTAGCATATGACCTTACTCCCATATATTCCCTCTCAACATCATTTTAGAATGTTATGCCAATTTCAATTTATCAACTTTAACAATTGGCATATATTCACTTTTGTAATCAATCATGTAAAATATATTCAACATACAATTAAAGTATGCGCGTTAAGAGAGTCCAAACAAGTGATAAGATCCATCTTTATGGATTTCAATCCCAAGGACATAGGATGCTTCCCAAGATCTTTCATGTCGAATTCCTTAGACACAACTAGCAAGTAAGATATTAATAACATACAAAATAAGAAAGATAAACTTGCTCCCACTGATCTTGAAATCTATGCATTAGTCTACCTTGTTCTCAACAAAATAAAAAAAGTTTATTGCTTCATCAAATTTAAGATATCATTAACAAGAAACTTGTTTAAACCACAAATAGACTTTTAGGTCTGCACACAAGATGATCTTTATTATTCTTTTTAAATTCTTTAGGTTGCAACATATAGACCTTTTCAATAATATTGTCAATTAGAAAGACAATCATAACATTTATCTGGTGTAGTTTTAAATAATAATGATGAGCTACTAATGTCATAAAAACTCTAAACAATATCCTAGAAGGATACAACAAAAAAGGTTTAATTCTAATTAAAATATTTGGCAACCAGCTTGACTTTAAACCTCTTAATTTTATTTTATTTTTTTAGAATCTTTCTTGGACTTGTATACTTTTTTACAACTAATGAGTTTGCAACCATTATTTAACTCAACAAGCTCCCATAAACCAATATATAACATAGATTTGTATTTTATCCATCATTGCATTTCATCACAGATTTAATTTAGGACTTACAACAACTTTTGGAAAAGCTCTTAGATATTATGTGGCCAATATCACAATTACTCTCTTAAGATAGAATTCATAGATGTCTACGGAAATAGCATTCTTCTTTACCTTGTGGATCTTTTTCGTGGTATCTATTATTCAACATTCTAATGTTAAAGGACCTCATCAAGAACTAATTAAATTTATTCTTGCTCCTCAACTGGTGTATGTGCCATATCATCCTTCTACATAGGTATAAGAATACTTAAGTGTCCATATGCTCTCCTCCATCTCTAATATGAGAGCAACTACTATTAGTCATATGTAACTCTAAAAACTTAGTTGTTTTTATCTTAACAATTTTACCACCTCTCTTGAGAAGTAAAATTTGTAATCTTAAGAATCATTTAAGTTCCCAATAAAATAGTAATAAGTGAAACAATAGACACACTTTTAAACGACATCCCTAAACACATAAGTGATTAAGACTAGGTTTCCATCAACTCCAAAACAAAAAGGAGATTTTAGGTATAGATTTTGTAGGAATTCTACTTAAAATATGCAAATTTAATTTGATTGTTTCTTCATACAAAAATTCTAAATAGCCCCACTAATCATACTCCTTATCATATCCTTAAAGATGTGATTTCGCATTTCAACCACACCATTTTGTTCTGGACTACTAGATAGTGTATTAATGGGGCACTATTCCACAACTTTCTATATATTTGGCAAATTGACTTTTTGTTGTTTTTTTATATTATGTCTACCATAACATTTACCACCCTTATTTGACATGACAATTTTAATGTTTTTTTTTCCTCAATTGTTTCTCAAATTTAGTCTTAAAGATCTTAAATTTATCAAGAGGTTTTTACTTTTCTTTAATTAAGAACATTATAATCACAATAAAAAAATCATCAATCAATGCCACAAATATCTACGACTGCAGATAGTAGGGGGTACATGGTCCATTTATGTCAGTGTAGGTAGGTTCCAATAAATCAAAAACTTTCTATTTGATTTACTTCATTTATCTTGGTCATCTTATCCTTACAACAATCAACTCATGTCTCCCTATCATTAGAAATAAGAGTAGGCAGGTTGTTATCCTTTATCAACCTTTCTACCCTTTCTTTGAAGATATAGCCAAGTCTTTTTTGCCACAACATGGAATATATTTTCTTTGTGTAGGATCTTTTGGCAACTCTTTCAACATAGTATGAGGTGACAATAATATTAATTAGAGCTAAATACAATCTATATAATCTATAAGTCAAAAAAAAAAAAACATAAGCCAATACATTTCAATCATGAATTATCTTAATAATGTGATTTTCAAAAAATTTATCTTAATAATGTAATCCTTATATCAAAATTCAACTACTAGTGTCTAATAAAGAAATTGAAACTAAATTTCAACAAGTTTTTCTTACAAACTCAACTTCCACCTTTACTTTGTTCCCAATTATGACTGTAGACTAATTCTTATTTGGCTTTCTACTTATGGATCTTTTTATGTTTATACTTTTCTAGCCAAGTCTTATGTTTAAGACAATCTTGTTTCTTATGTCTCTTTTCTTACAAAAGAAATATTTATGTTCTTTCTTAAAGACAACTTTATGACCCTTTACACTAACGAATTTGGTTATTGACAAATTGACCAAATTCATTCTTTTATCCTAAACCTTTTAGGAGTATTAAATTTTAACAAACCATCTTAATGATATACTTCCTAACTCTTCCTATCCCATCATAACTTGTGGAATCAAGTCCTTCCAAAAAAAAAATGCTAGTTTTAACATTTGATGACACCCTATACGTCAATGCTACTATAGTTGAGAACTCCTTTATTTTAATAATATTAGGAAATCCACTTAATAGGTGTACAAGGATTGACCTCTTAACAACAAGTAGACAAAATTTATTGGATCTCTCCCATTCTTATTATTCACGAAACTTTAAACTTTGTTATACAAGCTTATCTATTTCATAGATAGATTTGTGTACATTTGCATGACAAATTAATCCAATCACTTTCTTAATCCTTAAAGTTTGATCTAGTCAAAATCTCATGATGACCAAGTATTTTATTGACAGAAAAGGTGACTTGAAAAAAAGAATTTATACAATGCAACTTAATTAGGATAAATAGGGTAAGTCTAATACTCCAAAACCATAAATGAGTATAACCAAAGAGTTCAGGCATCATCATGTAAACACCTTTAGGTTGAATGCATGACATGTAATCAAGAGCTATTTCACACAAAATCAATTATGAGAATATAACACAACCTTTGTAACTTACCACCTTTAGGTGAATAAATTACTAAGACTAACCAATCCCTACACATGTTTTTATGTGCTACCCTCTAATTTTAATATAGAAAAAAGAAAAAACAACACCACCTTTAGGTGAATGAATTTACACCAAAATCAGATACATCCTTACAACATATGGGAACAATAATTCCACAACACTAACCAATTGCCCACTTAAGTGACTACAAATTAACAAGCATAATGAAACTTCTCTCATAATAGGATATTGCTTTATATTACCCATAAACTTCGTGGTATGATTTTATTCACTTCATCACTAACTTGATGAGTATGGGGCATTATACTCTAAAATCATACCTTCACACTTGACATATCCTTATGACATAATCAATTATTATATCTCTATCCATGTCACTAAATATCCTTGTTGCTTTGAAAAAAAAAAACTTTATATGGTTTTAGTTTTCAATTTGTATTCTATAACTTTATTCCGAGAGTATATAAAACACACAAATATCTAGGGAGAGTACATGCTACCATTCAACTCAAACATATGCATATTATTTTTTTGTCACATACATTTTAGAAATATCTTACCAAAATATCCAAAATAATTAATTAAAAGCACATAAAAAATAAATAAATAAATATTAAACCTGCATTAAAAATTCAATAAGATAGCACAATATGTAGAGTTGGGCAAGTGAGGGTGAACTGCAAAAAAAATTATTTCAAAAAGTATGGGCCTAATGGGCCTACATGCCTTACTTGCCACATTTGAGAGTGGGCTTCATTGTCCAACCAGTTTTCCTCCTCTTTCAATCTCTAGTTGGGTCAAATCCAACCCAGTTGGGTTAAATTTAACTCATTTGAGTCTTTTAGGCTAATTTCTAATTCTTGACTTTTCAAGTATTTTTTTTATGAAATTGACCATTCCAAATCTCAATAAAGACTTTGTTTTATAATACCCATGCCTTAAAACTTATCAAAACATCTTAAATGGAGATGAATTAGAGCAAATTTTCAGGTTTCATACCCGTTTATGACTTATTTTGATTTTCCTCAATATTTGATCCTTTATACTCAATTTTTATGCAATCAAAACTTAGGATTCATCTCTATGACATATAACAGTGATTTGTAGAGATAAAATCGAACTTAAACACATAAAAATTAAGAGTTTTCATCAAATCAAAAATTGAGTTTTAATCTTCAACCCAAAACTTTAAACTTTAATTTCTTTAACCACAAGCCAAATCAAGTTAAAATTTATATACCGATTTAATCCTTGTATTAAGATGAACAAAAGCCTTAAATATATTGATAAAATCAATTACCAAAAATTAAATTTATAAACCTATGAAGATCTCAACTTAACATGACAAATTTAAGTCAAATCCATAGACTCGTGTCAGTGTTTAATTTGATGAAAACGATTAGTTGAATCAAGCTTTGTAGCCTTAATAACAATTTTAACTCATCAAGAAATAATAAACCTAAGGTAATTTAACAAAATTACATAAAATCAAGTTCTTCTTAACTTAAAATAGTTAAAACTCACAACCCTTGAAAAAGTCCAATTTATCAAATATGATTTCATTCAATTACATAAATGAAATTCAACCAAACAACCATATCACCAATCATATATCAACAATTGAGCGTACTCAAGATCTAATTGCATTATACAAAGATAATTATGTGTTTTAATGATGTAATTACATAAATTCAAAAACCACACAGGACCTTAATATGTAGTCATGATTTATGCAACAAATATATATATATATATATATATATATATAGTATTATATATATATATATATATNTGGGGTCATTTTCTAATCAACAAATATATATATATATATATATATATATATATATATATATATATATATATATTGGGTTCTAAATCCTAACCATGTTGGCTCTAATACCAATTGAAAAACATTATGTATAAATAATTTAAACTAATCCAAGATCTAATATAGTAAGAATTTAAAACATACTTGATATCTAATCCATAGTTTAACAGTGGAAATAATACAACAAAAATAATACTAACTAGATTAATTACTGATACTCAGTACACTAGGATCTTCCTCTCTTTTTCTTTATGACTCTCTAATGGGTGAGATCTTTATGTCATTGTAGACAACAGAGGGGACCTAACCTTACCTTTATATAGTGAATTCCTAGTCCCACCCATCATAGGATTTATAGTTTCCTACACAGGCCTACACTTTTAAACCCGCATATAACATTAGAATCTAGTCCACTTTATTAGATCATATTATAGACTATAATATTGTCACTTGATCAAGACCAAATTATCTTAGTCTAATTTTGATAAAATACAAAAACAAATAATGTAAGTCCAGGCAAGAATTTTACTAGAAAATCTAACAGTCCATTTTTCCAATCAGCATTATCCATTTTTTCTTTGCACTTGCAGCATGGGTGAACCTCTGACCTTATGTTTTGGCATGACTTTTCTCTCTGCAGTTGCCCTTCTATCTTGCTCTCTCTTTTCCTTTTTCATTTGTCTCAGACCTCTACAGAGTATTACTTAATCTCCTCTGAAAAATGTGACGCATTCCTTGATCCTCGAAGATTTGTTGCCTTGTAGTTAGGGTTCTATGTTCCAACTTTAATTCAAAATCCTCTGGCTTGTCAGATTGCCTTGTTGTTATCTCACCTTTCCTTAAGAAGTACCCTACCTCAATCTCGCCGTTCTGCTGCCCCACTGTTTTATCTTCTCTTTCCTCACCGTTGAGATCTCCTGCTCCACCCTTGTTATTGATAGCCTCACCTGAAACTTGCTGTTTCTCCTTACCTTTCACATAAACTTCTAAATCTTTGCTTCCCTCAATTCCAACAATATTAACAAAAATAATTGAAGACTGATCAGCAGCTTGAAGCCATACTCGATTTGGTATCTTGGCTCTACTGCTAAAATTAACCAAAACATGAGCTTGGTTAAATCTCTCCCTCTTGTATGTGTTTTTCGTCGACAGCCAAGAATTTTCCCTAAAATTCTCAAGTCTTCAATTAACCAAGCCTTCTTGGATGGCTTCACAAGTCACTCGTGCTTTAAGTCTCCCTACTGTATTACTCATCACCCAGGTCATTTCATTATCAAGAATATTAGTGGTAATTGTCGTCATTCCGTTACCATTTTGTTGGTTTCCACCCTACTGTCTGTCACCACCTTCTTGTCCTCTGCCCTGATAAATTTTCCCGTCGTTATCTTTCACCATAGCCTTTAATATTTCCTTTTCCTTCTCGTTCACTCTACCTTGCTCAAGAGCGGCATCCTTGTACGTTCGTTTATCACTTTCCCTAAGCCCCACTAAACCGTTCGCTTTTCAGTTCACCAATCATATTTGTCCTTCCCTCTCTCTGCACTTTGTTTATTGGTTCAGCCTTACGAATCATCACTTGCTTACCATCAATCCTCTAGTGTCCTCCCCACTTTAATGCTTTGACCATTTCAAAACGTTCCCTGCACCTAACGAACACGAAAGCAGATTCTCTCCCTTGGTCTTGAAATCTTTTCCTCGGCATAAAGACGTCGACGACTCTCCCGTACTCTTGGAATGCGCCCTTAATCACTTACCACATTACCCCCTTGCTTAGGTTGTAGACATAGATTGAGAACAAACTATCCAGCCACCTTGTTTCTCCCATGGTGGACTTCTCTAGTGTAAATTTTTTTTGTTTTATGTTGGTATAATAGTGGTATTATCCTCTCTTCGCCCCTGTTTTTTTTTTCTCTAATAGAGTCGTACTACTTCGCATCTTGACGCCAGCTAACAAAGACACAATGTCCCGGAAGCCCCTAAAGGGGGAAACTGAAACGCAGAACATATCCTCCTTGCTTCCTTAGGAGTAGTCTATTGAGCCTTGGCTAGTCTCTCCTCCTCTTCTAAAGTAGGTCATCAAACCCCTTGTGAATAATCTCCTATAAGTCTTGAGACCCCAAGAACATCTTCATTTCTAGACTCCAATTATCAAAATTGTTCTTGGCTAACTTAGGAATTTGGGGTGAAGTTACTTGCAATCAGCATGCCAACTTTACAAAAACTCACAACAAATCACCACACCAACCAAAAGACTCCAAATAGAAACCTAAGTTTAGCCAAAAAAATCACGAAGAAATCAAGACACTTCATGCCTGGGGTTTAGGCCGGTATTTTCAACGCCATTTATTACAGTTAAATTCCATCAGCAAGGAGCTCTCTTTCATTCATATAAATAGAAACATTGATCACTTGGCAGATTTGCTCGCAAAGCAGGTAGTTCTGAGAGGCGAGGACCTCATTGATTGGCTTTGGGTTCTGCTTGCTGTAGCTAGTACTCGTTCGGCCATATATAGTACTATGAATTTTGTATACGAACTTTTTAATCCAATAGATTTGATTCAAGCTTTTCCGAAACAAGAATTTTACTGTTTTACAGCAAACAAAGTACAAACCACGGTTGGTGCTGCAAAACAAATTTTTGGAAGCAACCGACACAAAGACAAAGAGCACATGGCAGGTACAACAGAAAAAAGGAAAAAAACACACCAAGTAGCGACGAGCCAACCTATGTTTTCTTGACCAATAGAAAACTATTAAATGACAAATCCCCCACTTTGTGTTGGTCTCCACTTGGTTTTTGAGGACCGGTTATTCGTATCATAGAGATATAATCTCTTTATTTTTATTATAAAATGCATGACCCGACTTGTAATCAAGCACTTGGAGGATCCGGCACATAAGCATTGTCCACTAGCTTCCAGTGACCATCGTCCATTTGAACCATATTTTTGAAATTCTCGTTGTTCCACCATTCAGGTGGGATTTTGTAATCGTCTTTCAGGCCATCTAAATGTTTGTTTATCAGTGCAATATCATGATCAACTTCCAGCGTAAAATCTCCATTGGTTTCCTGGACCCCTGCAACTCCATGCAAGTAAACGTCCAAATTATGAGCATCGGCGTTGCTCTTTAAGTAGTCTGACTTGGTGGTGTCAATTTCCAACTCCTCTCCCACGTGGGTGTAGATGCCAAATAAAATTGGAATCTTTGGAACGATATCTGTGGAGTTTGTGATGCGTAGGAGATGAAGATCACTCAGTCCCTCAAATACTTTCTTAAAACCTTCATTCCCCACTCGTGGACCAGCATACGTAAAGGTTGTGACCATGCACGACTTTTCTGAATTGCCAGTAGGCTTGTTATATCCACTAGCAACTATGTCCATCGCGCTTAGCGTTGCAAGTGCAGCGCCCAAGCTGTAGCCTGTTACAGTTATGCTAATATCCTCGTCTTGATACTTGTCCACCAGTTTCCTAACCGCTTCCCGAACCTGGACCAAGGTAACAAAAGAGTTTTTGTTCAATTTGATCCAACATTTTAAAGTGGAGATCAATTAGTTAGAAAGCAGTAGTGATCATATAACTTAGTTAAACGAATCAGTAGTATACTAATTAACTAGTAGTATTGTCTTTCCTTGGTCCCATAAATATTGTATTTTAATGTCACTTTCTCTTATAAAGGTTTTTCAGTTTTAATTTCTTCTATTTATGAGATTAGGGTAA
Organism: Theobroma cacao; assembly: GCF_000208745.1. Taxonomy (NCBI): domain Eukaryota; kingdom Viridiplantae; phylum Streptophyta; class Magnoliopsida; order Malvales; family Malvaceae; genus Theobroma; species Theobroma cacao. The sequence goes on along the minus strand of NC_030858.1, from coordinate 11,243,625 downwards.
TATTATTCGATATATAACCATATGCAATAATAAAGAGAAAGTTTTACTTAGAAAAGTATAATATGAGTAAATCAAGTAGATTAGAAGAGTCTCAAATAGAATTGTCCAAAAATTACCTATTTAGACTCACAAGTAAATTCAATATGAAATTGTTAAGTTTGAAAAAGGATTTTAAAATAGGATGATTTTTTTTAGCCTTCAAAGATAAGGTGTCTTCAAAAATTTATTTTTAGCCAAGAGAAAGATTTTTGAGTAAAATTGCCCTTAATCAAAACTCTTCATATTCAAGCGCGAAAAAAATATTATTTTTTTCAAAAAGAAAAAAATTAACACCAACCACTACCCAATAACAATGATACAGAGATGTACAAGCTAACAACAAAATATTTAAAGTATAAAAAAAGAAAGATAAAAAAGAAGAAAGAAGAGTCATCATTATAATCATCCTCCCATACACATAAATGAACAAATGGAGAAAAAGAAAAAGAGAAGTGGAAACAAAGCTATTTTGGTTTTCAATGAGTTTTTTGTTTTTGTTTTTCTTTAGTTGGTCGGATTGCTGCAAAAGGATTCCAAAGCCTTGATAACTGCAGCCCTAAGGATGTACTAATGGTATGTAACTGTTGCAAGAACTTCGACAAAAAGACTAGCCCATAAAACTAAAAAAAAAAAATATTGTTACACACCATGTTTAAAAAGCAATTGTTACACGTCATGTTGACCACACGCCATATTTGAAAAATTATTGTTACATGTTTTGTTGAAAAAAAACATTGTTACATGTTATTTTTAAAATGTTTAACTCTAAAAGTTTATGTCCTAGTAAAATACAAAGAGGCCAAGTTATACACCATGTTGAAAAAAAAATTGTTACGTTGAACAAAAAAAGTTATTACACATTAGGTTTAAGGTGTTTAACTTTAAGAGTTTATGTTTTAGTGAAATACAAAAAAATAGACCAAGTTATAGGTCATATTAAAAAACTTACGTTGAAAAAGAAGGTTTTTTCGTGTCATGTTTAAAGTGTTTAGCTCCAAGAGTTTATGTTTTAGTGAAATACAAAGATAGAGACCAAGTACAATGTTGAAAAAAATTGTTACACGTCATGTTAAAAAAAAAAAGTTATTTGTTTAAGGTGTTTAAATCTAACAATTTATGTCCTAATGAAATACAAAGATAGAGACCAAGTTACATGCCATGTTTAAATCATGTCATATTTAATAGATTTATTACATGCCAAGTGCATTAGAGTTGTTACATGCAAGCATAGCATGTAACAACTTTGAGCAGTATTTTAATTTACAGATTTTACTTGTAGAACTTTAACTCATCAACTTTGGATTCTGTGAATGTAAATCAATAAACCCCAAGTATATGCATTTATGTCATCTTTGCTCTTTGGTCTGTAAATCAACAACAATATGATGAGAAATAGATAGAGAGAGTGATGGTGGTAAAATTAGAGAGAGCTGGATGGTAGGAGAGAGAAATTGGGAGCATAATAAATGGATGCTGGAGATAGAAATCAATAAAATTAAAGAAAGCTGGATGGTGAGAGAGAAATCAGGAGCACAACAGATGTATGACGAAGAAAGAAATCAATAGAAAAAATTGTGATAAATGATTTAATTTATTTGAAGTGGCTTCAACGGATTTTTGTCAAGTGATGGAAAAAATTAAGTAAAAGCAATTAAATTTATATTAAGGGTTATTTTTGAAAATGATGTTATGAGGTTGACCATTTTTCACAATTTTTTATTTTAAAATTTGGTCGTCCATCTTAATTCAAAATTGTAATTTTATTTAATAAGTAGTATATTTTAATATATATATATATATATAACTATATATATTAATAAAAATATAAGTCCATGGACGGACTATGCTTAAGTTTGAAAAGGTTAGACCTGGTCAAACTCACATCAAGGTCAAGATTTTACCTGGTCTCTGGCACTGGTCTTGCTGTAAGGAGAATTGGAGCTTCTCCCAGTATAAAGAGAGAGAAAGCCAGAGTGCACCTGAGGATCATTGTCCTCTCCAAATAGCTCTGAAGCTGAAGTTGGAAAAAACTGTACATCGTTAATCGACTCCGAGTCTGTCATGGTTCCTCTCCAAGCAACCAAAATATCCCTCCTTCCTAGAACAGCCTTTCCATCATCTGTGGTCACTGCCACATATCCAAACCAAGCGGACTGTACAATATCTGAGGCGGCATAAAAGAAATTGGTCACGCTGTACTTGAATGGATTTCCAATTTCGAGACCAGCCCTGGAGAAAAACTCATCTGCTGGATATAGGCTATGGCCAAACCCCCTCGATGCCTTTGTATCATTAAACAGATCTCCAACGGCTCCACACCTTTCACCATAGTGAATAATATAGCGGCGGAGATCAAGATCGAGAGGATGCAACAGATCCTTCCAATCACTCTCTCCACTGAGATCCCTCCAGCGAGATGCTATAGAGTTGGCCATCACTATTTGAAGCTGATCGGTACTCCTCAAAACCTTTTTGTGATTTCTTATGACGATGCGACTCCTAGCTATTTTCTGCCTGATTTATATACAGCACTCCCCCCTTGAAAAACCGATATTAAACTAATGGCTTGATAAATGCGGTGAACATTTTTAACATGCAAATATTTGTTCATTCATACTTGTTTAGTAGTTGTTTTGGCTTTTTCGATGCCAAAGTCCATAGTATAATAATTATCCATTCTTTTTTCTTTCTCTAAAAGACAAAATAAACCTAATATATCAATAGAAGATAAACATATCTTCTCAATTCATTGAATATAGCCATGAGCCATTTTATCACGTTTGTGTTATTTTTCAGCACTTTTACGACCCCAACTCCTTAACAGGTGTGTTACCTTTACAGCTCAATGCAATAATTGATACGCGTAACTATTTCTATAATGAATTCATAAGTCATACTAAACTTGTATCTCGTGAATAACGATTTACTTGTCTCAGAATTCAATCTTAACTTAATGAAATTTTAAAGTTGAACGAATGAGATGTTTTTTTGGAAAATGAATCGTGATATTTATCACAATTAATAAGCTGATTCAATCATTAATTATGAACTTAGTGACAAAAGATGTTGTGAATTGAGACTTTATTTATCACAATTAATAAGCTCATTCAATCATTAATTATGAACTTATTGACAAAATATGTTGTGAATTTAGACTTTCCTCTACTTGGAACTACATTACTTTGCCAAACTATTTTATTTGGAATGAATTTTGTCAAGTTATTAATTATTTTGTTTAACATGCAATTGCACTACACTAGATTTGCTATAATTTAATTGCATTTTCTTTAACTTTAGTTTTTAAAAGTTTTGAAGATAAAATGTTTTGATTTCCGTACGTGAAAGAAAAAAGAGGTTGTTATATACCTAGCTTAGCACATGTTTTTGTTTTGTTTTTCTTTTTTTAATCTTTTGATATGCAATGTTTTATTTATCTAGAAAAAAAATCGACAGAAAATTAGCAACTAAACAAACATGACATGAAGTTTTTCTTTTAACTTGTCAATTTCTTTGAAGAGCTCCTGGCCACTTATCTCCCCAAAGTTGCTCATCCAACATATCAAAAATGATTCATTGAAGTTCATTTGGAAGTAACTCAACATGTCATAAAATGCACAAAAAAAAAAATCAATGTTTGGAGTAATCTCAGTTTTTGTTAATAATATCTCAAATAGGGTGAGAAAAGGATATTTACAGAAAATTCTTAAGCATCATGGCAAGGTGCTGTTGGTGCAAATGGGGTTTAGATGGAATTCAAAGAACCGGCAAAATTGACTTTAAGACGAGCCTTTCACTAGATGCTATCTTTAAGACTTATTTCACCTCCACCACTTGATATGTAAAAGGGGAATTATGCGAATAGCCTGAGAGATACAATGAAGCCAACATCTAACTTCGCCTTTACACTTTATGAGAATAGACTGCTAGATACACCCAAAGATTTGCAAAGTTGTTTGGGCTTAGAGCCTACTTTTTGTAGCAAGTAGATTATAAGGAATTTGAACTCTTTTGGTACATGATGGGAACTTAAGTGTTTATGTTTATTTTTAGACATAACACTTCTTTTGCTCTTGTCTTATTTGTTTTTGGTGTATCAAAATGGTTGGTAGCAAGTTCTTTATATAGGCATGCAAGTGTCTCTTCTCAAAGATACAATCCTTTCAGCAAAGTACTTCTTTATCTTAAAGACACCTTTGCATTTTGAAAAACACAATCTTGGATAAAGGTATTGTTTCAATAATCACTTTATGGAAGGACAATCATTCATTCCATGAGACATAACCTTTGAGCTATAATATGAAAAGTTATCTTTTTATATCCAAACTCTTGAATTGTGGTGTCTTTCAATTGTCTCATAACTTTTAAATTTAGAGGTGTTTTTCCAACATGTCATTTTTCAAGAGGCATAACTATTCATTTGAAAAACTCACCTATAATCCAATAGTCATACTATGTGACATAACCTTTGAGCTAAGATAGCTTTCCATATTAAGAGACTATCTTTTTATTTTGAAAATACACCAACAATCCCCCCACCATTTTCAAAATTTTCAAATACCAATAACTTTGGGAATCTTGTGCATAAATAAACGTATCCCACTAATTTGAATCTTCACTTAATGAGTGTGTTTGGTTTTAGTCTAAATTGAATGGTTGACCAAGTATTCCATCAATTTTTCATTTGACTAGTGTGTTATTGGCTTATCTTTGTTGGGTACTAGCCTTAGATTAAAATCATAAGGTGTCAATATTGACGTACAATCTGACTTTTTATAGTTCATTACAATCTTTTCAATGTAATAAGATTGAGACAATGTTAGGCCATTATTGTCTCTCATTATTCTTATACCAAGAACAACATCCATCGCACCTATATCTTTGATGCCAAAATTCTTTGACAACAACCTTTATGTGTCCTCCACTTGTTCTAAATTAGTACCAAAGATTAACATGTCATCCACATATAGACAAATGATGACACCTTTATCATTATGGAACTTACTATAGACACATTTGTTAGATTAATTGATTTTGTAGCCATTAGCTCGTACAACCTCATCAAACTTTTGATGCCATTGCTTAGATGCTTGTTTTAATCCTACAAGGACTTTACAAGCTCACACACTTTTTTTCTTGATCAAAAAAGACAAACCCTTCAAGTTGTTCCATGTATACCTTTTCATCTAATTCACCATTTAGGAATGTTGTTTTAACATCCATTTGGTGAATTACCATCTTATGAATTGATGCAAATGCCATAAGCACTTTAATTGTAGCTATTCTTGCTACCGATGCATATGTATCAAAATAATCAGCACCTTCCATTTATTTAAAGCCCTTGGTAACTAGTCTTGCTCTAAACTTATCTACAATTTCGTAAACTTTTATTTTCATTTTGAAAATTTATTTATAGCCTATTGGCTTGGAACCTAGTGGAAAGTCTACTAATTTCCAAGTTTTGTTTCCCATTATTGAGTGCATCTCATCTTGTATTGCTCTTCTCTAAAAGGAAGCATCTCGAGACCTCATTGACTTCTCATAAGTTTGACGATCACCCTCACCCTATGCATTAAAACAGCAAGGTAAGTGTTCACATGTTTCTTCTCTTGTACCTTCTACTAAGTACATGAAGAAATTGGATCCATATGTCTTTGCATTTCTAATTCTTTTGCTTCTTTGAAGCTCAATAGTTTCCTCACCATTTTCTAGAAGTTTATCATTTTTCTTTACTAGTTCTTTGGGTCTTGGAATTGAATTGAACCTTATTTATTCAAAGATTGCATCCCTTAACTCTATGACTGTATTAATGGAATATGAATCATTGGTTTCTATCACCATGAAATGATATGCTTTACTATGTTCAACATATCCTATGAATATACATTCAATTTCTCCTTCACCCAATTTCCTTTTCCTTGGCACTTGAACTTTTAGTATGGCTTGACATCCCTAAACTCTTAAATAATTAAAATTTGGCTTTCTTATTTTTCATAGCTCATAAGGAGTAGTTTTACTCCTTTTGTTTGGGATTATATTTAATATATGGTAAGTCATTAATAACGTTTCGCCCCAGCATCCTTTTCCCAAACCTGATTTAGAAAGCAAAGCATTGACCATTTCCATAAGAACTCGATTCTTATGTTCTGCTACACCATTTTGTTTCAGTGTGCATTGAGTGATAATTTCATGATAATACTAGTGGACTCGAAATACTTGGGATCATTATATTCACCTTTTTTATCACTTTGTAAACATTTGGTAAGCAATTCACAGTGTAATTCAATTTCATTGTTATAGATTCTAAACAACTCCATTACTTCATCTTTAGCATGCAATAAGTAAACATAGAAAGATCTAAAGAAGTCATATGTAAATGTTATAAAGTATTTCTTTTCACCAATAGATGGAATATGATGCATGTCACAAACATTGGAATGTATTAATGCAAGCAATTTAGAGTTTCTTTCTACCTTAGGAAATGAGCTTCTTGTGATTTAGTAACCATGCATGTCTCACACATATAACTATTTCCATCAATATTAGGTATCGACTCTAATTTAGCCATATCATGCATTCTTTATAATGGGCATGACCTAATCTATTATGCCATAGATTAGACAATGCTACTTCACTATCATAAACATTAAATGAAGCATCAATACAAGTAGAACTAATAACATTTTTATTAATATTAAGCTTGAACATGTCTTCATAGATGTATCCATTTCCCACATATTGTCCACCTTTTATAAAGATGAACTTATCTACCTTAATTACTAATTTGAAGCCATACTTATTCAAAAAGCCACCGAACACAAGATTCATTCTAACTTCTAGTAAATAATAGACATTGTTTAGTACAAATACTTTTCCAATAGTAAACATGAGTTCCACTATGCCTTTTCCTTTCACTTGGTGGTGGAGGAATTTTCCATGTACAACACGGTTCCATCATTAACTGCTTCTAAAGACTTGAAAAAACTCTTGTCTTTACATGCATGCTTAGTTGCACCAGTGTCCATCCACCATGCTCCATCATCTTGAAGAATATTGACTTTGGAAATCACAACAACAAACTTGTCGTTGTTCACTCCTTATGTCTTGTATTTCAAAAGTCTATATTCTGTCTTGAAGTGTCCAAGTTTGTTACAATGGAAACATGGACCTCTTTTGTTCCTTTTGATCTCATGACTTTTGTCATTCATACCAGTCGAATTTTTTCTTTTGGTGTAAGAAATCGTCTTGTTTGATGGTTTGTGTTCCATCATATAGACTTTTGAAGTCTCAAGATTCTATCTATTATAATCTTTTTCTGTTTTGTTTTGCTTGATTTCTTCTTGTTTGCAATAATCTTTTTCTATACGAAGATGATTAATAAAGTCCTCGAGAGACATTTCCTTTTTCTATATTTTAGAGTTTTCTTAGTGTCTTTCCATGTGATGGGAAATTTGTTAATTATAGAAGACACAACAATAGCTTTATTCATATTATATAACTTCAAGCTATTAAGCATGCATTCAAGCTCATGAAATTGATTCATAACAAAACAATCATTTATAGATGTGATAAAATACTTTTTTCCAACCAATATGCATTTACTATGCATATCACACACAATGTGATTCATATCAAGTAAAGAAAGAAACCTTATCTTATAATATGATGTAGAACCATTTTGCTACAAATGAATATTGTCCATAGATTTTTCTTCAAAATGGTCCAATTTGATAATGTTGGTAGCTATTGCTTTCAATGAAGTCATTTTGAATTCCAACACCACAAAAAATAAGTCTTAAAATTATTATGCAAATGGGGTTTAGATAGAATTCAAGGAATCAATGAAATTGACTTCAAAGAGAATGTAAAACCCGACCCTATAAATACATGTCATGACATACATGCACTGAGTAACATGTTATTACGCTAGGAAAGTTTCTAAGAATAGACGAAAATCGGTATTATAACTAACGGTACACTTGAGATGATTTAACCTCAAACTAGTTCAAATAGGAATCGTAGGATGAAATTTAATATTTTACAGTCCAGGAATAACTAAAAATGATTGTTCGGAGTTCGAGGGTTCATTTGGGAAAAAATTGAAAATTTTGATGTTCAGGGGTAAAATCGTCATTTTGCTACCTAAGATAATAATTTGATAATGGAGTGAAATTTTTTACCAAGATTAACTATTTGGAGTATAATTTAATGATAGGAAGTGAAAAATTTTAATTCTGGTGATTTTTGGAGTGTAGGGGTAAAATCGTAATTTTACCACCCGCGAATAAAATTTGAGATTTTGAGAGAATTTAGATCAAATTTGACAAATCGGAGAATGGTATGAGTATAAGGGATGAAAAATATGTCTATGGGTAATTTTTCAGTTTTTTGGGCAAAAGTGTAATTTTTCACTTTTCCAAGGGCAAAAGTGTAAATTTCAAAAATTACTCCACTAAGACTTTGGATAAGTCTGAGAATTTTATCTAAGCTATGGATATTTGGGACAAGTGTATGGTGAAAATTTGGAAACAAATGGATGAAATTTTGAAACGGGCCAATGGGAAAGTGACACATGGCACTTTTTAATGATTTAATATTATTTTAATGAAAAGTCAGCCCATTTAAACCTCATATTAAGTGCTGGCCGGCCATAAGGAAAGAACAAGAGAGAAAATAGAGAGGAAAGGAAGAAAAGAGAAAAACCAAAGGAAAACTAGAAAATTTAAAGGGGAAATCGCGTTTTTCGACCGTTTACGCGTCTAACGGTAAGATTTTTTGACTTTAGCTTGATTTCTACCTTTCTTATGCCTTTGTTTCCATTTAGCATGCTTGAGGAGAGAGATCAAAAAGTGATATCAAGGGCTGGACAAAATTCAAGGGGGAGGAATTTGAAATTTTTATGTTTTGATTTTTAGTTAAATTGATAGTTTTAGTTAGTTAAATGTGTATAGAAATCTAATTGGGCAAGAAAGCATGAAATTTTCACAATACCCACCCTTGGCTGAATCTTCAATGATGTACAATGATGAAGAACTGATTTTTATTCTAAGAGAAATGAAGAGAAAATGATGAAAAATGGTTAAATGTGATAGAAAAACAAAGTGGAAAATTTACCTAGTTAATGTCCCATTTTTGGCCGAATTTTTCAAGGAAGAAAGTGAGCTGATTTTGGTGATTTTAGTGAGTTATTGGCTGACATTTAATGGTTAGAAATGTTGAAGAGAAAATGGGACAATTTAGAGCTAAAATAGAGCGCGTTAGCAATTTATCGGGTAAAGTGCCAAAAATAGGTTAATACCGCGTTTAAGCCGTTTTAGGCTATTGCATTTCATACCATGCATTAGTATAGGATTTAAGTCAATTATATAGAGATTTAACATCAATGTGGTGAATTGGGTAAATTTTGCAATGTGTTTAGGAGGAGAGCCTTCAAGTAAAGGCAAGGAAGTCGTACCCGACGAACAGTGATCGGGGCATCTAAAAATCAGGTAATTTTTACAAACAGTGAGTAAACCTATTATTATTGTAAATTATCTAGAATTTATTTTTAAATGCTCTTTATGTATTTTATGAAATGAAAACGAGATTAAAACGAGATTTTTGATATTTTAGAAATAAATGTGACAAATAAAAATATATTGTGTTGATTATTAAATTGAGTAATTGGAGGCTGTCAATTATTTTGAAATATATATTTTCCTATGAATGGCTTATGAAATATGAGTATATGTGACTATATTTGATAAATTGCATTGGGGATTTATGTAAGTTGTTTTTACTATGCAGGCTGGGTAAATAAATAAAAGCCACGTTATACTGTCGAAATTTTATTAAAATTGGTGGGTTTAGTCACTACAGTGACGAGTTTCCATGGACTGCCTATTAGAGGTGCACGATAAACCTGGTTACATAATTACTCTGGTTGTAGAGGCGGGGAGGGTAACTCCCGAGGTAGTATTGGAGCTCACTTCACGTCGAACCCCCACGTGAATGTGTAACTCGGCCAACGCCAAGGAATGGCTTGTTTTTAAAATAAAAATGTATTTCATATGTAATTATCATAACTACCTTAGCGGACTCGATTAGATGCCTCGGCCAAGGTATCCCCGAGGATTAGTTTTGGCTTGAGCCTTGTTTTAATAAAAGTCATAAGCCTTAAGAACTATTTTGGTAAATTACAAATATTTTATGGTTTAATGAATAAATTGAAAACTTTATGAAATGGTTTGTAATTTGTTGTTTAAACTTGCCTCCATGTTACTCGCCTTTAGATATTTATGATAATATCTGTTTACTCATTGGGATTGCAAAATCTCACCCACCTCCTTTCCAAATATTTCAGGCCTGTGGTAGCTTGTAGATACCCGATTTTGTCGAGAATTCCAATTAACCCCTCTATCTGACAGATAGTAGGTTTCTATCGCCAACACTTGGTGTATTTATGAGCCACTTGTCATTGTAATTATTATTGTACATTATAATTTTGTAAATTATTGTATGCATGAATTTATTTTACTTTTAAGTTACAAAAGATTACTTACACGTGTTTCTATAAATATTGTTTTATATAAAAATGCTGTATTTTTGTCTTTTAATTTACTTGAGCTGGAAACGACTGAAAATTGTTTAAAACTGATATGTAAGCCTTGCTGGGTTCCGATTGGTATTCCGGGTAATGAGTATCAATCGGGACGTCGCGGCGGTTGTCATGGGCCCGAGGGAGGTTCCGGGTCGTGACAGAGAACCTTTCAATAGACGCTATTTTAAAGACTTATTTTGCCTCCACCACTCAGTATGCAAAAAAGGAATTATGCAAATAGTCTTAGTGATTCAACAAAGCTAAAATCTAACTTTGTCTTTGCACTTTACGAGAGTTAACTGCTAGATACACTCGAGGGTTTGCAAAGTTGTTTGACCTTAGTGCATACTTTTTATAGCAAGTAGATTATAAGGAATTTGGACTCCTTTCGTAGATAATGGGAGCTTAAATGTTTATATTTATTTTCAAAACATAACACTTCTCTTGCTCTTTATTTTTTTGCTTTTGTCTTATTTGTTTTTGGTGTATCAAAATGGTTGGCAGCAAGTCCTTTATATAGGCTTGCAAGTGTCTTTTCTTATGGACACAATCCTTTCATCAAGGCATCTCTTTGTCTTCAAGACACTTTTGCATTTTGCAAGACATAATCCTTCGGATAAATGTATTATTTCAATAAGCACCTTATGAACCATTTATTCCACAAGACATAATCTTTGAGCTACAATATGCAAAGTTATCTTTTCATATCCAAACTCTTGAGCTATGATGTTTTTCAATTATCTCATAGCCTTTGGATTTAGAGGTGATTTTCCAACATGTCACTTTTCTAAAAGACATAACTATTCACATGAAAAACTCACCTACAAATCCAATACTCACACTGTGCGACATAACCTTGGAGTTAAGATAGCTTTCCACATTAAAAGACAATCCTTTTATTTTAGAAATACACCACAGGTGATAGATGACTTTATAATGTAGAGAAGGAGTAAAGCAAGAAAGAGGTTCGATTCGAACATGAAACAAAAGCTAAAAGAGCAGTGTAGGAACTAAATGGGATATGACTTTTTAATCGCAAATTAAGTACATTGCAAACTATGGGGACATGAGTCATGTGACTCATTTTTGGGAAAGAAGTAGGGAATGGTAATAGGAAACTAAAGTCAAGGCAATAGAAAGGTTAGTAGTAATGAATTTTCTTAATAAAAGAATGAGGAAAATGTAATTGTAACATCCCGATTCTCAAAATTCTAGGACAGTCTCTATCATACACTAAGTATAAAGGAGAGAATGGATTTCAAGTTAAGTGTAGAGGCGCTTAAGCTCATTTGCTAAGTGGAATTGAAAGAGATGTTGAAAAAGTTTGATTTAGTATTCTACAAGTAGAAGTGTTCTGGGCATTAAAGTTGTGGTTTTAAAGGTTTCAAAGATAATACTTAATATCTTTGTACTGTGAGGTATACCTCTATTTTTGGAGGACTAAAATGAAAAGAAAATAAAATGCTGAGGGTTGGAATTGTAAATAATGAAAAGTTAAAGGGTAAAGTTGTAATTAGTAAAAAGTTGAAAGATCAAATTGAATATAAAGAAAATTTTAAAGGACCGGTGAGCAATTAACTCATCTTTAAATTACGCATAGATAGATATATATATATATATAGTATAAAAAAAGTGAAATGATGAATGAAAGGAGGTGGCAGACAAAACAAAGGCCACCTTGTTTTATTCGCCAAGCTTTAAAGAAGTGGTAAACAAAACAAACACCACCTTGTTTTGTCCACCAAGCTTTAAGCATTCCCTTGGGGAATCTGATAGTTAAAATTCTACCTACGAAGGTATATGTATTAAACAGATAGTATATTAGAAAGTAGAGTATCAATCCCTTAGAGAATTGTTCTAAAAATTTACTAGGTACTAAAATTAAAATAATTTAGTTTTATTCAAACAATTAAAATTTGGATAGCTAAATTAACTAAAAATTAATCAACAAAAACTAAACTAATTAACACTAATTAAAAATCAAAACAAATAGATAATTGAATAAAAATCAAATGTGAAAAGCCTAAGATTACAATATCCCTCACATGTCATCTAAATCTTACTTTTCTCTCTTAACTTAATCCAAAGGATTGAATTGCTAACCCAGAGTCCTTAGTTATTTATAATGCTCTCCCTAGTCTCTTAAAAAAAATATCTACTTTAACCAAAACACTATATTCCTATGTGAATTGAAATTATAATAGACCCATTAAGTTCATCCTCTAATACTAGCTACATATGACATATAGGTATATTTCTATTCTATACACAAATCAATTTATTCATCTAATTAAGTAAATATGATCATATGCTATTCCAACTTTAGCTTACACTAAAGTCCATTCCCCAAGTTTGTTTAGTTTCTAGATTAATTTAATCAGTGGCCAGTCAATTAAAAGCATTAAGAACAAATTGGAATAAATAATTCTATCCCATTGAAAATAAGCAAGAAAGAGATTAAAAATTTAAACTACACGTGAGTTCAATTGCAATCTTAGAAAAAGAAATTTAGTTGCTCATAATTGCAAAAATAAATAAAAATATATGAAGTTTAACCATCAAGAGTAACAAGAATAATACAAGCCAAGGAAGAAAATAAACAAATTTTTGCAATCTTGAGCTTCAATCTTCAGCCTCAACTTCTAACTTCTTGAATCTCTATTAGAATTTCTCCTCAATGTGTGTTGCTAACTTCTCCTTAAACTAACTATTTATAATTGAAACTTAACCTAATTTTTGATAATTCTATTTTATAGAATTATTTTATTCCAATTTTGTTATTAAATATTAGCTAAGTCCTCAATTTGTAATTATAATTTATTTATTTTTAGTTGTTTTTATAATTAGTTTATTTTTAAGTGAGTTATTTTAATTTTATGTTATTCTTTTTAATTTGGTTATTATTTATTAGTTTTTATAATTTTTGTAGGAATTAAAAGAAATTGGGCTTAATTTTGGAAAGTGAGATGTTAAAAGACCCGAAAGTTTACTTGCATATGCTTCAGTGTTTTGACCATAGCTCGTGCTATAGAATTCCAAATGATGCGATTCTTAGACCACTGGAAAGCTAAGAGATAGAGTTACAAGTTTTATGAGATCACTTTGCCCAATTCTACATTGAATATAAAGAAAATCATGTCAAAAAATGGCTGGATGTACTGTACCAAGAATGGAAATTTGTAAAGATTCACAATTGATTTTTGGGCCTCTCATTACACTTTTAAGCCCAATTAAACCCTAGGTCAACTTAAGGAAGCATAGGTTAAGTTATTAGTATAAATAGGATAGTTTAAAGAGCATTAGGGTAAACAACTTTTGGAAGATTGAAGAAGTTAGAAGCTGAGGCTGAAAGTTGGAGATCAACGCGACAAATATTGTATTGTTTTCTTCCTTGGCTTTTATTGTTCTTGTTACTCTCAATGGTTGAATTATATACAATGTTACTTGTCTTTACAATCATGAGTAGTTAATTTTCTTTTTCTAGGATTGCAATTGCACTCACATTTAATCTAAATTTTTAATCTTTTTCTTACTTATCTTTAATGGGATTTGAATTGTTTATTACAATTTGTTCTTAATGCTTTTAATTACCGGATCACTAATTAAATTGATTTAGGAACCTAAAAAAACTTGCGAAAGGGAGTTTAGTGTAGACTAAAATTGGGATAGCATATGATCATATTAATTAATTTGCATATAGGATAGGGATATACCTATAAGCCATATGTAGCCAAATTAGAGCCTGAACTTAACGAATCTGTTTTAACTTCAATTCACATAGGGATATAGTGTTTTGGTTAAAATAGATATTTTTATAAGATGAGTGGGGAGACCCTCATAAATAATTTAGGACTCTAGGTTAGCAATTCAACCCATTGAAATAAGTTAAGAAAGAAAGGTAAGATTTAGATGAAGTGTGAGGATATTGTAATCCTAGGCTTGTTTGATTTGATATTTTCTCAAGTTATTATTATTTTGATTTTTCTTCTTGGTTTGAATTTTAGTTAATTAGTTTTAGTTAATCAATTAATTTTGAGTGTTTGGATTAATTTGTTCTAATTTTAATACTTAGTAAATTTTTAGATCAATTTCCTATAGGATCGATACTCTACTTGCTTATATACTATCTATTCGATAAGTGTACTTGCGTAGTAGGATTTTAACTAACAATTTTCCCTAAACTAAACTACTTTGGCCTAAAAACTCTTAATATGGGCTTAGAATAAGTGTAGAGCATTATAAACTTAAGTTGGCCCTCATAACTGTCTTTCCTACAGCCAATTTTTCAAAATTTCCTCTTCAACACTGCGGCACACCCCATCTAAGCCACAACGCTCCCTTTATCTCATGTCTTCATCTCATTGGTTGTTGCACTCTATCAAACTCCAATGTGATTTTCTCCATCTTCAAGGTAGGATTGGGAAAAGTGATCTACATAAAATTTGTAGCTCTATCTCTTAGCTTTTTAATGGTCTAAGAATTGCATCATATGGATTTCTGGTGTTGGAGTTATGGTTAAAATACCATGACATGTACAAACATGGCATAAGCTCCTTAAACACCTTTCTTCATCAAATTGAGTCTTACCCTTTTAAAGTCCTATAAAAACATGAAAACTAATAAATAATAACTAAACTAAGATAAATAAATATAAAATTAAAATAACTTAATAAAAATAAAGTAGTTGAAAAAATAACTAGAAATAACGAAATTTTAACCTAAACTCAAGAACTTAGCTAACTTTTAAGAACAATTTAAGATAGAAATAATTCTATGAAATAGAATTATCATACTCCCAAACTTAAGATTTTGCTAGTCCTTGAGAAAAAGAAAAGAAAACAAAGAAACTTAATGAAAAGACCTTTCAAAAGGTAAAAATTCACCAAGTTATGATTTCCTAATTTTTCCTCTGAAATTATCTCACAATTCCAACTTAAGGTAAAATATTGATGATCTTCAAATTCATGCATCAATTCAAATGAAAGCTCACTTTAAAATGGACTTCCTCTGTGTGTGTGAATAATCTCTTGCAAAGAATATCGTGCAATTCGGATTGGTTTATGCCAAGTCTAAGCATAGATTAGTACTAGGATCCCATGGGTTTGCTTTTCATCTCTCTCTCTCTCACTCTCTCTACTGTAGATTAACACTTATTCAAAGATCAATACGTTTTTATTAGGTTTGAAATGTAAGGCTAGGGTCAAGGTACGATAAACGATATATTTAGGCTTAAATTCACTCTAAGCTCTGTATCAATTTAAGACCCATAAAAAGCTCAAAATTATTTAATTTTTTCTTCCTTATAGCACTCCCATACTTAAAATAACATTTCCTTTGTACAACACACTTTGTTTCTTTTTTCTTTTTTTTCTACACCCCCAAACTTATTTTTCACAACTATGAGCAAAGGGTAGATTTCTTACACCAATCACTTTTTTTTTTCATCAATCCACCATTCTCCCTCAATTTAACTTTAAGCTCAAAATATTTCTTAGAAAGATCAAAATACTTAATAGTGAAAGGTTCAAAATTAGAAATAAATAAAAAGACTTAGGCTAATATGTGGATACAAAGAAAAGGAAAAATAAGCTCAAAAGGGGTTACTAAGGATAAATATATATTAGGGTAGGCTCGAAAAGGCTCAAACGATCCAAAGATGGCCTAACACTCCCAGGAAAATCGGTTTCTGTGACGATTCTTCCGTCATAGAAAGTCCAAAATCTGTCACAAATAGAAATTAGTAACAAAAATTGTGACAAATATTTTCCACATTGTTAGTTGCCTCACTAATACTTCTATCACAAATTTTTTCAAATCCGTTACTATTTAGTGACGGATTTACTGTTACAGATTAGTGTAATTTTTGTCACAATTTTTTGTTAATTCGGGCAACTACTTGTCCTTCATTTTGTCACAAATTAAGAAAATGGTCACTAAATCCGTCACAATATTTTGTCACAATTGTAAAATATTGTAACTCATTTTGTCACAACATTATGTCATGATATTTATTTTGTTACTAATTCCATCACTAGTATTTGCCACAAAGTGATAATGTTGTCATTGGTTCTGTCACTAGTATTTGTTACAATGTGAGAATATATTGTCATTGTTTTGTCAAAAATTTCTATCACACAAAAAATCCGTCACTAATTCTTTCACAAATTTTTGTCACTATTTAGATACTATTGTCACTAAATCTATTACAACTTATATTTGTGAATTACTTAATTATGTCACTAATAAAAAAAAATTGTCACTGATTTTTAAAGATTTCTGTCACTAATTAAAAAATCTATTACTAACTTAATATGTTCTGTCATTAATAGAATAATCTGTCATAATAAATTATATTTGTCACAAATAATTGCATCCATTACAGTAAATAATGTGCAGTATCTAATTCCGTACTTGTTACAATTCAATCATCAATTTTGGTGACAATAGAACTACCACAACATCATAAAGTCACCATCACATAACATGATAGCATTAACAATGATAATCCATCACCATATATAATTTTGATGAAATCAACCATAATATATTCAACAGTAGAATACCATAAATGTAGTTGAGTTCAACTAGATGAACAAAATATATATAGATCCTAAATGAATCTGATTAAGGTCAATTAGATAACAAAATATATACCTAAATGAGCCTAGTTGAGTTCAACCAGATAACAAAATATATACCTAAGTGAGTCAAGTTGAGTTGAACTAGATAACAAAATATATTCTTTGTCTTAATAGAAAAAGTCAAGTACTTTTCCACCAACGTTCCTTCTTCTTGCTTTTTCATGGTCCATGATTGTAGTAGATGTGGTGAGCACAATATATCCAAACTGCAATTGAGAAAACACATAAAACTCACAACATAGTACTCTCATTTCAATTGAATAAACTTTCCCTAAACTAATGAAAATAAGAACAAGAGATGCCACTTAATACAGTACAATATTTTTTACCTTTGGCTGTAAAAAAATTGCAGCCATAGGTGAAAATATGTAGCCTTAGGTTAAGGCTGCACTTAGAAAAAGTGCAGTCTTAGCCATTGTATGGAAAAGTATGAGACAAAGCATACACACTGACCAACTAAAAAAAAGTTATTTGTCCTTTTTGATTTGATTTGATTTGAAAACAAAAATTTGTGCACTTGATGTAATAGAGAAAGTACATGACTGTAACAGATTGTGGATGTTGTGTCATGCTGATTTCATAATATTTTGGAACACCCATGTATCCTACCACCAGATCTTGTGTGGGCCAAGAGAGAAAAAAAAGATTATTCCAAGTTGAGTTGTGTCAAGCCCAGCCCTATAATATACTTGCCATGTCATTCATGTATTTGACAACATGCTTGCATACTTGTGAATACCTCAAAAAAATCGTCAAAAGTCAATAATGTACCTAGTGGTACAACTAAGTTGATTTAAGCCTCGTACTAGTTCAAATAAAGATTTTAAGATGCAATTGAGAGTTATTGAACCTTAGAATGACTTAATATGGTGATTCAAAGTTCGGGGATTGATTTGGAGTTTAATTAAAATTTTCATAACGTAAGGGTAAAATGGTCATTTTTTCACCCGAGGGTAAATTCGGGATGGTGGATGAAATTTTGATCAAGTTTGACTATTTGGAACATAATTTGAGCTTGAGAAGTGAAAAATTTTAATTCCGATAATTTTTCAAACATAAGGGTAAAAAGGTCATTTCAAGTGTCCACAAGAACGTAATTAGAATTTTTGAAATTTTACACCACCTTGACACTTTTCAAACCCATGAAATTCATTTTATACTTTGGATAATTGAGGGATTTTATGTGGTGGAGAAGAAATGCTTAATTATTAAGTTTTATGTATGGACCCATCACATGGTGACAAGTGTCAAGCTTTAATATTATTATATTTTCCTTTATAAACACAACTAAAACTCTCCCATCTCATTTCTCTTGACCGGCCAAGGCAAGAACGAAAGGGAAAAAGCATAGAACAAACCCTAGAGAAGAAAATCAAGAGAAAATTCATTGAATTTCAAGGAATTAAGCAAGTAAAGGTAAAATTTCTTAATTCTAGCTTGTGATCTACCTTTCTTATGCATTCTTTTTCAATTACCATGGTTAAAATTCAAGATCTCATGAAGGATTCATGGCTGACCGAATTTAGAGAAAGAATATTTGATGATTTATTTGGTTAGATTTCAAAGTATCTTAGTGTTTTTAGTTGTTTGGTGATGTTTAGCATGAAAAACAAGCAAGAAATTTCATACCCTTCACCCACACTCCTTCGCTGAAATTTTCAAGAGAGAAATTAGATAATGGACTTTGATGAATTTCATGCTATTTAGGTGTTTTTAGTTGTTTTATGATGTAAAGTGTAAAAATCAAGCATGAAAATTACATGTTCTACACTAAACCTTCAATGGCCGAATTATACAAGGAAGATATTGATGATGGATTTTTGTGATATTACATATTATTTAACTTGTAATTGATTACTTGGAGTGTTGGAAGTGGAATCAAGTTAATTGGAGTTGAATTGGATGTATTGGCCAATTAAATCGATGTATAGATCGAATTAGGCCAATACCATTTTATTTCAATACATAATTGAAGCTACGTAGAATACCATATTTAGATAATAATCTGAACATTTCACATTCCATTTCATGCATTCATATAGAGCCTAAATTAGTTTTATAACAGTTTAGTACAAATATAGTAAATTGCTTGTTGTGCATTATGTTTAGGTGGTGAAACTTCCAATAAGGGTAAGGAAATTGTACCCGAAGATCGGGACTAAGAGTACTTCGACTCTCGATATAGTGAGTAACCTTATTATCGTCTTAATTATCTAAAGTAGTTTTTATTTGTTTTTGTGATTTTATAGAAAAATGAGTTTAAATGGTAAATCCTTATGTTTTATAAGTAAAATGTGATTAAATGAAATGAGTTTTATAAATCTTTTTGAAATTGAATGATGATTTTAGAAATTGAGTAATTGGAGACTCTTTGATTGTGTTGTAAATTTATGGTTTGAATTGAATGGCTTATGGTGATATTGGCATGAATGGCTGAATTGGAAATTGTGTTGAAATTGTATGAATTGTTTGTTTTGCCTTAACAGGCTGGATAGTATTATATTAGACATGTTATGCTGCCGAAATGTTATTGATTTGGTGGGTTATGTATTTAGCTTACTGTAGTAGGCGGGTTTTCGTGGACCAGCCTATTAGAAGGGCACGGTAAACCCGTTATATTTACCTTAGTACGAAAGGCGCGGAGGGTATCTCCTGAGGTAAAGCTTTAGAGTTCACTACACGCTAAACCACCACGTGAGGGTGAACTCAGCCAACGCCAAGGAACGACTATGCTTTTAAATGTAAAAATGTGTTTTATGCGTATATGAACTTTTCTTTAACAGCCGACGAAGTTGGTTGGATATTTCAGCCAAGGTATCCCCAAGTAGGAGTTTTGGCACGAGCCAAATTTTTAAGAAATTCATAAGCTATGTTGATTATTTGACTGAAATAAAATTATTTTATTTAGTTGAAATGAGTTTGAAAAGTTATGAATCATAGTACGATGAACTATTTTAAGTTGTCTCCATTTACTCGACTTTAGATATTTTAGATGATGTTTGTTTACTTATTGAGTTTATATAAACTCACCACCCTCCTTTCCACTCATTCCAAGATCAGGACAGTCCGTAAATAGCTAATTATGTCGAGGGTTATTATTGGACTCGCCTCCTTATAAATTGTAGGTCCACAGCCTTTGTTACCTTTGGTCACTCGGGGGCCCACACGTTATTATAAATTAAATTACATACTCTGGTTATCTGTGTTACTGTATGTATGAATTTATTTTGCTTTTACGCTACAAAAATTATTTACGTAGAGTTTTATAAATATTGTTTTGTAAGAAAATGGAATATTTCATTTAATATTTTTATTTTATTCTATTAGCTACAGTTTCACCCTAAATGAATGTTTAAGACATAAAAACTTGCTTTTAATTATGTAATGTGTATTTTCCCCTATATTATTTTTTCAGCAAGTTTCAAAATTTTTGGGTAAAAATGACCAAAATAACCTTGTGTGATAGAAATTAGTTTTTTGTTTGTTTTGATTTAAAAATAGTTTATATTCCCTTAAAACATGATATTTAGTAACTATTGCTCACAGGGGATATGTAAAACTAATGCGAGAGCCTTGCGAGGTTTTGGTTGACATTTCGGGTAATAAATGTCTATCAAGACATCGTGACGAATGTCATAGGCTAGAAGGGAGTACCGGGTCATGACAAGTTGCGTTAACAAGAAAGTGCAAGAAAACTTTCTTGGAGTTTCTATGATCAAATATTAACCTGGCAAGATCCAACATAGATGCTAACTAAATGCATGTAGTATAATATCTACAAGAAAGTGCAATTAATTAGGGTTGCAAAACATTTGACCATGCAAACAAAATAGAGGCAAAGGATTGCATGGACTGGTGATACTAATAACTAGCCAATAAAGAGAACAAAATTCTTTACTTTAACAAAAATCAAGAGAAGATGGACAAATATTTAAGAATTGAACTAATCATTGAAATATGAAAAAGAAAGAATTAAGGTTTAAGGACTAAGATGTTAAACTTCAACTAACTATAGTCCAAATCATGTTCTTCAACTAACTATAGTCCAAATCATGTTCTCATCAATATACAATAACAACTTGAGTGTAGCCAAGTAGATGATTAATATTGCTCATAACCATGAAGGAAGAAATTTAATCATGTTGCATTAAAGAGTTTCATAGGCTACTTACATTTAGGGTAATTTTTTAATTAATTATCATATTAAAAACTGTGCCATCATAAAATGAACGAAACCAATTTCATTGCCATCCCAGACAAAGATATTGAGTAAATAACTAAGGCAATTCTATTATCACGTACTATAAAAATCAGAAGATAAGCTTGCTTAAATAAATAATAGTTACAAAAATTTTTTTGTCACAATTGTCTGATTTTCTGGTAGTGTAAATCATCTCTTATCTTAAGTGCTATCTAAGATTTTGTCTTGAGAGATAATCAAACAAATTCTAGAATCCTTAAACTTCACTATACTTCTATTAACATAAACTTTTCTGAATCACATGACAATTTTAAGTGAAAAAATATAGTGCTCAAATTATTGAAAGTCACATTCTACAATGAAGCTATCACAAGAATATCAACACAAACTTAAATCATACCCATATTTTTCCCAAAAGCTAAAATCATAGGATAATCAAAAGATGATCCTAGGATAGGGACAAATCATAAACAAGGTGTCAAAATATCTCTAATAATTTTTTTAAAATTTTTTTTAATAATAATAACATAAAAGCTTAACTAAACATGTAAAGCAAGAAACAATTAAAATAAAGATAAGCAAATAAAAATAAAAATAGACAAACAACTAAAAGTAAATAAAGGCACATAAAAAAATCTAAAGCCACCCCCTAAACTTAAAACTAAATATTGTCCCCAATGTTTAAGAAAAAAGAACAACAAAGAAAAAGGAAAACGAAAACTCCCCTATCAATGAAGCCACAAAATAAAAACTATCTAGACATCTTCCTCATCATCATCATCATCAACTCTAGTAGTAATGTTGAGATCATTAGGCAACATAGGAAAAGTGTCCATATCCATGCCCATATGTTCTACATAAGCTCCCATCATTTGCTTAACTGCATTAAATAACCGCACATGATGGTCCATGCGAGTCTCAAGTCTCTCCATTCTTTGCACCATGGACAAAATCTGAGGACATGATGCTCGAGGTCTCATAGGCAATGAACTGCTTCTAGCAGTTGAGGACTCTTATTGCATAATTTTTTCCATTATTCCATCATCAATTGGACACCTAAGATAAAGTAACTCTTCCTCGAATCCTCACTCCACACCAGCTCTCTTTGTAAAGCCTGACCTTATAAAATATTTTTCATGACATACATGTGATGGATAGCATGTTTGCATGCTAGGAGAGTCCCGAAAAGTTTACAAAAGTCGGTATTGTACCTAGAGGTACAATAAAGTTGATTTAAGCCTCGAACTAGATCAAATAGAGATTTTAGGATGAAATTGAAAATTTTAAAGTTCAAGAATGATTTAAAATGGTGATTTAGAGTTCGTGGATAAATTTGGAGTCAAACCGAAAATTTCATTATCTAGGGGTAAAATGGTAATTTTGCCACTCGAGGAGAAAATGGAAATTTTTTTGAAAGATTTTGATCATATTTGACTTATTGGACTATGATTTGAGGTTGATAAGTGAAAATTGTAATCCCGGTATTTTTCGAAGCATAGGGGTAAAATGGTAATTTTGTCACCTTAGTGGCAAAATTATAATTTTACACCACTAACACTTGTCATGCTCATAGAATTCATTCATTGACTTTTTATGTTATGGATAAGTGAGAAAATATATGTGATGGAGATAAAAAGTTTAAATTTTTAAAGTTATAAAAATGGACCAATAAGAAAATGACAAGTATCAAACTTAGAATATTTTATTATTTAGTTTAAAAATCAGCATAAATCAGCCTATTATATCTCCAAATATTCGGCCAAGCAAGGAAAAGAAGGAAACAAAGGAAAAACAAACCCTAGGTGGAGAATTTCAAGAGAAAAAGTGTGGAAAATTCAGGAAAACAAGTGAAAAAGGTAGGATTTTTCAATTTAAACTTAAAATCTATTTTCCTTAAGCATTTCTCCTTATTTTTCATGGTTAAATTACATGTTTTCATGATGAATTCATGGCTGGTCAAAATGGGTATGGAGAAAGAAAGATGTTGGATTGAATTGATTTTAAGATATGTTAGTGGTTTTAGTTAGTTTAGCATATTTAGAAGCAAAACAATAAGAAAAGAATCCATTTTCCCCATGAATCTTCATTGTCCAAATCTTCCTTGATTTGTGTGGGTGATGGATTGTTATTATTTCAAGAGAAATGGCTTAGAAAATGATGAATAATGGTGAGAAAAATTAAGTAGGAAAAATCACGGTGTTAGTGCGCTGTAGTGGCCGAATTTTTCCATGAAGAAATGGGAGGGTTTTGATGCTAAAATTGGTGTTATTTGAATAATGTTTGGTGAATTGAGGTATTAGAAAAGAAATGGAGTAATTTGGGATTAAATTGGATGCGTTAGTAATTAATCGGGTGATAAGACGAATTTGGCCGGTACCGAAATTTAGATGGTTACTCGTGCATTTTGCATTCCATATCATGCATTAGTAGTCTAAATTAGTTTAATTTCGATTTAGTACCAATGTAGTGAGTTTCTTGATTTTGTACTATGTTAAGGTGGTGAGTCCTCCAATAAAGGCAAGGAAATTGCACCCGATGATCAATAGTCTGAGTACTTTAGAAATCTGCACTCTAAACATTGTGAGTAAACTTACTGTCATTTTAATTATCTAGGGTGGTTTTTAGATGATTTCATGAATTCTATGGAAAAAAAGGATTTAAAAAGGTAAATTTTCATGTTTTATGAATAAATGTGTTTCAATGAAATTAATTTATAAATTGTTTTGAAATTAATAATGATGTTGAAAAATAGAGTACACGGAGACTGTTAATTGTTGCAATTCGATTGTTTAAATTGATTGGCTTATGATNGGCATGATTGGCTGGTTGGCAATTGTATTGAAATACGAATTGTTTGGTTGTCTTGAAAGGCTGCGAATTACAAAAATTGCCATATCATGTTATTGAATTTTATTGTATGGTGGATTATATATTAATTAATCACTGCAGTAGGGGGTTTCTGTGGACCAGCCTTTTAAAGGGGCACGATAAACCCTATTATATTCTTACCTCGATCGGAGAGGCGCGTAGGGTATCTCCTAGGGTAAAGTTTAGGGTTCACTTCACGCTAAACCACCACGTGAGGGAGAACTCAGCCAACGCCAAGGAACGACTGTGCTTTTAAATGAAAAAAAAATGTGTTTTATGCGAAATGTGAATTTTTAACAGCCTTGGCGATTTCGGCAGAATGCCTCGGCCAAGGTGTCCTCGATGATGGATTTATGGTACAAGCTTAGTTTTTATGAGATTCATAAGCCTCTTTACATATTTTGAATGAAATGTGTTCTAATGTTGTGACCCAGTTTACGATGATTTATTTTATCGTCTCCATGTACTAAACTCTAGATGTTTATGATGATGTCTGTTTACTCACTGGGATTTTATAATCTCACCACCCTCCTTTCCATCTATTTCAGGCTCAGATTAGACTGTAGATAGCTGATCTCATCGAAGACTACTGTGGGATTTGCATTCTCTAAACCGTAGGTTCATAGTCCTCTTTACTTTTGGTTATTCGGGGGCCCACTGGTTATTGTAAATTAAATTAAATACTTTGACTTATCGTATTACAGTATGTATGAATTTATTTTGCTTTTACATTATAAAAATTATCTACGTATAATTCTAAAAATATTGTTTAATAAGAAAATAGAATATTTTACTTCATATTTGTTTTATTTTCTTATTATATCCAAATAATCATAATTTCATTTTAAATGGAGGTTTTAGACTTTTAAACTTATTTTTAATCATGAATTATGTGTTTTGTACTTGTATTCTATATTTTAGTTGGTTTCGAAAATTTTGAAAAAAAATGACCAAAATACCCTTATGGGAAGAAAACTTATTATTTTATTTGTTTTAAGTTGGAAACAATTTAAAATCTTTTAAAACATGATATTTGGCAATGGTTGCTCACAGGGGAAATGAGAAACTGATATTAAGCCTTGCGGGGTTTCGGGTTGACATTTCGAGTAATGAGTGTCTATTGAGACACTGCGGTGGTTGTCAAGGGCTCGAGGGGAGTATCGGGTCTTGACACTCTTACACAATTTCGTAATCAAAAAGGGAAACTAGACACCTTCATAAGGTGTATTAGCAAATCTAAGGATAGTAAGGCAAATCCAACGTTCAGTATTAATTGCTTTACCAATCAAAATACAATAAAGCAATACAGCACGATCCTTAGTGATGTCACTCACACATTTAACTGAAAGCAATCTAGTTGCAATAAACTAGAACCAACATTTCCACACACCATGAAGCTTGTTGCTCTTAAAGGACAAAGGCGATCCTTTAAACAATTTCCACTCCTCATTACCCTTACACAAGTAATTAATTATCTCCTCGTAATCCAGCTTCAAAATAAAATATTCATTAATCATATCATCAGGAATTTCAAAATAAGTAGTAATAGCATCAACAGTAAAAGGCACAAATTTACCACGAACAAGAATAGACCCATTATGATGCTTTTTCACATTTGCAGAAAATTCTCTAATTATAAGCATCACAACTGCAATAGGCTGTTTACAAAAAGTGGTCCACTACTGAGCAAGAATAATTGCATGAACATTTAGATATCGACTTTCACTAATATCAAATCCCTTCTTAGGCACTGAGGTTTTATAAACTACCTCTTCATTATATCTCATTTCAGCATAAGCAGAAATAAATCTAAACCTATCATAAGAACTACTACCACTAGCTCTAGCTCTCTTCGATGCCATATTCAGTAAATCAAACTCTAAACGAATCTTCGAAAATCAAAATCCAAACATATATTTCAACATTTGGTCACCAAGCACTATTAACTCAAGTAGTAAAAATTCCACATCTATTATATCACAATGCACAATATCTCAAAAATCATTATTGTAGGAGTAGTAAACTTACTTGAATACAAAAGACCAAATGTTGAATAGTTGAAGGTAGAGGTTGGTTAAATGAGAATTTGAAGAAAGAGTTGTAGAGAGAAGGTGGAGAGAAATTTTTTTAGAGAAAGAGTGAATGGGAGGCTAATAAAGAAAAGTGGAAGGGAAATATGGGTTTTTATAATGGGGCTTTAAGGTTTTTTTATATAAAAAATTGAGTGGGTGCTACGGCACACCCTTTTAGTGTCGTAGCGTCACGGGGCTTAATTCCCTTAGCATGATTTAAATCTGAGGTGCCATGATGCTCTTATGCAGAATGATTTTGGGTCATGCTTGTCCTAAATAGTCGCGATGCTCTTATGCATCTTTATTCGACATGGGCATCATCTTCGGGCATCGCGATCATCCCTTTTTGGTGCCATGGCACTATTGCTCCCTTTTTTTTCACAACCTACAAAAAGAAAAGAAAACATTAGTAAATGATGTTAATGTATAATAACTAAATGAGAGAAAATAGATTAAAATAAATAAACTAAGTTAGAAAGCTTAAGTTGTCTCCCAAGAAGTGCTTTTTTATAGCCATTAGCTTGATTATCTCAGCCTTCAATAGCATCCAAAAAACATATTAAGGATGTTTGATGATCAATTTTGCCTCCTCAATAATGCTTTAACCTTTACCCATTGACTTTGAATGTTCAACCATTGTTTGCCACTGCTTCTATTGAGCCATGTGGAAATGCTTTAGTGACTATAAATGGCCTAGACCACTTAGATTTAAGCTTTTCCGGAAACAATTTCAAGCGAGAATTATATAGTAACACATGTTTGCTAGGTGTGACATGACGTTCCACTATTTTCTTATTATGCCATTATTTTGTTTTCTGTTTGTAAAGTTTGGCATTCTCATAGGCTTGAAGTCAGAATTCATAAAGTTCGTTCAATTACAAAAGCCTTTTCTCATCAGTCACTTGCATATTAAAGTTCAATTTCCTAACAGCCTAATACGCATTATGCTCGAGCTCTACCGGGAGGTGGCCAGCTTTGCCAAAGACTAACTTGTATGGAGACATGTCAATTAAAGTCTTACAGGCTATTCGATATGCCCAAAATGCATCATCTAATCTTCTTGCCTAATCTTTCCTTGATGGACACACCAATTTTCACAAGATCCTCTTAATTTCTCTATTGGATTACTCCACTTAGCCACTTGTTTAAGTATGGTAAGTAGTTTCAACTTTGTGTTTAACTCCATATTTTGTAAAAAGTGCATCGAAATACTTGTTGCAAAAGTGACTACACTCTTCACATATGATTTCTCTTAGAATGCCAAATCAAGTAAAGGTATTTTTTTTCATGAAATTCATCACTACCTTGGAGTCATTGGTAGGAAGAGCTGCTACTTCAACCCATTTGGAAACATAATCCACTACAACTAAGATGTATTTATTATTGTACAAAGGTATGAAGGGACCCATTAAGTCAATAACCCATACATCGAAGATCTCTACTTTAAGAATGGTGTTAAGAAGCATCTCTCGTCTCCTTGATATATTACCAACTTTTTGACACATTTCATGGTGTAAAATAAAATTCTTAGCATCTTTAAACAATGTAGGCCAATACAAACTTGATTGAAGAACTTGAGCAACAATTCTATTTCCTTTAATTTTCCTTCCATAATCAGAGGAATGGCAATGCTCAATTATGCTTTGGAATTCTTCCTTTGGGACTCATTTTCTAAAAATCTAGTCTTTGTAATGCTTAAAAAGAAAGGTTCATCCCAAACATAATATTTAACATCATGCAAAAATTTCTTTTCCTGATGATGATTTAAATTAGGAAGAAACATATTACTTATCAGGTAATTCACAAAATCAGCATACAAATGAGGGGATTTTTTACTAATTTGAAGAAGTTGTTCATTAGGAAAACTTTCCTTGATTGAGGTTGAGTCTACACTTGAAGTTTCATTCTCTAATTTGGATAGATGGTCCGCTACTTGATTTTCTATTCCTTTTGTACCACAAATCCCCAAATTGAACTCTTGTAGCAGAAGAATCCATCTTATCAATCTTGGCTAGAATCCTTATTAGCAATCAACTTCTTGACTATTGAATGGTCTGTATAACCTATCACATTTTTCCCAACTAAATAGGAGCGAAATTTGTCAAAAGTAAATACTAAAGTCAAAAGCTCCTTTTCTATTGTTATGTAGTTATTTTGTGCCTCATTCAAAGTTTTACTAGCAAAATAAATTGAATGAAAAATTTTCTTTCCTTTGACCCAACATAGCACCCACCATATAGTCACTCGCATCACACATGAGCTTAAAAAGGAGATTCCAGTTTGGACTTATGATGATAGGTGCAGTAATCAATCTTTTCTTCAATTCATTAAATGCCTCAAGGCAATCATTATCAAATTTAAATGACAAATCTTTTTCCAAAAGATTGCAAAGTGGTTTCGAAATCTTTAAAAAGTCCTTGATAAATCTTCTATAAAAACCAATATGGCCAATAAAACTTCTTATACCTTTGATATTTGTTAAAGGTGGCAGCTTTTCAATTGTCTCAATTTTTTATTTGTCTAACTTAATGCGTCTCGTTGAAATTCTGTGTCCAAGAACAGTGCCTTTTTGTACCATGAAATAGCATTTTTGCTAATTCAGCACTAGATTTGTTTCCTCACATCTTTTGAAAACGTTGGCAAGATTCATGAGATAGTTATCAAAAGTATTTTTAAAGATAGAAAAATCATCCATGAATACCTCCAAACATTTCTGCACCATGTTTATGAATATGGCCATCATGCACCTTTGGCAATGGCTAGGGCATTACATAATCCAAATGGCATTCTTCTAAAGGCAACCAAAGGGACATGTGAATGTAATTTTCTCTTGATCTCCAAGAGCAATGGTAATTTGATTATACCTAGAATAGCCATCCAGGAAACAATAATATTCCTTACCACCCAATCGATCCAGCATTTGATCAATGAAGGAAGAAGAAAATGATCCTTCCTTGTAGCTTTGTTAAGTTTGCGACAATCCATTCAAACTATCCATTCAATCACTGTTCTCGTAAGAGTCAGCTCATTATTGTCATTGGAGATTATAGTTATTCCTCCTTTCTTTCGTACACATTAGACTAAACTTACCATAGTACTATCAGAGATTGGATAAATAATTCTAGCGTCCAGCTACTTAATGATTTCTTTCTTGACCACTTTTTACATGATGGGATTGAGCCTTTTTTGATGTTCAATGGTGGCTTTGTGGTCATCTTCCAAAAGAATTTTATGCATACATATGGAAGGGCTAATTCCTTTAATATTTGCAAGGTAATTGAAACTTATTGGAACAATAGTAAGTGAGTTTAAAGAAAGCATTTCTTTCGGGTTGTTTCGAATCAAATTAATTAGTTTAAATTTATATTTTTGTGTTAGTAGCTCACTGCCATTTGGAAAGTTGGGAATTTTGATTTGATACCAAGTTACCTTGATTCCTTGAGGTAATGGACAATTGAATTATATTGTTGAAATGGTGAATTGTGCTTACAAAATAAATTATCAAGATTAAGCATGATATTGGGTTAGTAATTTAGAGTTTTATATAGCATGATTCAAGGCTGGAAATCTAGCATGTCTTAAATATTTATTGGGATATATGTCTTGCTGGAAATAACGTATTGTCATATGTTGCTAAGCTTAAGCTCGAGTTTAATGCTAGGTTTGTGAATGATTTATTAGGCATTGATGTTAACTATTGAATAGTTAGAAGCTAAGCGACTAAGGTAAAAGATTTGATCCATGAATGTTAGGTATAAATTGTAGTGTAAAGCTATTCGTTGAAAGTGTAGGAAACTTGGGACTTTCAAACCATTTAGATTAAGCTAAGGTTTAAAGGTTACTATTGAGTTGAAATTTGAATAGGAAGAATAAAGAATTGTGTACAGAGCTTATTGTCTATGTTGAACCACTTCTAGATTATTAGGGGGCAAAGCCCTATTGCTAAGCGACATTGTTGGTTAAGTTGATTAAAGCTATTATGCTAGAGATTCATAAAAGGCAAAGAGAATTCAATTTGGTTGCTTTAGAAGTGTCTATTGTCACTATGAGTGGGGCTTTAGTTCGAAAACTATACTTTGGAATATATGTATATATAAGAATATATGCATAATGATGCTATGAGATGCATAATTGCTATGTTTGAAATTGAATGCCTAGGCCATTATTTGAAATTGAATGCTATCTTTGTTGATAGATGCTTTGCTTTTCATAAAAGGTTTTTTTTAAAGCTATATGTATGTACATATCTAAATATGATTTAAAAATGGGAATCAAGCCCCTTCGAAAATGTTCAATCATTAAAGATGTTTTGATGTGTTTGTGCGCTTTATTGTGAGCCACATGGTGGCATGTTTGTTATGCTTATTCTTGGTTCTCCCAGCCATAGGACTTGTTGTCTGTAAATATGTGATAAATAAACTAGGTGTTGCACAACACTAAGGTCTATTGCGCTTCCCATACATACATGCATGCATGCATACATACATGCATGCATGCATACATACATACATACATATATACATATATATACACGTATGAGATTATGTCAAGTATTGGGAGTAATCAGTCTATAAGTAATAGTTTGATTTGGAAATTGAAGTGTTGATGTGTTTGATGAGTAGAACCATATAGAAATTAAATATAAACTGGATAACAAATGGAAAATGCTCTTAACTTTTCCCATTTTCTGCCCATTCACCACCCTCACGGGATGGTTGCCGGTCAATCACCGGACCCCTTCAACACCATCTTGCTGGTCAGCACCTAGCCATACAACACCAAACACCAACCAGCCGCCACTCCACCATAAACATCCGCAAGCCATTATGGCAAAAAATCTACAACCGCCATCTCCCCGAGCCCTTAAGAAGTCATTCTTGACTGTTACGACAGGAGAAAAACCTCCTGTGATCCCTCCCTCAAAAGATCTGAGCGTGTATAAGGACAAACCAGCTACCACTTTCTATGAGGATGAGATCCAGATCTTGGCTCATCCTTTCTCTCATTCCCTCATGGGAAAGTTTAATCGCATGCCCAAACTGCAAAACATACGTCAGGCGTTCAGTGGAATAGGTTTGTCGAGCGCTTATGAGATTCGTTGGATGGATTACAAACACATTTTGATCCATCTGTCTAACGAATAGGATTTTAATCATATCTGGGTTAAGCAACAGTGGTTTATTGTCAACCAGAAAATGAGAGTTTTCTAGTAGACCCCAGATTTTGAAGCGAAAAAAGAATCGGCTTTGGTTCCTGTGCGGATTTCATTCCCAAACCTTAAATTACATTTGTATGAAAAATCTACTTTATTATTAATAGCCAAGACAGTGGGAAAGCCTTTGTTTGTCGATGATGCTACGGTAAATGGATCTTGTCCAAGTGTTGCATGGGTTTGTGTGGAATATGATTGTAGAAAGTCACCTGTAAAGGAAGTTTGGATCATGATTAGGAATAGAGAGATAGGAGCCGTTAGGGGTGGTTACTCTCAGAGAGTGGAGTTTGCACAGATGCTAGATTATTGTGGTTACTACTATCATGTGGGTCACAAAGAAAATGAGTGTATCGTGTTAGGGAATAAATTGAAACAATCGGGATATGGTAATCCTCAGACCAAGGGTAAGGGTAAGTAAGCCGGAGCACCATCAGATCAAACTGAGGATGTGGAGAATACCGCAGGGTTGGCTGGAGGTAGTAGAAAAATTCTACAAAAAGAAAAAAATCTGGAAAAAGAAAAAATCCTGTGCTCGAAGGAACTAGTGAAACCGAATCAACAATGGTAAGTAGTGGGCAGAATAGGTATCAGTGGAGTTAAGGACGGGCAGGGTCGAGAAATCAGGTTAAACAAGGATTTTGATGATGCTGGAGTTCCAGTTTCGAACAGATTTCATGTCATTTCAGAAAAGGAAGAAGTAACATAAAATCAGATGGAAAAACAGAGGCAAACAGAGTGTGTGAATAGTGATCCCATGGGTAGAAAAAAATTTTCGAGTGAGCCGATTGAGGAAGAAAAAAGCAAAAACGGTGAGGCAGTGGAGATAAACAAGATGGATGGTGGTCGGAAGATGGGACATAAGGCCTTGAATGGTACTGAAGAGCAACCGGAGACAGAAGTTGCAAAGCCGACTGCAGTGGAGAGGGCTATAAAGGAAACTGTTCACGTACATGGGGAAAGAAGTTTGTCTAAAAATAGCACAGGAGAGAGGAAGAAGGGATTTGATGCATCGATGGGTCCTAAATCCCCTCATGCAAACACTGATGATGTTGTAGATCAAAACCAGAAAGAGCCAATTACCATGGAGGGTACTTCCCAAGACCCTCTCCTAGTACATGGTACGCTGGTCTAAGCTGGGCAATGTCGAGGAACAAGGGTGATGAGTTGACTGCATCGGTAGGCGATACGAGGTTAATAGAACCTATTAGAGGGAGACAGAATCATGATTTTTTGCATGTAGGAAAGAGAGTGAAAACTGCAAAACATGAGGCAAATAATGAAAGCCATGCACAATGCAAAATGGAGCGTGAGAGTAAGGTAACTGATCGAAATAACAAAAAGAAAAAAAGTCAACAAAAGCCGACTAGCCGTGTAGCAGAATCTAGTCTGCATGGAGGGGGCACGCAGTTTCCAGAGAGTGCCTTTGACCGAGAGCCTTTACCTATTGTGACAGCACCAGCAGCAGGACGGTCTAATCACACGTCCTCCCTTCTATATGCATGGTCAGCGGGACCAAACATGTAAAGTCACAAGTGTGAGGGAAATGGATTTAACTGCGTTTACAGAGGGTGATGGGACATCAGTGCAGGAATTTATGCAAGCAAGTGCAGGTGAGAAGGTTAAAAATTATTTTCCGGAACCATCAGTACAGGCAGCAGTTTTATTGCATGGGGATAACCAGTAAAAGCCAGAAAGTAGGTCGGGGGGCCAGAATGTGTTAGTAGACATGGTTGAAGGAAGTGGAGAACACAACCTAATAGTTAAACAAGGTGCAAGTCAAACCAGGAGCTTTACTAGATAGAATCGGGTTACTTCAACAGTGGCATGCTCACGTGAAAGGATGGAAGGCTATGATGATATACCGCCTAACTTGGAGTAGGCCTCGGGTAAGTGCATGTATAATAAATAATTAAGTGTCGTTTCTTCTGTTCAAGAACCAACTCGGACTTGGCAGTTCACCCATTAGTCAGGCGCAGGCACCATTCAGACATTGCAGTAGCACTTGGGAGAGTTATCAGTATTACCTCTGAGGATGCAGTGGATATGGGGGAGAATGATGGGGTTGCAGATGATGACTCCATCTCTGTAAGCATTGCTGCCAGAAATCGATCATGATAAACTCGATGTTGTGGAATGTGAAGGGCATCTCAGGTAAGCCAACTTTGAGAAGAATAAAAAAATTATTACTTATGCATAAAATCAAAATTTTGAATCATTTTGGAGCTTATAGTTGATGCTGAAAGAGCAGATTATTTTCACAGGAGATTGGGATTTGAAAAAGATGTTGTTAACTGCTCCCAATAGATATGGGTGTTTTATTCTTATGATGTGTCTTGTGAAATACTATTTCATCATGTCCAATGTTTACATGTGCGGTTGTCTTTGCCATGGATAGCTTCTCCATTTTTTGCCACATTTGTCTATGCTAAATGTAGCAAGTTAGAGAGAGTGCCGCTGTGGGAGTGTTTAAGAGCAGTTTCTGTAGGTATTGATGCACCTTGGCTGGTGGGGGGGATTTTAACATCATTTTACAAAAAGAGGAAAGACTGTATGGTGCCGAACCACATGAAGGAGCTATGGAGGATTTTGCAGTAGCTTTAATGGACTGTGGGTTGTTAGATAGAGGTTTTGAGGGGTAATCCTTACACATGGACAAATTCTCATATTTTCCAAAGATTAGATAGGGTGGTATATAATCACCACTAGGTAGCGAGTTTTCCACTTACAAGGGTGCAACATCTAAACCGGGATGGCTTAAACCACTATCCTCTGTTGATTTCTTGCTCACAAACTGTTGAAAAATATCCTTCTTAATTTAGGTTCTTGCATGCATGGGTCCATCATCATGAGTTTAAAAAATTTGTTGCTACAAATTGGAAACTGGCTATACAGGGATCGGGATTGAAAGCTTTTTGGGGCAAGCAACTGAGATTGAAACAAAATCTTAAATGGTGGAATAAAGTAGTATTTGGGGATATATTCCACTGCTTGAAGGAGGCTGAAAAATGAGTTGAGGAATGTGAAATAATTTTCCAACAAGAGCAATCTTTTGAAAATAGGGTGGCATTAAATAAGTCATATGCGTAGTTTAACCATTATTTGAGTGTTGAGGAGACTTTTTGGTAGTAAAAATCAGGTATAAAATGGCTTGTTGAGGGAGAACGCAATACCAAATTCTTCCACATGCAGGTGCAAAAAAAGAGAATTAAAAGCCATATTTTTAAGATCCAACAATCAGATGGTGAGTGGGTTGAAGATCCGGCAGCAATAAAGGCCTCTACTGTTGAGTTTTTCTCCTCCCTCATGAAGAAAGAGCAGTGCGACTTGACCAGGTTTAATAGTTCTATTATTTCCACTTTAGTCTCAGCAACTGACAATAATTTTTTATGTGCAGCCCTAACGATACAGGAAGTTAAAGAAGCTGTCTTTGCGATAGACAAGGATAGCATTGCTGAGCCTGATGGCTTTTCATCATTTTTTTACCAGCACTGCTGGGATATTCTTGCTAATGATCTCATTGCTGCAGTTTTGGATTTCTTCCAAGGGACGTACCTACCTCGTGGGATTACTTCCACCACTCTTGTCCTTTTATCGAAGAAAAGCAATGCCTCTGCTTGGAGTATTTTCGGCCTATTAGTCTATGTAATGTGCTTAACAAAATCATTACAAAGTTGTTAGCAAACTAGCTAGCCAAGTTATTGTCTTCCATTATTACAGAGAACCAAACTGGTTTTGTGACTGGAAGATTGATAAGTGATAATATTTTGTTAGTACAGGAATTGATTGGACAAATTGACTGAAAAGCTAGAGGAGGAAACTTAGTGCTACAGCTGGACATGATGGAGGCCTATGACTGTCTTGATTAGGATTTTCTTGTGACAGTGCTTCAACAATTTGGGTTTTGTCGACAGTGGGTTGATATGATTCAACGGTGTATATCAAATTGTTGGTTTTCAGTTTTAATAAATGGCATGACAGCTGGCTATTTCAAATCGGAATGG
The DNA here is from genome assembly GCF_000208745.1 of Theobroma cacao. NCBI lineage: Eukaryota > Viridiplantae > Streptophyta > Magnoliopsida > Malvales > Malvaceae > Theobroma > Theobroma cacao. The sequence continues at coordinate 11,208,015 of NC_030858.1, read as the reverse complement.
GGACTTCGTCAAGGCGACTTTATCTCCGTTCAACTATTTATTTTGGCAGCTGAATATTTGTCAAGGGGACTAAATGCCCTTTTTGCTCAGTATCCTTCTCTTTATTATGATGCCGGTTACTCATTCTCAGTTAGTCATTTGGCTTTTGTAGATGATGTTGTAATTTTTACTAACGAAGCTAAATCTTCCTTGCAAAAAATTAAAGTATTTTTACAGGAACATGAGAGTTTCTGGATAGAGGATTAATACTCAAAAGAGTTACTTCATTACCCATAAAAACATTGTAACCACGAGAAGACAAATAATAGCACGGGCTACAAGTTTCATTCATAAATGCTTGCCTATTACTTATTTGGGAGCCGCTCTTTACAAAGGCCTTAAAAAGGTGATTTTGTTTGATGATCTGATTATGAAATTAAGGGAGAGAATCTCAGGATGGGAAAATAAGATTCTTTCCCGTAAGGGACAAATAACTTTATTAAGGAGTGTGCTATCTTCTCTACCTATTTATTTACTTCAGGTTCTTAAACCTCCATTATGTGTCATTGAGAAAATTGACAGACTGTTTAATAGTTTTTTATGGGGAGATTTTGCTGATACAAGGAAAATTCATTAGGCTTCATGGCAACACAGTACATTCCCATCCTCTAAAGGTGGCCTAGATATAAGGAGCCTAAACGATGTTTTTGAGGCATTTAGTATGAAGTTGTGGTGGAGATTCCAAACTTGTACTAGCCTATGGACACGGTTTATGAGAGCCAAATACTGCACAGGTAGGATTCCTAGACAGATTCAGCTCAAACTCCATGATTCCCAAACTTGGAAACGGATGTTAGCTAGCTGCTCGGTAACTAAACAACACATCAAATGGCAGATTGGGAGGGGTGAGTTAGTTTTTTGGCATGACTGTTGGATGGGTAAGGAACCTTTGGTTAATCTTTTTTGTCCTTTGCATCTTCCATGATTCGAGTGTCAAATTTTTATCATAATGGTACATGGAATGTGGGTAAGTTAAATGATGTATTGCTTGATGATGTTGTTGCGAAAATCTTGAAAATTCCAATCGATGAATCTCAAGTTGATGAGGCATATTGGGCTCCCACTTCGGATGGTCAGTTCACTACTAAGTCAGCTTGGGAGATAGTTCGATAACGCCATTCGGTTAACTTTGTGTTTAATTTAATTTGGCATCAAAGCATCCCACTTACTATTTCTTTTTTTCTATGGAGGTTATTTCAAGATTGGATTCCAGTTGATTTGAGGTTGAAATCCAAAGGCTTCCAACTTGCTTCTAAATGCCAACACTGTAACTCAGAGGAGTCACTTTTTCATATCATGTGGTAATGTCCTCTAGCTTCACAGGTTTGGAATTATTTTGCAAAATTCTTCCAAATCTATATTATTCACCCACGAAATGTTAATCAGATTATTTGGGCATGGCTGTACTCTAGTGACTATACAAAAAAAGGACACATCCGCACGTTAATATCTCTATTTATTTTTTGGTTTCTATGGGTTGAACGTAATGATGTGAAGCATAAAAACCTAGGCATGTACTCTAACAGAGTAGTGTGGAGAGTTTTACAGCTTACTCACCAATTATTCCATGGGAGACAATTCCAACGTTGGCAATTGAGGGGTGACTTACAGATTGCACAAGCATGGGGTTTACTCTTTCAGAAGGCATCCCTAATTCCACTAAAAATATTGTCTTGGCACAAACCATAAGCAGGTGAGTTTTAGTTAAATGTTGATGGTAGTTCCAAACATAATTTTTAAAATGCTGCTGGAGGTGGACTTCTTCGAGACCACACAAGTACTATGATTTTTGAATTTTTTAAAAATTTTGGACCTTATAATTCCTTACAAGCAGAGTTGATGGCACTATATAGGGGTTTGCTTTTATGTATTGAGTACAATATATCTAGACTTTGGATAGAAATAGATACAAAAGTTGTGGTACAGATGATACAAGAAGGTCATCGAGGCTCTTCCCATACTCGATATTTGTTGGCTTCCATTTGTAGTTGTTTGAGAGGTATGTCTTTTCGGATTTCGCATATTTATAGAGAGGAAAATCAGGCTGCAGATCATCTTTCCAATCAGGGGCATACACATCAGAACTTGTAGGTATTTTCACAAGTAGAGGGTCAACTTAGAGGCATACTTAGATTAGAAAAAATAAATTTTTCGTATGTTCATTTTAAATAAATGAAAAGAAGTAGTACTCTTAATTTATTTATGTCATTTTTATTATTACTTAGATTCTTATAACATGAAACAGTTTCAATTTTATGTTTGCATTTAAAAATATGCACATAGAATTAAACTTTCCATTTCATGTATTTTTCTTAATCCTTCTCGATCTCATGTAACTCTGGAGATTCGCTTTATGTCCCCCTCCCCATTGTACTTAATTTTTTCGATTATTAATAAAACGATTATAAGGTAGCTGGACCCTGCGAGAATTTCCAGCATAAAAAAATATAAACTGGATAAGCATGTAAGACATACCACACTATGATCTTTTGATATGAAACAAAATATATGAGATGCAAATGGCTTGATGGCTTGCAATATAATATGTGTTCTGTCCGATGGGCATGAATTCTGAACGTTGATTTGATTATGATTGAGTGGCATCCTTCCTTTGTGACTTGATTCTTAGCTAGTTGCTTTGGCATTGAGCGTGATTTGATTCTCCACCAGTTGCTTCGACACTAACATGATTTGATCCTCCATCGGATGCTTCAACACCGAGTGTGATTTGATTCTTCGCCAGTTGCTTTAGCACTAAGTGTGATTTGATCCTCCGTTAAATGCTTCGACTTTGAGAGTTATTTGATTCTCTGTTAGTTATTTGACATTATGCATGATTTGATTTTACGTAGGTTGTGTCGGCACTGAACGTGATTTGATACCTTATTGCTTGCATAACATCATACGTGATTTGATTTTTGTTGGCTAGCCACCGTATAATGACTTTGATTATGTCCAAGGAGGATTGCTCATTGATTACAATTTGTATATGATGATATGAACTGGTAAACAACATGTTGTATTGTTTGATGATATGATTGATAATGTATATATGAGATATGATACATTATTTGCTTAAGAAGCCTTTAGTTAAGAAATTATGGCTCCAAATTGATTATTATATTCATGTTATGGACTATCAAGAAGATGTGATATTGGCGATAAACCCTAAAGTAAGATCAACTTAGTGATGTATTGTATATAGCCACATGATAGATTGGGTAATATTACATTTGTTCAGTTTGCTTGGTAATTATGGTAAGTTCTAATGTATACCATAAACGGATGATTTTGGGTTATGTGACTGAGGTTATTATGCCCGGATGTTGTATATCGATCATACTTGGGTATATTTGGGGTTGCCATTTGATATTATGAGATAAATGATTAGAGGGGAATAACATGTCATATTTGAATATTTGAGTATGTGATTTAAAATATTGAGATAGTTCGCATTTGATCTGGTTTATTTAGAGATGTATTGTTTCTTTCCTTCTGTATCGCATTATGATTGTGTTATTCCACATGTTTATGTAACTATTTGTTTTTATGAAAAACTCCTCTGTTTATGGCTTGATTCCCTCCACTCCCACTCACTGAGTTAGTAAGAGACTCACCCTCTTTAGTTGTGCAGGTAATTAGCAAGCTTGGAATTTCTGTGTGGGAAGTGTGTAGTTAACACCCGCTCCATGGATTGTTCATTGGAATCTGGTAGGCATGTTCATCCGACAATCTACTCCACCGAGTCTGAGATTACTCATGTTATGATTTTGGTTTTAAAATTTTGTCCCACTTTAGAACTTGGATATTATTATGTATTGGATTATGTAGGCACAATATTCCTATTTGAATTTGGTTAGTTATTGTATGGGCTTGGACCCACTACGTTAGCCAAGTTATGGTGACTTCTGTGTATGGTGTGTGGTTGCACCTTTATTTTTGATTCAGCACAACAATGCATTGAAATACGTGCCATGGTGCAATTTGTGTTGTAAAAGATTTGAATTTCTATTATATGAGTAAAGCCATTGTGCATTTTTTGTTTAATCAATGGTTATATCCGATGATTTGTACTTCCTCGTAATTGTATTTTAAGGCTTGCTCAAGTCTTATAGGCTTCACCTACTAACTCATGTGTCGAATTTGGATCATGACAATAACGATGTCTTATGTGCAAGTGGTCAAAAGGAAAGTAGAAGATAATGTGTTTTTGGAAGGACCAATCCTAGAAGAGAACATTGAACCCAAGAAGTGCAAAGAGGAAGTAAATTATGAGAATTTTCACTACTTGGAAAAAACCATCTTCAGTATGTCAGAGGATCAAGTGAAAGCTGGAAGCTTACAAGATTACCTAAATATGGAAAACTACAATAAATTGAAAGGAAGGAATTTGGCACCTAATCACTAATTTATTTCATTTTTTGATAGTACACAATTTAAGGAGTTGAATAGAAATAAATGAGATCAACTCAAAAAGTAGTTTATTTCTATTGAAACGTGGTTGGACGATTTTTTAGTGTCAAGCTTTTATAAATGAGTCACGACCTAATCTCAAGCCATGATCGATGCAAAGTCCTAATAGGTATAACCTACTAAGCCCATGCAAGTCTTGTACTCATAGACAAATTGAATCTAGCTTTACCATCATGTACTTATATGATATCTTCAAAAGTTAGGTCATCCATATATATAAATGTATACATATCTGCATGCACATAATATCATAGTCTGACAACATAATGCCAGCTCGTGGCTATGTCAATGTTTATATAGGATTCCTATCACATGTACATGGACCCATGACCGTACAGTGGAGAACTTTGGGTGTGGGATAATTGTTACTGCATGCCATAGAAATATCTACCAGGTGAGGGATATGTGAAGGACTCCTTACACTACGATCCAACTACCTCTAAATCTGAAAACTAAAACATGTAATTTTGAAAACGATGAGCATACTCAATAAGGGACATAAAATAGGAACAAGCAAATAGACGAGGAAGCTTAACATAAACTATGCATCTTTCCTTTGATACCGTTCAATTTAAGTTAGAATGAAATTCATGAATGCAATTTATAATTCTTAAACATCTTCAAATATCTGTAACAAAAATATCCTCGAATTAAAACAATAAATAACTAGTGAAAACTAATTAAACAACTCAAATCATAAACATACAGTGGAGTATACTAGTGAAGCACTAAATACTTGATCTAATGGACCTTTAAGTCAAGGATAATGTATTCCATGCCCCACTGTCAAAGGTGCTCCCAATGGCTCAGTGCACACAACCACTGACTTTATGTGTGTGTGTGTGTGTGTGTGTGTGTATATACTCAAGGATAATGTATTCTATGCCCACTATCAAAGGTGCTCCCAATGGTCTAATGCATGTAACCACTGACCTTATATATAACGCTTGTGCCATCCTCCAACCACAAGACTAACACCATTACCATGCCTTCTACTAACTAGGGTACTCCCACCATTGTGCACAATGCCTAGCGATACTATCTCTAACACAGATCCTTCACCTAAACAACTCCACTAAAATATTATCTCATAATCGAAAACCACATGACATGTAGCTATCTTAGTATGCCCTTTAGTGTAGATAAAAATATCATTTATATAATATTTTGAAATGTCAAGAGATTATATTTTACTTTGCAACCAACATCATACGTTACACGGTATAGCATCATCACATTACTCAATGGAAAAGCTTTTTCCCAATGCTCACATTTTAAGACATATATACTTTCACATGTACTTAACTATGTTTACTAAAACACAATAAAATATTTTCAAAGGACATGCATTCTCAAATAAATAATTTTTATGTTTGTTTTATCAAAATATTTTAATGCAAATTCACTCACATGATGTGTCACCAACCAAAAATTAAAAACCGCCAAACTCAGCCGCTCTAGCTACTAGCTCTCAGAGCTACAATAGGACCTACCACACCAAAATCCACAAATTAAAATTTAGCATTTTAGCATAATACAACTAGCCTAATCTAGAACTAAATTTTCCATCATCAAACTCAACACCATTCCATATTTATATTGGACATTTTTGAAGTTTGAATTTTGCTTGAAAACCTTACCCTTGGTGAGCTAAATTCCACAAATCTAAAAACCAACTCTTGTATCCTACTTTCAAAGTAAGTGATTTGATCTTCTTGTGGTTATCCTAGCTACCCGAGGCTACCATAATTTTGTTTTATTTTATATTTATTTTAAATATTATTATTATTAGTTTCTGGTTTTGTCCTTGTCTTACCCGAGGACTACTAAAAAGAATTGAGAAAGTGGAGCTCGAGTGAACGAAAGAAGAAAATGGAGCTCGGGTATGGCACAGGGGTGTGAAGAACAAAGATAGAAAAAAAAGAATGTTGTAGCCCTTTTTTCAACCCAAGGCTGGCTGGATGAATGTGGGAATCAAGGAAAAAATGTTTAAAAGAGGATTAAAAGAAAAACTCGGGAAATGGAAAGGAACATGTAAGAAACATGTAAGAACCCACGTGTTTTGAAGAAATGAAAAGGAACATGCAACAAACATGTAAGAACCCACGTGTTCTTGAGGAATACAAAGAAAAATGCAAGAAAAGAAGAAGATGAGTAAGGTGGGTCCATCGATACCCCATGGGCTAATTACCTATTAGCCCTACTTTTTTTTTTGTTCTTTTCATTCAATTTTTTTTGATAAACCATACTAAAAAATACTATAAAAAAACAAATCATATAACAACGAAAATAAATAAGAATTGATACTAAGCTCCAGCCATAACAATAATAAAATAAAATAAAAACTTATCAGAAACTTTTACTGTAAGATCTTCTGACTCAATGCAATTCCCAGTTATGGATACAAGGTTAATGAATTGTTGTGTTAGGGAACCATATGATATCTATTTGTCACAACCCAAATTTCGGGTCATGACCGGCGCATGGGCCCAATGGACGTAGTCTACTAAGCCCAAGCAAGCCTATTAATCTGACATGTTCATCATTCCATCATAAACTGCTAAGTCACATTTTATAACTTAGGATCAAAATAACATTAAACATTTGCCACCTCATACTGGCATACCAAACAAGTGTATATGCATTATCTACAACATGTATCTTAATAATTTACATAAGATTTGTCTATACACAACAAAAGAATACTCAACTTCTAGTGGAGGGACTTAGACAAATGTATTGCTACTGAATGTCGAGACACCTACCAAAAGATGGATACAAGTCTACAAGGACACCTTGTCCTAGTTACCGGCTGTCTCGTGATTTGAAAACATGAAGCTGAAAACGATGAGTGTAAACCTAGTGAGTGAACAAAAAAGGGAACAAGCATACCATAAGGAATATTTAACGAAATCATGATGCATTCTTTTTCAAAACAATGCAATTTGTTTTTGTTCTTATTAAAACCCCTCATGTAAACCCCACATGAGTAAATAACTTTATGAAAGGGTCTATATTCAACAAAGGATTTGGAGAGTGAAAACTTTAATAGCATTCATGCGAATCAGGTCAAATAAACGACGGGTCCTCACTGCAGCGAAAAGGCATTCTTGTTGCAGCGACACTTGATTTCAATTATCAACTAACCGAAGGTTTCTTGACTGGCCGAGGGTTTCTCACCAAACCTCCTCATATTAAGCTTAATTCATTTATTCCTTAATGTTGAAAATCCATACTCAAATATGGTAGCAAAGAAGTGAAAAATAAGGCAACAATTGATCAAAATGAGGTGAAAAACAGAAAGTTTCTCACTGCAACGAGAATGAATCTCGCTGCAGCGAGAAGCTACAGTTCTTTTCTCTCTACGGAGAGAATCGATTTTCGTTGTAGCGAATTTCTAGCCAGCCAACCCTTTCAAAACCCGAGAGTTTCTCGCTGCAGCGAGAATCAAAACATCAAGAAAAAGGTTTCCCTTTCCCTTAAAATAAAGCCATCCTACTAAATAACAATAACAACATGTAACACATGGAAACTCCTAAATTTCAACAAATCAAATGTTCACATTTTTTCATTACAACCATATACCATATATGTATATATATATATATCAATCATCATGTACACCCTCCCATTATCATCATCTCATATGTAACGGCTTATGCGCACTCCCACTCGCACATAACCAGGTCAGCAACGGCTTATGTGCACTCCCACTCAAACATAGTCGGGTCAACAATAGCTTATGTGCACTCCTACTCGCACATAGTCGGGTCCACATCAACATACAAAAAAACACCCAATGCATATCATGCATATTATCATATTGTGATAACACATAAAATGTTGTATAGCACATTTTCACAATATAAAATTACTTCACCAAAGGCTTGTTCCCAAGGTACATTTTCAAAGACAAGTTGGATAAAATCATTCACATTCCCCAAAACAAGTTTGAAATACAAGTCCACTCACCGGTATATTGTTGAGCCTTTCGTTGACTCTAATTCTCCTAATTGTCCAAATGGGATGATGGGGCTTCCTTGAAACCTACCATCACATTAACATTACCATTATGTTAATTCACATACTATAAACCCTAAAAGCTATCTCTTAACTAGCTTTCAATTGCCATTTTAAATAGCTATCTATGTTCATTACCTAATCACATTAGAGTCGATACACAATCTCAACAATAAACTCACAAATCAATCACTAAACATTATCAACTCTTAAAACTCAATTCTAATTTACTACTCACCTTGATAGCTTTGTAACTTTGAAATTCTTTCCAACAATTCCCAAGCTTATTATAGGGCTTTCTTTCTTTTTCTCTCTCTAAACATTTAACTAGTGAGAGAAAGTATGGAAGTAGGATTTTTCAAGGGTTTTAAAGTGAGAGAGTGAAAGAATACAAGGGTTCTAGCCAAAATGGCTCAAAGGTATGAAAACTAGAGCTAGAGAGAGAAAATTATGCAAGCTCCATATTAAGCTTCCATGGAGGATGGAAGCAACGTGAGATGGGAAGAGGAGAAGAAGAAGAAGCTGCTGGAAGAAAGAGATATTTATAGCCCAAGCTTATCCACTCTAATTAAATTACCAAAATGCCCCTCCACAAATTAACTTATTCTCCTCCAATCTTTTGTGCAATCTTTTTGCTCTTTTGACACTGGGACAAGGTCCATAATGGTCTAGAAATGTTCGGGTTCATGAAAACTTAAAAATTTTGACTCGAGATGAAAAATGACCATTTTGCCCCTGTTGTGAAAATCATCAAAATTTTTGTTTCCTTGTCATTTTACCCATATTTTCATCATTCATTTATGCCTTAGGCCTACTTAGGCCATAATATTGTTTAAAATCTTAATTTTATGGGTTTGGTAAGGAAATGACGAAATTACCCCTGATTAGGGATATCGCATATACTTTCCTTTACAAGCCTATAAAGGTCAAGGTCTCACACTATTTATAGACTTTTCTCCCCTTAAGAAAATCTTAAATCTCTCAAAATTCAAAGGAAATCTTTATCTCGAATTTGAAATAGATTTTATCTATACCACTTAAACTAAAATTATCATATACTTAAATGCGAGAGATAAATATTTAATAAATAATTACAAATACATGATAGGACTATAATTGAATTTTAAATTAAATTAAATCTAAAATTTCAACATTCTCCCACTTGATCTGGACATTTGTTATTTTAATATCTACACTATATTAGTTTAATTAACCAAATGCTTAAAACAAAAAGAATAAATTACACGAATCATGGTAGTAAGTTATCTAAGAACAAGTATTACCTTCCATGTATTATAATGCAAAAATCCTTTTGGCAAAGAGCTTAATATGTGGCATATACCTTTATCGATAATCCTCAAATGTTTATTCTAGGTTCTCAAAAACAATTATTATTCTCATAATAATTGCATACAATCCGAAAAGAGAAAACAATTAAAAAATTCAAAGTTTCACAATAAAATATGTTAGCATCTTAATTCAAATGGTAGGTGACAAGATAGAACTAAGTCCCATTTGCAAAACATGATCCTTAAAGAATTTTGGTGGCATGCCTTTTGTCAGAGAATCTCCAATTATCAACTCAGTGAATGTATTCAATGAGCACTTTATTTACTTTAAGTGCTCTAATAGCTAAGTATTTAATGTCGATGTGTTTACTTCGACTTCTACTTTTATTATTCTTAGCAAAGAACACAATTAGTGAATTGTCACAATATAACTTCAATGGCTTCAAGATAGACTTAACAACTTGAAGTCCAAATATGAAACTCTTTAACTAAATACTTTATGAATTCACCTCAAAATAAGAAACAAACTCTACTTCTATAGTAAAAGTAGCAACTAAAGATTACTTTGAACTTCTCCAAGATATAGGTCTTTAAGCAAATATGAAGATATATCCAAATTTTGATTTACGAGAGTTAATACAACCAGCAAAGTTTGAATCTGAGTATCCAACTACTTCCAAATTGTCAGATTTTCTATATGTAAGCATGAAATCTTTAATTCCTTGAAAGTACCTCATAACATTTTTTGTAGCTTTTTAATGGTCTAAACCCTAGTTGCTTTGATATATTCCTAGCATTCTAACTGCAAATGCAATGTCTAATCTAGTATAGACCTGAGCATACATTAAGCTTCCACCAACTGAAGCATATGGAATATTTTTCATTTCTTTCCTCTTAAGATCATTTTTAGGGCATTGGTTCAAGCTGAACCTATCACCTTTCACAATGGGTGCAACACTGAGTGAATAATCTTTCATCCAAAATCTCTCAAGAACTTTATTGATATAGGCTTCTCAAGACAATCCCAAGAAACTTGAAATCTATCCCGATGAATCTTAATGCTAATGAGATAAGACGCCTCACCCATATCTTTCATATTATAATGTTCAAAGAGAAACTGTTTATCCTCATGCAACAACCCCAAATCATTGGTTGCAAGTCAAATATCATCCATTTATAAAAACTAGAAAAATAAATTTAATCTTACTAAACTTGCTGTATATACATTGATCCATAACATTTTCTACAAAACTAAAAGAAGAGATTGTATTATGAAATTTTAAGTACCACTGATGAGGGGCTAGCTTAAGTCTGTATATAGACTTCTTAAGCTTGCAAACCAAATACTTATCATGATCAGAAATAAACCCTTAAGGTTGTTTCATGCATTCCTCTTCCTCTAAATCTCCATTGAGGAATGTTGTTTTCACATCCATTTGATGTAAACCTAAGTCAAAATGGGCAACTAATGCCATGATAATATGGAAAGAATCTTTTCTAGACACAGGAGAAAAAATTTCTCGATAGTCAATTCCTTCTTTTTGTGTGAATCGTTTACGGACAAGTCTTCCCTTATAGCTCTCAATGTTGCCTGAGGAGTTTTTCTTGGTTTTGAAAATCCATTTATAAAATAATGGCCTATATGCCCCATTAAACAACTTTACAAAATCCCAAACTTGAGTGTTTGCCATAGAATCCATTTCATCATTCATGGCATCATACCATAATTTAGATTTACTACATTTCATTGCTTGTGAAAACGTCTTATGGTTATTATTAGCACCAATATCATAGTCAAATTCTTAAAGGTACACAACATAATCTATAAAAATTGTTGACTTATTTATTCTAGTAGATATCCTTAATGTTGGTTTAACAACCTCTTATGGAGGCTATTGCCCAACTAGAACCACCATTTATGGAGGTAATTGCTTTTACTCTTACAAAGAAGCAAGATCTACTAAAATATTAGCAACATGACATGGAATTTCAACAATTGGTTGATCAACATCCATAAGATTTTAATAGCTATTATTTACAATAACCAATTTGTTACTTGATGTGCAATTTGTATCAAAAACAAGATTTTCCTTTAAATCTAAGTTCCGAGTTCAATCACTCCCACTAACCATGTCATTTTCAAGAAATTTTGCATTTCTTGACTTTACTATTTTACTAGTATGGGAAAGGCAACAAAATGGGTAACTTTTAGACTTTTCAGCATATTCAATCAAATATGCACTAACAGTCTTTGAGCCCAACTTTTTTTTTTTAATGGATTATAGACTCATACTTCAACTAGACAACCCTAGATATGCATATGTCTCAACTCAGTTTCCAACCTTTCCACAACTTAAATGACATTTTAGAAACCGCCTTAGTTGAAACTCTATTAATATATATGCTTTTATTTTAAGAGCCTCTACCCACAATGACAAAGAAAGTTTGGAGGTGCTAAGCATACTCCTCACCATATCCATCAGAGTGCGATTTCTTCTTTTTGCTACACCAGTTTTATTTGGTGAGTCAGGCAACGTGTATTGAGCTATAATATCTTGATCTTGAAGAAAATCAACAAACGGACAAGGTGCTTGTCCAATACTTGTGTACCTACCATAATATTTACCACCTCTATCTGACCGCACAATTTTAATTTCTTTCTCACATTGTTTCTCTACCTTTACTTTAAATATTTTAAAAGCATCAAATGCTTCACTCTCGTTATAAAGTAAGAAGAGATACATGTATCGCAAGTAATCATCAATAAAGGTAATAAAATATTTGTAACCATTCAAACTCATATCAGAATAACAAATATCAGTATGTATGATTTCTAATATTTCAAAACTCTTCCTAGCACCTTTCTTGGTCTTGTCAGTTTATTTTCCTAATATTTGCTAATATTTTTTGGAACAGTTCAAATATCAGTATGCACCTTTCTTGGTCTTGTTAGTCTACTTTCTTAATATTGGACAAGCACCTTGTTAGTATACTTTCCTAATATTTCAAAACTCTTCCTAGCCATTGAAGTTTTGAAATAACAAATTAAAACTGTTCCAAAAAATTAAAGGAATATCCAAATGGCACAAGTTTTTAAAATAAAAATTAAATTTCTAGAAAAACTTGGAACATAAAAAGTTCACTCCAAATCCAAAATACAACTAGTACTTAAATTAAGTATAAATGTTCCTATGGCTTCCACATGTGACCACATTTGATTTTCAGAATAAATGCATTGTTCACTTCCACTCGATTTCCTTAGGTTTAGAAAACCCTACATAGTATTAGAAACATAGATTGTAGAACCAAAATCAATCCACCAAGTATTATGGGAATCACTAATCATATTAGATTCATAACATACAAAAAAATTGAGATTACCTTTCTTTTCGAGTCAAGCCTTTTGTTTAGGACAATCCTTCTGCATGTGTCCCTTACTTTTATAGAAGAAACACTTGGATTTTTCTTTATTCACAATATGGGCAGGTGTATATGCTTTCGCTTTCCCTTTCTTCTTATCGGCTTGCTTCGTATCCTTTTCTTGTGTGACAATATGTACACTCTTGCCCATTTCCTGTAGCAATCTCCCTTCCTCTTGCAAACACATGACCAAGAGTTCATTAATTGCCCATGTTTCTTTATCTATGTTAAATGATATTTTGAAAGGATTATACTAAGATGGGAGAAAGTTCAGGATAAAATATACTAGAAAAGAATAAAAAATCTCAATCTTCAAGGTCTTTAGTTGACCTCATTTGCATAATGTGCACTCACACTCTTTTGATGCTAGTGAGCTTTGTCTATGACAACTTAGCTACAAGAGTGCTTCCCAAACCTTTTTGAGAAGATTCAAATTGCTCATCAATAGCCTTCAAAAGGTCTTTAACATTCTTGCATTCAAGTATGGACCCACAAATACTAGTAGTAATGCATGATTTGATAAACAACATGCTCAAATAATTCAATCACTCCCATCGTTCATATAAAGTAATCTTAACTAGCGTACTAGTAGTTGTAATTTTAGCAAGCTCATCCTTTTGAAGAGCATAGTTAAGGTCAACACACCTTAAATAAAAAGAATTTTCTCCTTCCATACTTATAGTTGTCACCACTTAAGTAAGGAATATCAGCTTTATCATCATACAATATCAAAGGTTGAACTGCAAATAAATAAATAATCATGCTTATGATAAAAAATTAAGACACTACCATCAACAAAATGATATGCTTACTAATAACTCTATGATATAGAGTTATTTGAGCTTAATTTTGATAATAATTTGACTAGATTTTTGTAGTAATGCATAGAAATTAGTAGGTTTTATTTAATTATTTTAAATTAGTTATTTTAGGTGAGTCAATATACTTTTAGTTAATTTTATGTTTAATTTGGTGTTAATGTGGATAAGATACATTGTTATTGATTTATTTGTGCTTTTGTAGGTGTGATGAAAGAATAATTTTAATGGAAGAAGGAGAGCAATTTCGAGGTACAGACTTCTAATGCATATGTTTTGATATTTTGGCCATAGCTTTCTCTAAATGAAGCAATTCTTATACCATTGGAAAGCTAAGATAAATATCTACAACTTTTATGTTTACCACTTCACCCATTTCGGCTTGTATGATGGTCAAAAATCTTGTCGAAGTTGACACACTATAGTAGTCCTAGAGCAATTATGATTTCTGTTAATTAATTTGGCAAAACTGCAACTTACATAGTCTTATAAGGAAATCCCACCTGAAATTGACTTCTTTCTTCACCCAACTTGGTCTAACTTCAAAGCCTATAAAAACAACCTTTCGGAGAACTTAGAAAATGAGAAGAAACACCAAATTGACATTTGAGAGTTAAGCCACAGTGTTATTGAAGCTAAGAAAAATTTACAGAATTCAGGGAGATTTGAAGATCAAGAACACAATTCTTGAGTTTTTCTATATTTCTCTTATTCTCTTATTTTCTTGATTTGGATTTTAATGTTTATATTTTATTCAATGATGATGTGTGACTGGATGGGGAACTAAATTTTTAATCTAAGATTATGGTTGAACTCAATATTATCGTAACGTGCAGGTCCGGGAACCCGACAGCTAGACGCAAGTGAAAATTCTAAAACTAGGAGTCGCCACCAATCTTTTTTACTATGTGTGATTGGCCACTTATTGTCTCGATTCTAATCGGCAGAGTCTTAATTAGATTTAAGCCCACCAAAAGAATCTTAAACTAGTCTACATTTTTTGAGATCTAGGTTCAGGAGTACGATTACGCCTGGGGAAAGATTAGCACCCCCAAAACGCCCGTTCTATGAACGGTACCATTTTTATATTATCTTATTAGGCTTTATTTTTTAAGTTCATTTTATTTCCTTAGCTATTATTCACTTATTTTATCTCCTATTCAACCTAAAATGGAATGCAAATGGGAGGCAAGATCAAATGCATGGTATGAGATGAAAAATATCGGATGAATAACCTTTTATCGAGGACGATCTCTCGGATTCGCCCATCATACTAGTGGGATCCGAGGTGTTCTCTCACCTAAGGAATTATCCGAGAAATTCGCCTTCACAAATTCGACGAATAAATCCCATTATCGGGGTTATCGTACGTTTTTTTTTTAAATAATGTTTTCGTGAATAATGACCTAATACGAGCAAAAGCCTTTTATTAGAGATGTTTCCCCTAGCCCTCCCATCATACTAGTGGGACCCGGGGACATCTTTTCACCTAGGATACTTTCCGAGAAATACTCGTCTTCGCAAGATCCTCGAAAAATCCCATCATCAGGGCTTAACTCGTAAACAAAAATACTTATATGCAATGGTATGCATGTTGCAATAAAAATATATGTTATGTTTGTGAAATTAATTATTTTTTTATTTTTTATTATTTATATATTTTTTATTCTTGACTAATTTTTTTTATATAATAAAATTTTATTTATTTAAAATAAAAATCTC
>NC_030858.1:11122243-11192055 GCF_000208745.1 Theobroma cacao | reverse complement strand
TTTTTGAAAAAAAAAAACACATAAGAAATTCCTAGGTTCATGTTCCATGAAATTTTTGAACCACAACGAATTATTCCAATTTAACTCCAGACCTTTCACTTTTCCTTTTAACAGACTTTAGAAACAAGTCTCTAATGACACTCAGCAACTAATATATGCCACTCTAGCCATAAAGTAATGAATTTATTATACTAAAAGTTAATAAACTGGAAAGTAATCCACCTTTCTTATGTTTTCTAGAAACAACCAGAGGACAATAGACTTCTTGAAAAACATTAAATGTTTTATATTCACAAACACAATGAAGTTAACTTCTTTGTAATGCCGTTGACATAAAAGTATCAATACTAAATATATATATATATATTTCTACAGTTTTTCTATTCATTTTTATTTTTTTATTTTTATCTCTTTGTTCTTAATATCCATACTATATATATATATACACGTATAATAAATCTTTCTATGTTTTCAATTTATTTTATTTCTATAAAAATCTTATTTTTATTTCTTTATTTTCCTAACTTTGTTAGACTCAAACATATATAAATCACATAAATAAACTCAAAATCTCAAACTCACAGATTAACCAAAAGGAAAAGAATTAAAACTTACCTCGAAATAGCTTAAGACTACTAAGCTTTAAAGACTTTCAGGCCTTTTTTTGTGTGCTACACGGATCTAGCCTTTTTCCTTTAATACACTTCCTAAGCCTCCAGCTCTCCCTCTATTCTCTAAATAGCACTCTTTTACACTACTTTTGCTTCTAAAACCAAAACGGCGCCATTTGATAGAGAAACCTTAGTCAACAAACCCATTTTCCCATCTTCCTTTTTCTCTTCTTTTTCTCACTTTCTCTTTTTGTTTCTCTCTCTAACCACCGATTCCCCTACTTCTCTCTAAGCTTTTCCTTCCTCACCCTCCTTTCACCGTTGATAAAGTCTAGATCGGTCCAAATAACTTTGATCTTCCCTCCATTCGCTAACCGTGCAGTCACCAAACCTCCACAATATTACTTTGCCAGCCTTCTACCATCGAAATCCCTCACTAAAACCAAAAATAAAATAAAATAAAATAAAAAAATCCCTAAAAACTCAAACTAAAAAAGATCCTTCAACCAAGCTACTCTGTTTCTCTACTTTATCATTGTGTATTTTTTTATGGGTTTTTTGCTTGTTTTGGGGTTGATTTCGGCTGCTAAACTAAGGTTTTTTTTTTGTGTTTGCTACTGTTGTTTTTTTATTTTTTGCTCCCAAATGCCCCCCTTTTGTCGTGCTACAATGGGGTTTTTATAGCCCATTCTTCATGCTTCATTCTACAGGCTCCATTCCACTACATTGCCAAACGCGAATTTTTCGCGTCTGGCACTGTAGTGGTGCCTAGTATTGGCAAGGCGTCTACGCCCTGCTAGTACTTTTTCTTTTCTTTTCTTTTTTTAAATTTTTTTGTTTCATTTTTAATTATTTAATTAATTAATTTTTAATTTTTTTATTTATCTAAGCAAATTACAGTGTCTACAAATATATAGTCTGAATTATTTATCTCTCTTTTACTTATGTTTGATAGATTTAAGTTGTTTATTTTATTTTGTTCTTAATGCTTCTAATTGCCTGATCACCAATTAGATTGAATTGGAAACCTAGGTTAAATCTTGACGAAGGAGATTTAGGTAGACCTTGAATAAAATAGCGTATGATTGAATACACTTAGTTGATTAGGTGATTTGATTTGCATACAGGGTAAACATACACCTATAAGCCATACGTAGCTAAAATTAGAGCACAAACTTAATGAATCTTTTTTCAATTTAATTTGCATAGACATATAGTAAATTAATTGGGAGAGATATTTTTATAAGAAACTCGACAGAGACGTGTAAATAATTTAAGACTCTAGGTTAGCAATTTAATCCATTAAACTGAGTTAAGAGAGAGAGATAATAATCAGATAAAGTATTGAGAGATATCATAATCTTAGGTTTAGTAGTCATTCACATTTAATAAAGTAAATTTGCTAATAGATTTTAGATTAAGTTTTAGTTTTCGTTATTAGTTTATTAATTAAGTTTTCCTTTTAATTTTAATTGTTTAAATAAAATTAAGGTGTGTTAATTTTAATAATTAACTGTAAGGATTAATTCAATTCTATGTGGGATCGACACTCTACTCATATCTATATTAACTTTGCAATACATACACTTGCGTGAGTAGAAAATTCAACAACACTTACCAATGCAAGATATATCAAAATAATAAACATGAATTGGCATGTCATTAAAATCTACTCATGGGTAAAGATTTTAACACAAAATTGATTCACTTACTTTATGATGAAACTAGCAAAGTATCAATATTTCTTAATACCTATTAGTTAATTAAAGAATAAAAATTATTTACTATTTCTTGCTAATTAAATATGAAAAATGATAATCTCCTTGTAGGGAAAAATTAACATAATAACATATTCAATTAGAATTTGATGTCATAAAATCTAGATTTGATCGACATATATATTTATCAATAGTTTACGTATGCATTATCATAATTAAAGATGCTGTGGCTACTCCTCAATTAATCAAATACACACAAATCACATGACATCAATACTATAAATTGAGATATTATTTTCAAAAAATAAGCATAACATAAATAATTATTTTATTATGCTAATAATATCCTAAGTAAAAATAGAACTAATTGGGACAAAGTAAACTTCTTTACGACTAATTAAATAGTCTAGCCTATTTACATGTACAAATTAAGACCTAAAATACTAAACTAGGTCTAATTTGTAATAGGCTTCAAAAATAAGTTTACATTAATAACATAAATGTCTAAATTTTATAATCTCTATTTTATACAGCCCAAACTTAAATCACAAGCCCAAATTATTTATTGGCAATTAAAAATTCAGAACATAGTAATTATAAAGGCCCACATGCAAATTAAAGGTAAGTGTGAGACCTTGACCTTTATAGACTCATAGTTGGTAATATACGCGATATCCCTGATGAGGGGTAATTTCAGCATTTCCTTAGTGAGCCCATAAAAGCAAGATTTTAAATAATATTATGGCCTAAGTAGGCCTAAGGCATAAATGAATGATGAAAATATGAGTAAAATGACAAGGAAACAAAAATTTTGATAATTTCCACGATAAGGGCAAAATGGTCATTTTTCACGTCGGGTCAAAATTTTTAAGGTTTCATGAACCTGAACATTACTAGACCATTATGGACCTTGTCCCGGTGTCAAAAGAGTAAAAAGATTTCATATAGGGGTGGAGAATGACATTTTCGTAATTTCTAAGGGAGTGGATAAGCTTGGGCTATAAATATCTTCTCCTTCTAGTAGCTTCTTGAATTTCCAGCAGCTTCTTCTTCTTCTCCTCTTCCCATCTCACGTTGCTTCCATCCTCCATGGAAGCTTGATATGGAGCTTGCATAATTTTCTCTCTCTAGCTCTAGTTTTTCATATCTTTGTGCCCTTTTGACTAGAACCCTTGTATTCTTTCACTCTCTCACTTTAAAACTCTTGAAAAATCCTACTTCCATAATTTCTCTCACTAGCTAAGTGTTTAGAGAGAGAAAGAGAAAGAAAGCCCTATAATAATCTTGGGAATTGTTGGAAAGAATTTCAAAGTTACAAAGCTATCAATGTGAGTAGTAAATTAGAATTGAGTTTTAAGTGTTGATAATGTTTAGTGATTGATTTGTGAGTTCATTGTTGAGATTGTGTATTGACTCTAATGTGATTAGGTAGTGAACATAGATAGCCATTTAAAATGGCAATTGAATGCTAGTTAAGAGATAGCTTTTAGAGTTTATAGTGTGTGAATTAACATAATGTGATGCTAATGTGATTCTAGGTTCTAATGAAGCCCCATTACCCCAATTGAATCATTAGGGGAATTAGAGTCAGCTAAAGGCTCAACAATATACCGGTGAGTGAACAACATTTCAAATTCATTTTGGGGAATGTGATTGTTTGTACAAAGCGTTTGAATGATTTTATACAAGTTTTCTTAAAAATGAGTGCCTTGGGAACAAGCTTTTGAGAAATGGGTTATGTTGTGATATGTGGCTATTATGGATTCCTATACTGCTACATTATGTTGATATATGTGTATACGTACAAATATATTATTGTGTAATTATATGGACTAGGCTATGTGCGAGTAAGGAGTGCGTATAAGCCGATGATGACCAGGTTATGTACGAGTAGGGAGTGCGCATAAACCGGTGATGACCTAACCATGTGCGAGTAGGGAGTGTGCATGAGCTGGTGATGATGGGATGGTGTGCATGATGATGATGGGATGGTGTGCATGATGATGATGGGTATATATATATATATATATATACATACGTAAACATGTGTGTTATAAGAAATTTATGAGAAATGGCATATGGTTGTAATGTATGTGAAATTCGGTATGTTAAACTTTGGGAAGTTGTTATGTGTTTCTTATTGGTTTTGGACATTTCAGCAGGGTGGTTTTCTTTGGGAGGAAGGAAAATTTTTCATTGGTGCCCTGTTTCTTGCTGCAGCGAGAAACTCTCGAGTTTTTTTAGGGTGGCTGGCCGAAAACTCGCTGCAGCGAGAAAATACTATAGCATTCTTGTTGCAAAGAGAAAGTTTCTATCTTGGGGTAGAAATTTCGCTGCTGCAGCGAAAAACTTTCTGTTTTGTCTCACATCTTGATCAATTGTTGCCCTATTTTCCATTTCTTTGCTACCATATTTAAGCATGGATTTCCAACATCACAAAATAAATGATTTAAGTTTAAAATGAGGAAGTTTGGTGAAAAACCCTCGGCCAGTTGAGAAACCCTCGTTCGGCTACTAACTTAAATCCCAACGTCACTGCAGCGGAAAGGAATTCTCGCTGCAACAAGAATGCCTTTCCACTGCAGCGAAGATTCATTGTCGTATTTGACTTGCTTGTGTATCATTGAAGCTTTTATTTCTCAAATTGTTTGTTATGTGTGGGTTCATGATTTTAAATGATTAATTATTTAAAGGTTTAATGAGGGGTTTTAATGTGAACGAAACTAAATTATATTATTTTAAAACAAGTGCATCATGATTTTAAATCATTTCTTATTGTTGCTTGTTCCCTTCTTTGTTCACTCACTGGGTTTATACTCACCGTTTTCAACTTCATGTTTTCATATCACAAGGCAGCTGGTAATTAGGTCGAAGTGTCTTCGTATATTCGACCCTTGGTACGTGTCTCGGCATTCAGTAGCTGTACATTCGTCCGAGTCTCTCCGCTGGAAGTCAAGTATTCTTTTGTTGTGTATAGACAAACCTAATGTAAATTATTAAGATACATGTTGTAGACAATGTATATACACTTGTTTAGTATGCCAGTATGAGGTGGCTATGTTTAATATTATTTTGATCCTAAGTTATGAAATGTGACTAGCAGTTTATGATGGAATGATGAACACGTCAGATTAATAGGCTTGCTTTGGCTTAATGGACTACGTCCATTGGGCCCATGCGCTGGTCATGGCTCAAAATTTAGGTCGTGACAGTAAGCCTAACAATCATTATTTTTTAAACAAAGTAGGATCAAAATTTAATTAAATGACAATAGATAATTAATTCAACATGTAGCCCATATTAAGTTGCAACAATCAAACTCCAAGTTTAATAAATTCACAATGAAATTTAGATAAATTGATTGCTCCTTCTAAAAATATCTAACAGAAAGGAAAAGTCAATAAATTCCAAGAAAGAGCATGCATCGTAGTTTTAAATATCTTTTCACCATGAAGGCTATTATGCTTGTTTAATTCTTGTACAAGTTTAATTAACATAATAGCCAAAGCCCAAAAAGTGCAATGATCTTGTTAGTGTAGAAGTGTCAAAGAGCAACATACCAAAAGGGAGGTGAATTGGTATATTAAAAATTGTGTTTAAAAACCAAGTATAAAACCAAAAATATTTTCTAGTATCAAAATCAAGTTTTCAACAATAAATTACTAAGCATATAAATAATATATCAAAGCAAAATATTTTCCTGAGTTAAATACTAGCTATCAATGATAAAGTGAAATATTTTCTCAGTGCAAAATAATAAATCAATATAAAACTATTTTCCTAAGATAAATGCAAGCAATGAATAACAATGTGAAAAATTAAAAAGAGACATAAAAATTTTATAGTGGTTCGGGTTTTTTTATGCCTACATCCACTCCCTTGGCAATAAGGAATTTCCAATCCACTTAAAGGATTCTTGCCTTTTAACTAGATCAAGTGATAAACCTTACACCAACTTTTTCACTGAATCAAGAGATAACCCTTACACAATCCATAGAAGGATTCTTGCTTTTTCACGAGATAAAGTGATAACCCACCAATAGTGGTTTTTATGAGCTCAACCACAAACCCTTACAAAAATTTTTTCAAGGTTAAGCTAGAACCTTTACAATGGGGATATAAATTTCAACAAGAAAATGCCTCTACAAAGGCTGAGTGCTAAGACTTTAAGCTTTAATGTAGTGAGAAAAGAAATATCAGCTCAAATAAAGCAAGTATTCAACTTTTGTAAGCTTGGTGGAAGACTAAAATGAAGCTAGAGATTATGGATAAGCTTTTTAAGGTCTTTCTAGGATTTGAAGCTTTATTCTAGTCTTCTCTTACTTCCAAATAGCTTAAATGCAGCTATTTATAACTAGTGTGAAGTTTGGAGCTGTTAGACACAAGTTTGAATTAAATTTGACCATTGCTAAAGCTTGAGGGTTGACTATAATGCTCCAAGGGTAAACTCTGTTTTTCAAATTTCTCAAATTAAGGCTCCATAGTTGAGTATAACCTTTCTTTATTCAATTTATCTCCTGATAGTGTTTTTTTGCAAAATTGAGTTGCTATAGTCACTATGCCTCCTCTATAGTCAATTATGTCTATGTAAAGTCAATTTTTTTATTCTTTTGACATCTCAAGGTCAACTATACTTGAGCTAGACTATGTCTATTCAAAACTTTATTTTCTTGAGCTTTCTAGAACATGGTCGACTATGGACATTTTAGGGTCGACTATGGCTTTATATTCTTCAAGCTTTTCACTTTTTCTACCTTTGAATCGACTCGAGCTTCTCTAGGATCAACTCTTGACTTGTGTCTTAAGTTTCCTTAGCTTTTTGGCTGTTCTCTTCAACTATTTCTTCCTTGCCTTGTTCTTACAGTCAAATATCATTTCAAGGCATGTTTGCTCTTACATTTTTAGTAGAATATGCATTGTTTGAAAGCTTATAATATGTTTTCTAATGGTGCATGGCTTTTCAAACAAATATGTAACTTTAAGGGATTAAAAGTGTATTTGAGACAATTTTAAATGCTTGACATTAAGTTCAAGATAATATGTGATTTTTGTTAAATTAAAACATGATGTAACTCAAGGCTAACGATCTAAAGACTTGAAAAATATGAAAGGAATCTTAGTAGCTATCATGAATATAACACAACGTTATATCCCAAACTCACAGTATAATATGATCATAGTGTAATTCAAGAAAGATAAGACTATAACTCATTAATTAAAAATTACTAATAATGGTAACCCAAACTTTCTGATTAAAGATCCCAAGAAAAAGGTTCAATGCGGTAAAAACAAGCTATTTAGTGATTGAAGAAGTACCATCTTTTAAGGGTTTTATAGTTTTATTGTGATATTATGGTACTTAACGTATGAATTAGGAAGAACACATGCTCTGAATGAGTTCATAGCAAATTATGCAAGATATGCTTCTATTACTTACGTCCTTGAGGAACTCACCTATTGAAGTGTGGTTGTGAGGTCGTAACCTATGAGATTAGGCTTTTCTCTATAGCATTCCAGAAGCAAGATACGAGCGCAAGGTTGTTAAAAAGCGACCCCATTTAGAACTCAATAAAAATCTCGTACAATGTGTATGATGAATAGAAGCTCAAGCTAAAAGATCCTAGTTCAAGATACAAGTTCATTATGGTTTTTCCAAATGGATTTTCTCATACTAAGTGAGATTCAAGTCCACAAGATGCCTTCACCGAATACATTGTAAAAGACTGTTTCTAAATAATTCTTAAATTTTGAATCATGTGGGGGATTGTTGGCTTTTTATTTTATTTTAGAGATTCAAAATTTACTGGGTATATGAAGAAGTATGACCCTTGATTGTAGTAAGGCATGTCTCTTTGATAATTAGAAGGATACATTTGTTCACTTCATAAATAAATGTGTCTGCATAATGAAAAGACACGTTAGTGATGTTTCACTATCTATAAATACCCATCCCTTCATTATTAAAAAGCACTTTTCATATCTTGTATCCTGACTTCATAAATTCTCCTAATTTGCTCTTTCTCAAAAGATCATCCTAAGCATGCCATGTTTACAAAAACTCTATTCTATTACATTCTAGAATTCCTTCAGAAGTAGTTGAGAGATTTACAAGTTCACCAAATTTTTTATTTAAGTGCATATTAATAGATCTTTCAGGTTTTCATTGTATCTTTGGAGTATGACGTCATTGATTGCTATTTGTACTAAGGTAGCAATGAAAATCTACTTTGAAGTCAGTGCCTTCCACAGCATGCCTTGAATCGATTTTCATATTCAAAACTCTTTCTTATTTGTTTTTGCTTTTAACTGTTGAGTCTTTCTTATTTCTTCGTGTGTTCTTCTTCATTTTTTTGGATATAGATTCCTACAGATTATGGAACAAAGAATACCACAGCCCAATCTCTCATATTCTTACCTTTACAATTATAAGCTTAATGTCACCTGTGACCATGTTCATAAAGAATAAATTATCTTTCTAGAGAAATATCGTAAGTGACATCTACTGAGATTCTATTCATTCTTCCATCACACAATAAGAATGAAAATTTCACAACCCGCGTAGAAAGACTACAAAAATTATTTCAATCATCCGATTTACTTGCAGGGAAAACAACTTAAAAGAAGTTTGCCCACCAGTAATTCACAGGCTGATAATCTTCCTAGCGATGGACTCTTTTTAGTCAATTTCTTTATAAGCCAACCACTTATTCCTCAATTGAAAATAATGGACAAGGAAAATAGCCTTGTACATAGGTTCAATGTCACCCTTGTTGCAATTGCTCCAATTAGTATGGTCTAAGACTAAATTTTGAAACATTCTCCACACATACCAAATCACCATGCAGTTTTGAGTATTATATCTTTACCCAACCATGTCATACCTCGAGTAGCTCTTCCGATCTGTCTCTTCACCACTAGAAATTGGGGCTTTAACTTTAGTAGCCATTCAACAATAATAACAAACAACTTCAACTTAACAACAGAATTTGTCATGATTCAGAACTTGATTAGTAGATCATGAAGATATGCAAACAAGTAAAAGAGATCAATTTGAGTGATAACTCTGTTATATAGAGTTATTTTGATGCATTTTAAAGGCTTAAGTAGATAGATCTTTCAGATTTTAGGTTCGAATTTTAGCATTTTAGGTGTTTTTCAAGTTTAAGTTTGATTACATGTTGGGTAGTTAATTTAAGTTATTTTAGTTAAATTTTATGTTATTTTGTTTCAAATTACTTTAAGAGTAGTATTGATAATTTCTCTTATTTCTTTTGTAGGAAATTTGATGAACAAGGCTCATTTGATGAAAATTCGTGCAAGTATGGTGATGGCTTTATTCGTATATATTGTGGTATTTTGATCATATCTCTCTTTACATAACTTTAAATGAAATGATTAAGAGGAAGGGCTACAACTTTTATGTTGACCTTTTTACCCAATTTGAACTAGATCAAGGTGAAAATCACGTTCGAAGTTGATAGACTGCTGCAGCGCTAAGAGAACAGGGCTGTAGCACTAGTGAAAGGAAGCACACAACACATTTTCCCAAGAGCTCAGTGCTGCAGCATTGAAGAAGTAGCACCGCAACACTGGATGATTTTCCAAAAATAAAAATTTGGTGGGATTTTGAAAATTAGGTTACTTGAAGCCTATTTAAAGGAACTTTTTTAAAAATTTTAAGCAGGAGGCAGCAACCAACTGTTCTAGAGATTTGGAGCCAAGAACAAAGCAAGAAAACAAGAGAATTTGAGAGAGAATTAAGATTGCAAAGCTTTAACACTTAGTTTCTTTCTCTACTTTTGTGTTTCTTTTATTTTCTTTGACTTTGATTCATGGCTAAATTTCTTTAGATATTATTTTTATTCCATATTATGAGCTAAATTATCTTTCTAGGATTATGGTGGATTTTAACATGTAGTTTGAATATTTGTTTCTCTTTCATTTACTCAAATGCTTTTGATTGCTTGGCCAACAATCAACTGATCTGTGAATCTAATTGAGACTCGACTGAGAGATTTTTAATTGGACTAAGGTTTGAATAGTGTATGTTCACGTCACTTAGGTGATCTGATTCGTGATTCGAGTAGACATATGCCAATTGCCATACATAGCCACATTAAGACACTTGCTTAATGAACTTAATTTAATTGATTCCTATAAACATATAGTGAACTAATTAAGTTAGGTATTTATACAAGCAACTCGATGGAGACTTGTCCATAGCTTTGAATTCTAGGTTAGTAAAACCACACAAGAAAGATAAATAACAAGAAAAGCTGATATTAGATGAAATGTTAAATGAACCCATAATCTTAGATCATTAATATGTTGCTTTTTTTAACTTATTTAGTTTGGTAGTCTATTTAGTGTTGATTTTTAATTATTTTTAATTAGTTTTTTTCCAATTTTTGGATTACTTAAATAAGATTAATTTGTTTTATAATTTTAGTACTTAGTGAAACTTTAGAAACAAATTTCTGTAGGAATGATACTCTACTTCATCACTATATTACTTGTTCGATGCGTATACTTGCGTGTGCAAAATTGACAAGTTTTTGGCACCGTTGCCGAGGATTTTGTTTTCTTTGTTATTTGCTAATATTAAAATTTTACAGATTAGTCTTAATTTAAGTTTTACTTTTGTTTTGCAATTAAGTTCAGTCATTGTATGAGAAGAGCAAATAGCTTGGAGACTATCCCATGTGATCTAGAAATTGAGAGAACATTTTGCTGACTTTGACAAGAAAATCAACAAGGTGTTGGTCTAGTAAATACAAAGGCTAATCAACAGGGTGGACAACAAATCCAAGAGCGCATAGTAGCTGACAATCGTTGCTTAAGGGATTATGTTGTTCCTTTGGTACAAAGAATTCCATCGAGCATTTGAAGGCCAGCTATTCAAGCAAACAATTTTAAAATCAGGCTAGCTATCATCACCATGATTCAAACATCAGTTCAATCTAAGGGTCATCCAATTGATGATCTCAATGGCCATATAGCAAACTTCTTGGAGATTTGTGACACACTCAAGCACAATGGTGTCATTGATGATGCAATTCGGTTGAGGCTTTTTCCCTTCTCCTTAAAGGTTAAAGCTAAAGCATGGTTGAATGCACTCCTCACTGGCTCAATAACATCATGGGATCATCTTGCTTAGAAATTCCTTGCCAAATTCTTTCGTCTGACTAAGACAGTGAAAATGAGGAATGACATTACATCATTCATGCAACTAGATTTTGAATCATTGTACAAAGCTTGGGAAAGGTACAAAGAACTACTTCGGCATTGTCCTTATCATGGTCTCCTAAAGTGGCTTCAAGTGCAGACTTTTTATAATGGTTTAAGTGGGCAGGTTCGAACCACCATTGATGCCATTGCAAGAGGAGCTTTAATGGCAAAATCATTTGATGAGGCATACGATTTGTTGGAGGAAATGGCTGTAAACAACTACCAGTGGTCGACAGAGTGAGCAATGCATAGAAGAGTAGCTGGAATTCATGATGTTAATGTTATGACAACATTATCCGCTCAGGTAACAACTTTAACTAAAACTCTTGAATCTTTTGGTACTAATAGTTTGCAAAGTCCTTTTGTAGCTTGTGAGTTTTGTGGAGATAATCATACAAGTCATTAATGTCCAAGCTTAACAAAGATAGTGCAATTTATGGGTAATAGACAACAAAATAACCCCTACTCCAACACTTATAACCCAGGGTGGAGGAATCATCCCAATTTCTCTTGGGGTAATAATCAAGGTTCATCCTCAACTCTAAGGCCAAATACACCTCCAACATTTCATCAACAAGCCGGCGCACCTATTTTAGAAAAAAAGCCAACTGTGGAAGATCTGCTAAGGCAATACATGACACAGAATGACAACATTATACAAAGTCAAACAGCTCTCCTTCAAAGTCAAGTAACATCAATTCGAAACCTTGAGACTCAAGTTGGTTAACTTGCCAATTTATTAAACAACCAACCTCAAGGAACATTGCCTAGTGATACAGAAGTGAATCCAAGAAGAGAAGGTAAGTAACAAGTTATGGCAATCACCCTAAGGAGTGGAAAAGAGGTTGAACATAGTGTTAGGCAAGCTAATTTTCAGGATGAGCCTATTAAGAATAAAACGGTGATTGTAATAGTTGATAAGAAAAGTCAAGAGAAGGAACCAAAGGCAACTTTACCACCACCACCCTTTCCTTAGTGCCTTTAAAAACAAAAGCTTGATAAACACTTCCTAAAATTTATTAAGGTATTCAAAAAGCTTCACATCAACATTCCTTTTGCATAAGCTTTAAAGCAAATACCATCATATGTGAAGTTTCTGAAAGACATATTGACAAAAAAAAGGAAACTGAAGGACTTTGAGACAATTATACTCACTGAGGAGTTTAATGCAATAATCCAGAACAAGCTTCCACCAAAGCTTAAGGACCTAGGAAGTTTTTCTATCCCTTGCTTAATTGGTAATTTTAATTTTTCAAAATCTTTGTGTGATTTAGGTGTTGGTGTCTCAATTATACCTTTGTCTGCTACTAAGAGAATTAGACTGAAAGAGATTTAACCCACTATAATCACCTTGCACCAAGCTGATAGAACGATAAGGCACCCTTGTGGGGTGATAAAAGATGTCTTGCTTAAAGTTGGGAAACTATTCATTCTAGTAGATTTCATAGTACTTGAGATGGAATAGGATCAAGAGGTTCCGATCATACTAAGACGTCCATTCTTAGCCATTGCAGGTGCACTAATAGATGTAAGGGAAAGTAGAATAACTTTCAGAGTTGGAGAGGAAGTAGTTGAATTTACTATTTTCAATGCAACTAAGAGTCCTTCAACCACAACTCATCGCCATAAAGTGGATTTAACTGATAAAGATCAAGGTAATCCTACTCCACCACCTATAAGTAAGCAAGCATCAATTCTTGAATCAAACCACCGCCACCACAGCTTAAAACTAAACAATGTTATGATGAGCATGATCCACTACCTTCAGTTAATCTTGATTTTAAGGTGGGACAACAAGTGTTACTGACCAAATCAGTCAAGCTCTTTCCATGGAAACAAAAATCAAAGTGGTTAGGTCCTTACAAGGTGATTAAGCTCTATCCATGTGCTGCAGTAGATATTTGTAATGAAGCTACTAGAACATTCGAAGTGAATGGGCAACATGTCCAGCATTACTTAAGAGGTGACTTGGATCACCAAATATCCTTAAGTACTTTTGTAGACAACAAAAAAAAGGTATCATAGTCAAGCTAGTGACTATAAAGAAGCGCTTCTTAGGAGGCAACCCAGGCTATATTTTTTTAATTTTAGTTGTTATTTTAGTTAGTTTTTGTTTTTCTATTTAAACAAGTAGTTTTAACCTCTCCCTAGCTTGTTTGTTGAGTCTGCAGGTTTGGAAAGCATGAAAATGTGGAGGTAAAAAATTATAGCTTTCAATGCATTGTCACTATTGATAGGAAAATTTCTTTTCCTTGTTCTTTTTAGCTTTTCACATTGAGGACAATGTGCAATTTAGGTTTGGAGAACATTTTATTGTTATTAGTGTTAGTGATAGTTTAGGTTAGTTTATTTTCATTAAATTTTTTTTATGCAGGTGCATTTGCATTTGAACTAGATTTAATTGTGCCAGTTTCATTTAATTTACCTATCCAATGATGAGAACTCGGTTATATTACTATCTTGATTCTTTGAAACATGTGAATATTGTTTTTTTATGTTGGAAATTCTCACAGGGCCCAGCTACCCTGTGATCGTTTTATTAATAATGGAAAAAATTAAGTATAAAGGGGAGGTGGACATAAACCGAGCCTCCAGAATTACATGAGTTTGAGGAGAATTAAGAGAAATACCTAAGAAGGAGTGTCTCATTTTACGTGCATATATATATGAGCACAATCATAATATTGAGACACTTCCATATTACAAGATTCTAAATAATCATCAAAGTAAAAGTAGTAAAAATAAATTAGGAGTACTACTCCTTTACAATTATTTAAAACAAACATAAGGTAAATTTATTTTATCTAATCTAAGAATACCTTTAAGCTAACCTTCGACTTGTGATATGAAAATTCTCATGCTAAGCTTTATTGTTAGGTTGAAATTTCTACATTTTGAGTGCTATGTCTTTTGCTTAGATTTATTGTATATATTTAGAAAGGTTTATGTGAATGCAAATTTTTAAATTATGTATTAAGTTCTAGAATTTGTTCGATTCTCTTTTGAGGCGAAATCTTAGGCTATACTTAGTTAAGGAATTGATTTATGCCATTTTTTGACCGATTGAGCCTTTTGTAACCTTCCTTTACATAAATTATCTTTAGTTTCCCCCTTTAAGCCTAATGACATCTTTTCTTTGTTTGAACACTTAATTTTTAGCCTAGACCCTTATATTAATATTTCTAACAATTCTTACATCCCTCATTCCTAAATGCATAGGTCAATTTAGGATGTGTTGTGAGCCATATAATGAAAGAGATAATCAAGATGAAAAAATGATGAAAAGTTCAAAAATATGATTGTATTCATCTTAACACCCAATAAAAGAAATAAGTTCGAGGGTGTGAAATTGAGAAAAAGAAAAAGGGAAAGAAAGAATGAAGTGTGGAACAAAAGAAAAGGGTTGATGAAAACTGAGGTATACTAGGTGAAGGAAAATAAAGCTTTAACTAGGTTCTAGATTGACTATGTGCTTAGAGTGATTTAAGCTATACATTATCCCATATCCAACCTTAACCCTAGCCATCCATTACAAGCTAATTAAAGTCCTATTGATATTTAACATAGTGTTAGCCTACATTAGTGGAGAGAGAGATGAAAAGCAAACTTATGGAGTTAATTACTAATTTGAATTTTGCATGAATGTAAACTTATCCGGATTGTACAATATTCTAAGTGAAAAGATTACACACACACACACAGAATTTCACTTAATGATGAGTTTGCTTTTGGATTGAAACATGAACTTGAATAATATTTGTGTGTAGCTTAGAATTATGAATATGGATTAACTTTTGAGGATATTAAATGTGATTAATGAAATGGTGCAATTGAAATTTAGTTAAATGTTTTCATGATTAAGTTATTGCATGCTGTTTTATATTTTGCTCGAGGACTAACAAAATCTTAAGTTTGGGGGTGTGATAACTCTATTATATAGAGTTATTTTGATGCATTTTAGGGGCTTTAAGTAGTTAGATCTTTGAGATTTTAGGTTCGAATAGTAGCATTTTAGGTGTTTTTCAAGTTTAAGTTTGATTACATGTTGAGTAGTTAATTTAAGTTATTTTAGTTAAATTTTATGTTATTTTGTTTTAAATTACTTTAAAAGTAGTATTGGTAATTTCTCTTATTGCTTTTTATAGGAAATTTGATGAAAAAGGCTTATTTAATGAAAATCCATGCAAGTATGATGATGGCTTCATTCGTATATATTACAGTATTTTGACCATCTCTCTCTTTATAGAACTCCAAATGAAGTGATTCTTAGACCACTAGACTTCTAAGAGGAAAGGCTATAAATTTTATATTTACCACTTTACCCAGTTCGAATGGATAGTGGTCAAAATATTTGTCAAAGTCAAAGCACTGCAGCAATATGCATGGACTGAATATGATACAGTATTTAGAGCATATCTTTCAATCCAAAAGTCCAATTAATGTAATTCTTGAACCATTGAAAAGGTAAGAGATAGGTCTAAAACTTTCATATTTACCACCTTACCCAGTTTCGAACAAATCAGGGTGAAAATCATGTTCAAAGTTATAGACAGCTATAGCACTGGTGAAAGGAAGCACACAACACATTCTCCTGAGAGCTCAATGCTGCAATGCTGAAGAAGTAGCGTTGCAGTGCTGGATGATTTTTCAAAAATAAAAATTTTACAAGATTTTGGAAATTAGGTTACTTGGAGCCTATTTAAGATACCTTTTTAAGAGATTTTAAGCAGAAGGCAGCAACCAGCTATTTTGGAGATTTGGAGCCAAGAACAAAGTAAGAAAACAAGAGAATTTGAGAGAGAATTGAGATTGCAAAGCTTCAACACTTAGTTTTTTTCTCTACTTTTGTGTTTCTTTTATTTTCTTTAACTAGGATTTATGGCTAAAATTCTTTGAATATTGTTTTATTACATATTATGAGCTAAATTATCTTTGTAGGCTTATGGTGGATTTCAACATGTAGTTTGAATATTAGTTTATCTTTTATTTATCATGAATAGGTGTAGTTTTGCTTATTCAAATCTGTTCTTAATGCTTTTAATTGTTTGACCAACAATTAATTGATTTGTGAATCTAATTGAGACTCGACAGAGAGATTTTAGATTGGAATAAGACTTGAATAGTGTATGTTCACATCACTTAGGTGATCTGATTTGTGATTCGGATAGACATACGCCAATTGCCATACAAAGCCACATTAGGATACTTGTTTAATGAACTTAACTTAATTTATTCCTATAGATATATAGTAAACTAATTAAGTTAGGTATTTGTACAAGCTACTTGATGAAGACTTATCCATAGTTTTAGATTCTAGGTTAGTAAAACCACCCAGGAAAGATAAATAACAAGAAAAGCTGGTATTAGATGAAATGTTGAATGAACCTATAATCCTAGGACTTTAACATGTTGCTTTTCTTAACTTATTTAGTTTGTTAGTCTATTTAATGTTGATTTTTAATTGTTTTTAATTACATTTTTTCAATTTTTGAATTACTTAAATAAGATTAATTTCTTTTATAATTTTAGTACTTAGTGAAATTTTAGAAACAAATCTCCATAGGAACGATACTCTACTTCATCACTATATTACTTATTCGATACGTATACTTGCGTGTGCAAAATCGACAATAAGGAGTATTAAATCAAATAGCAAGTTTGCTACAATATGATATCAATGGAATCATATCAGATTCTGCACATATAATTGTCTTGTATTTTGAATTCACTGAGATTACATCTATATTAGTATGTACATCTGTTAATATGTGACTAATATAATATAAGGTCAGTTCCATTTAAAACATCAAATCCTTTTATGGTATTAAAGCTTCTTTGCGTAACAGCATCTCAATCCATTATCTTTCCAATAGTGTAGCAACTAACTCTTCTAATGTTCTTGTTCCCATCTCAATCAATGCAACTACTCAATTGCCTCTAAAGCTAACTTTAATTAACTTTCTACTTTGGAAAATCTAGTTTAAATCCTCTTTATAGGCCATGACCTCACTGGTTATATGACTATACAAATATCTTGTCCTCAAGCTAAAACTATTGCAACCTGAAATCTAGAAAACAATTTTTGGTATAGATCATTGAGGTTGAGACTTGCATGACATACCTTGAGGAACCCTTTTGCACTTGCCTCTGTTTGGCATTTTTTACAGACTACTTGTTGGTTTATTTCATGACAATGACATGTAGCCTATGCATGCATAGAAAAAATGTATGCCTTCTGCCTTATATTAATGTATTATAGAAAAGCTAATATTTTTTTATTTGAATTATATTTTTTAATGTTTACTACTTATGCAGAGATGTATATATATTTTCAAGTTAATAAAAACATATGTTGTTAGTTGCTATTTCTGAATTTTTCTTTTTTTTATTTTACTTTTACACCAAGTTTTCCTTTATTTGATTATATTTGAACCAAGGGTAAGATTCTATTTTCTTGGTACAAAATGAATAAAGCATACTAAGTATAACCTATGTTTTCCCTGATAAGATAACAAGGAACTAAAGATAATAGCCTATTTGCTTGATGCATTATCTACAACATGGTATCAGAGCTACACTAATCTTAAAGGAGTTAAAAACAACACCTTAGCCTTCACCAAACTTGTAGAATAACCTCTTCATACTATAAATTGAAACCTTGCAAATGGTCTTAACCAACTTCACACACCAAACACCTCACATCTTCAATGCAAAAAATTTTTCATTTGGTCAATAAATACCTACCTTTGAGCATTTGATCTATAAGAAGTTGTTTTGCAAATAAAAGAACCTTATACATTTAGAGCTAACCCCATAATAGCTCAAATTAAATAGCATAGTGAGAAGGTGGCTAACAAAACCAAGGTATTGTCATACATTCATTGTGTAGTGACAGATGGAATCTTCACTAGGATAATGACTTGCGAGTTCGCAAAAGAAGCCTAGGACAAGCTTATGAAAGAGTTTCAAGGCTTTGACAAAACAAGACAAATGCAAAGTCTCAATCTTGTAAAGAATTTGCAGTGTTAAAGATGAAGGATTATATTAACATATTGATGAAAATTGACAACCAAGTGAGTTTATGAAGAAAAGAAATGCCAAAAAAGAGCATAGTTAGCAAGGTGTTAAGAAAATTAGTTGTGTTTTTTATTTCAAGAATTGATATATCAAAGTTCATATTTGTATTCTTTAACTTCAAGAATTAATTTATAAATGAGAATGCTTGTTTTTTGTGCAATAATTTTTTTTGACAAGCTTATGCATAATAATTTGTTTTATGATGAATGATATTTATTAATAATTTGTATGGAATAAGTATAATAAATGTATATAGTTTATAGACATCAATAAAGTTAATAAATAATAATATATATATTCTTGTTAGGATAAATTCTTTACTATTTTAGAAGGGGTCACAACTCTTGTTAAAGACAACGATTAATGAAGTCGAGCAATGACTGCTTTTAAAGGTGAAGAATTAGAAGAAAGCAATTTTTGACCCTCACTAAGTTTGAGCCATTTAGAGAAGCCTAAAGGTGGCCCTCACTAGCTGTTCACATTTGATAAGGTTCAATGTCACCTTCATTAAAATGGCACACTTTTACTAAGGGTCAATGTCACCTCCACTAAAATGGCATAAATAGTTAACATTTGTTGTAATCCCTTTTTATCTTAGTTCTCTATCCTTCATTTCCCTATAATTCATCCCAAATTTTATCCACCAAATGTCAACAATATCATTAAAAAAGTTAAAACTTCCTGTCATCACTTGTACCTTAACTTTCATTGTATCTTTTATGTTAGATGTTAGACGTTAGATTTATATGCTCCCATTTTAATTGTTTGGTAAATATATCAAGTCCATTTTGAAACAAAATATGGTTGTGCACCTTTTTAATTATGGGCTTCCAGTTAGTATTCTGTTTGGGCCTTTACCAATCTCTTCCCAAGAAAATGATGAGGGCCCCTGTGTTGAACTTAATTTACTTGTTTACCCCCCAAACATAGCCATTCTGCCGACAAATTTCCAACCACTAATTTAAGCTTACACAAGTTACACCCGTTATCTTAATCCATTCTCATCCTCCTTCCCCTTTTTTTTTTTGTTTTTGGGAAACTTTATGATCCCTTTGTCAAAATTGCATAGAAAAGCAAACAACAAAAACAAAGAATCTTATCTGGCTCAACAAGGAAAAAGTCCCAAGTGAGATGAGGCTGAAAAACTTCCTTTTGTGCGTAACGTCGTCAATAATATTTCTGCAATCTATAAATCCTTCAGTTGAATGGCCTGACCCAACACCATGGCCTGAACAATTCCACGCACTTCTTTGCATGACTCTGTACTCCGGGGGTCACCAAATCACTGACCTCTGGTATGACTGGCCAAAAGGCCGCAATGTTAACCTGCAGCAGAAGCAGCTTGGGGTGTTTATGTACGATATAGAGTGGAACAATGGCACTTCGTTTTACTACACTCTAGGCACGAATGGCACATGCGAGACCGTTGATTTTGGGGTTGGAATTCCCAGGCCTGATTTTCTTGATGGAGCTAATTATTTGGGGACTGAAGTCAAGGATGGGTTCCTTTGTAATGTGTGGGAGAAAGTGGATTTTATCTGGTACTATGAAGATGTTGCTACTAAGAGGCCAGTTCGATGGGATTTCTATGATGGTACGAGATTCTTATTTCTTTCTTATATGAGATCAGTTTCAATTTTGAAAAGTGATTAGGTGCAATTCTCTTTTCATTTAATTTTTTTTGGGAAAATTTTTTTTATAAATACTTACATGCACTTTGTTATGACAATGCAAACGTTGGTTGTATAAGCATTCAGGGATTTTACTTTCTTATTTTTCATGGCCAGAGAGATTTTCCTTGATAAAGAAGAAAATTTTAAGACAGTTTTCTCTTTCTACATATAATTAAATCGGGCAGCCCAACTAGCCAAACCAAATTTATGAATACATAAATGTTAATAATAAAATTTCATTCGGTCCAGATAAAAAAATTATATATATTTATTACAAATAATTCATTTGATTCGGTTTTGTAAAATTTTTGACTTCACCGCTGAAACTAGAAATCATAGATTAAATAATTGCAGGTTTGCGGCACAGCTCTTAACGTATATGCATGTTTCTTTTACAGTTATGCAATATATGTGTGTGTATATATATATAAATATATATAGACTCAGTAGCAGGAAAATTTTTCAGGAATAATAACGCACGTGATGACATTTGAAGTTGGTGCAACTCTGCCAGATTCAACCGTCCAAGCACCTGATTATTGTTTCACTGCCCAAAAAGATGTCTGAACTACAAAAGTATAGATTATATATAGATTGAGATATTCTATCAGCTGCTGGAAAGAGGAAAGTTCATGCCTATGCTCCATTGGTGATGAATCTGCTTGTATGGTGTTTAAAGGAACTGTAAGGCACTGTGATAAGCTTTTCTTAGATCCAAAATACAAACCGGCATAGATTGAAAGGCTAGAATATTATAATTGTAAAATGGAGTTGCCAATTGTTTGAGAGTAAAATCTTAGTCAAATTATTAAGTTTTATTGTATAAGTGGTGTCTTTTATTTTCTTTTGGTTCCTTCATCGAAAGATTGCAGTCTTTTTTTTTAATTCATTTCCTCAAAAACAAATGTAAAATCAGTTAGCATAAACTTTATTATGAGAAACTTGACCCTTAGAAACATTTATTCTTTGCAAGCCTGCAACGTTATTCTAAGCATAAATTAATCAGAAGAAAGAGAGGGCGCATTAACTTTGCTCAAAGCTGCTTCAGGGACAAAAGATGACCCTGTAGTTGGTTCCACCAGGACAGGCGTGAAGGTGCTTCATCCTTGGGGTAGCTACAACGTCAAGGCATCTCTGCTTGTAAAACCCGGAGTATTCTGTTGGCCTACAAGTCCCTGAGTTTCAACAATATCGGTCGGCCTTCAAAACCGTGCATGGATTGCACCCACCTGGGTCTCTAAGCAGGTTTGGGCACTGCCCATTGATATCAGTACTGCATCTGATTCCACGGCACCCCCCAGATATTGGGCTATAGTCCATAGGAACATTGAACCCATCAACAAGCCAGATGTCGAAAAAGTCCAGGCTGTTGAACTGATTTAAAGCATATTCAGCGAGCGTGTTTGGGGGTGAACAACAAGCCTGGCATTGTAGGAGCCCATTGCAATAACCTGTTTCTCACCGGCTACGACCTGATGAGTCGAAGGTACACTTGGTTCAAGCCCATATTCGAGCTTGTGCTGTTCCGGGCCTCACGTTTATCGTCCATGCTTGGCTTCGGTTGACTTGGCGACCTCCACCACGAACTGCTGCTGCCCATACTGTGAAGGGCACTGATTTCGGATCTCAAAAGTGGCAGCCTGAGTCGAGGTGAAGAAGAAGGTGATTAGAAAGAAAAGCAGCATGAGAGGTATTTAAAAGAGCCCATGATGCAAAAGCTGAAAGAGTGGCTCTCGTTAATGTCCTTTCCAAGGTTGGCATATATATGGCTTTAAAAGGGAGGGTAATTAGCGGATATGAATCAAGGTTGCCAAAATCGTGGTACGTGATTAGTCATTGGTATCCTATACTCGTATGTAATTAGGTTTAAAATTAAGCCCTATACACTCTAATTGGTAGCTAGGCTTAACCGAACATTTAATTGAGCTCATGGTACAAGTAATTGAGAATGTTCATGCATTTGTAACTTTTCCAACATAAACCTAATATCTTTTGCATTTTAAATCCCACTCAATGTATAACATTCATTACGAAGGATCAATGGAGATAATCTTTTGTAATAACATAAAATTTCAACAAACAAAAGTTACTTTCCCGCAATTAGTTGCATAAACCGTGGACTTTTAGACAAAATTTGCAATAGTTATTCACGGATAAGAGGATAAAACCTTGTTGGAAAATGGAAATTTAAGAGGGTGATGCAATTGGGCTCGACTTCAATATTTGTGAAATTCAAGAAACGTTGCTTCACACCTCATTCGCATGATACATATTCCTTTCTCCTTTTCTTTTCAGATTAATATATGCAAAATGCAACATTAATTGTTATAAATTTTGTTCACAATCAATTTGAAAGTATTAGGTTTAAATTATGAGTTAAAGTAGAGAATTACTTCAATTATGTAATTTAATATAAATTTATATTTGATATATCATCAATGTATAGTATTTATATGTTATTATTTAAGTCCATAGAGCCATCTCATAATTGTGTATATATAGATTAAAATTCAAAAGTTTATTAAAATAATATAGATATTATTACAAATTAACTTTTATGTAATGTAACAATTAGATGCCAAGGACAAAAAGAAAGTGAAAAATGGTATCCTATTAAATGGCTATCCATACATGGCAGTATCTTAATTTCCAATGGGAAAGGATGGGTGGAAAATTCTGATTCACCATGTGTTCATTTACATACAGTAGACTTGCACTCATAAATTAGTATAATCTCAATCCAATTCCACACATGCGACTCAGAATCAGAATTGAAAAAAACATGATATTTTTGAAGAGTGAAAAGAGGATAAATTAAAACACATATGTGAAAATGTCAATGAGGAACCAA
The DNA here is from genome assembly GCF_000208745.1 of Theobroma cacao. NCBI lineage: Eukaryota > Viridiplantae > Streptophyta > Magnoliopsida > Malvales > Malvaceae > Theobroma > Theobroma cacao. The sequence continues at coordinate 11,168,897 of NC_030858.1, read as the reverse complement.
AGAAAATAGTTGCATTCTCGGCTAGCATGAGCAATGTCCAGATTCCAGAGCTACTCATTGCTTGACCTGAAATTCATCATGACCAGTCCTGAGAAAACCCTGAACATCCATCCATCTTTATCCTAATGTTAGGAGTAAATGGTTAACTCTGCATGGTCGAGCTTCGTAAAAACCATCAGATGATACACTAAAGATCGTTTTTTGGTTGTGACCAATCATTAAGCACGTAGTTCATATGTTGTTTATATTTCTTTTTCTCCTTAATTATTGCATACCATCGATCTAGCAGACCAATGGAGGAGAAACAAATCCAATCTAAAAGATTGAATAGCGTCAACATTTTTATCATTTAAGCACTATAATTAAATATTTTGTAGGTTTTGCATATGCTTATGCGGCCGTTATTTTTCCCTCCCAAAATCAACCGCCCCAGGCTAGACGTCATCGCGTCAGCAATTTGCGAAATCCTACGACTTCCTAAGGAACCACGTGGCCCAATCATGTATTGGCTGCGGCTGTTCCATCACCGCACAGAATTCCACCCATTGTTTCGTTGCTTTTCTTTCTTCTCTCTATTTTGTCTCCATTTCGATTCGATTCCATTCCCAGGAATATATTAGAAAAACACCAGCAACAAAAAAAAAACCGGGGATAGTTTCAGCCTTTGCAATTCTCTCCCCTCTACTTGTCGAATTCTCATTTCAGCCCCTCACGAAATCCCAACTCCTCTTGCAAACAGGCTCTCTCCTTTTGTGCAGGGAGGAAAATCGAAGGGGTGCTGCTTCGCAGATCTGATCCAAATTCATGCACTGAGAGAGTAATTTTATTTGTATTTAACGAGATGGGTATACTTTTTACAAGAATGTTCTCTTCCCTCTTTGGAAACAAGGAGGCTCGGATCCTTGTTCTCGGCCTCGACAATGCTGGCAAAACCACCATTCTTTGTATAGTTTCTCATCCTTTTTATGTTTTTAAGTGACACCCATTTTAATATCAGGATTTATGAAATGGGTATTTTCTATTTTTTGATTATTTTGTGCTTTTCGTTTTGGGTTTTTTGGTTGCAGATCGGCTTCAGATGGGTGAAGTTGTCTCCACAATTCCAAGTTAGTCTTCCTTTTTCCATTTTCTCTGTTTCTTTATGTTTGAGAAAAGAAATTACTCAGCATTTGATATGCTGTTATGACTAAAAGTAGAGAAGTTAAGATTTGCACTGCAAATCAGAGGTTTCTTTTATATTTAAGAATTGCTTTTTGATTTGTTTTCTTCTGCATGGCGCAGCAATTGGATTTAATGTGGAAACAGTACAGTACAATAACATCAAATTTCAAGTTTGGGATTTAGGTATGCCTACCAGTACTTCCTGATCTAGATTTTTAACATGTATAGTAGAGTTGTTATAGCAATGTCCTGCCAATTTGATTATATTTTCATATCGATTTGATTGTTTAAGGTAGAATAAATGAGAAAATTTTGCATCAAATGTATATTCAAATTAACTAAAAAACACCCTAATTGTCAAAACTTATGGTGAAACAGTTACTATTCCAAGAATTTGAAGCTTCATAGTTTTTTATATCAAAGCTTTGACTGGAGATAATTAATACTTATGTTACCTTAACCTCAATAGCATAAAGTAGCTGGATCTGGCTTTCAATCCACAATTTACATGATTCTTTTGCCTTTTGTCAATATCTTTATGTATCTGTTCTAAGTTTCTCATCTGAGAAACCAGCATAGTAAGTAACAAGTTGAAGCATATTCAGAGAACTGACGACAATTTATAATCAGAGCATTACTTTGTTAAAGCTGGATGAAATAAAATTTACTTATTTGAGACATCTGTCTCAAAACTTAAGAGAAACCAGAACAAATAAAACTTTCCTTTGGCTGCCAATCCAAGCTTTATTTCTGCAAACCTACATTGAATAGGTTTTTCTTTTCTGATGCTAATTTGCCATTATTCAAAGCCATTGAACCTTGTTAAAATAAAATTATCTAGTCATGGAATTTTAATCCCTTAGCATTAAACTGAAATTGAATATCTTGTTCGGTAATTTTGCATTCTTTTATTATTTTTAGCCATTTAATTGTTCAGAACATAAGTGATGTCTGCCTTCTTGTCCTGATAACATCTTTATCATTTACTGATGCAGGTGGACAGACTAGTATTAGGTAACTTTTCTAAACATGCAACGTTTTTCTTTATTTCTTACATTATATTATTTGCATTTTGTGTACAAGCAGCTGTTTTTGTCACCCAACTTAGAAAAATAATGTTTTGATCACCAAGGTTTTTAAGTGTTAATGTTTTTGTTACTAAGCCATTAAAAGATAATAGACCTCTCCCTTATAATTCCACACCACAATCCACCCTAGCTACTCTGCCACATGATGAGGAAAAAATTTTAGTTCTTCTCTTTTAATTTTTTATTTATGCGTGGCAAAGCAGCTAACATGGAATGCCATGTGGAAGATTTGTTATCTTTTAACGACGAAGTGACCAAAATAATAACACCTTATAAATGTTGGTGACCTTAACATTATTTTTCAAAGTTGGGTGATCAAAACAGAAAGTCTGGAAAAGTTAAGTGATCAAAAAGGTAATTTAATCAAAATTAATGTGATGTATGGAAAAAAATAAGTGTTAGGGTTTACAAATAGAAAGAGGACAAAGTTGTGAGACATTCCAAAAGAAAATGGACATCCAGATTGGGACAAAGCTAGCAATGAATTTTATTGGTATTGTGGAGTGCTTCCCTTTATACTTATGCTGCCACTTGAAGCGAATGCAGGACATGCGTGGTTGGATATTTATAGATTTATTTTTCTGTTAAATTTAATTGAATCAATTATTGCTAAAAATATCTGGAATGAAGATCTTTAAAAAGCTGCAAGTTAGACTAAACTACCTTAATCACTCTGTGTGTCTATTCACGAGAGAGAGAGAGAGAGAGAATATAAAAGACTGCTTTTACCGTACAATCTGAACCTTGCTTTATGGCTATGGTTTATTAACATTTAAATGTTTTTATAAATGGCTTTGTGTTTTTCTTTCTTACTTTTACAGCAAACTAATTTTGAGTCTGTCATGGCATTTCAATATTGTGTTAATGGAATTATTCTCTTTATACCACTCTTGTAATTAGGAATTGTGATGTTATTGATTAGCATTATTCCAGGTTATTTTAATGTCTAAAATTTGTGAAATAAAATAATATTTTGCATCCTATGGTGTATTCGTGCCAGACAAAAAGATTGCTCATTCTATGTGATTTTTAGCATGTGACTTATGTTGTTTCTCTATATTCACTTAATCAAATAGTGCTCCCAGCAATAGACCACCAGCCTAGTTTCTTATTTCCTTTTGCACTACAGGCCATATTGGAGATGCTACTTTCCAAATACTCAGGCTATAATCTATGTTGTTGATTCAAGTGATACTGATAGGCTGGTGATTGCTAAAGAAGAATTTCATGCAATCTTGGAGGTAAACTCATTAAGATTTATTTCATCATATTGGCTGTGCTGTAGTAGCCTTTCTCTGTAAAACATCCTATGCTCTGGCTATGATCCATCTTAGAAATATTCCGTGCTGTGAAGATAACATTTAAATCATTGCCCTGTAAGGTTCGAGGTCCAATGTAGGAACTGTTGGATCTTAGAAGTTTGACAAAAAGAAAGAATGATGTATGAAAACTCTCTATTGTCTTTCTGCCCTCGCCTTTCTCTCCCCTGAATGTTATTTTACTTACAGAATTTACTTCAATTTTTAAATGGTAGTTCAGGTTGTTATAGACTTATAGCCTTGCTGTATTACTTTTGCCTTTTCTGTATTTAATTTAGTTATGTCAATGCAGATTCAAAGGACTTCTTAATCTTTTTCTCATCTCCCATGAAAGGAAATAAAGCCAACCTCTTTGAATAGTTTACATTGTTCTATTTATTTGTCAATGCTTGTTTATATATTTTATCTTGCTTCTTCTTGAATAGTTTCAAGTCTGAGTCTTTTTCAGGAGGAGGAGCTAAAAGGAGCAGTAGTTCTTATTTTTGCGAACAAGCAGGTTGGTGCCATTCTTTTTCTTGGGGCTACTGTAGAACTAATATTTTGCTTTTCTTATGTGTGACATTGAGAGAAAGCTGATTATGTGCATGGTATTAGAAGCCCTTATTGAATGTGCCTATGCAAAAGGAAGTGATATGCAGTTTCTTATGCTTCATTGGGAGCATAAATTTGAGACTGAATTTGGATTTTGTTTGCTATACTCATTCTGAGGATGATTGTACGCATTATGTTTAAAGTAGTTATGAATATCATTGTTCTATGAATTCTATTGCTCAAATTAATAGTACTAAATTTGTAATCCAAATCCTTTATTTCAAATTTAAGTTGCCAAGTACAATGTTAAAAATATTTAGCCAAAAAAAGAGGAATGACTGTTTGATTCAGTGATCAAAGATTGTAAGCCACTCTGACTATTTTTTATTTATGATTTTTTCTTGTAATTATTTATGTCATGTTTTTGGTTTATACAGGATCTTCCAGGTGCACTTGATGATGCTGCAGTGACTGAGGCTTTGGAGTTACACAAGATAAAAAACCGCCAATGGGCTATCTTTAAAACTTCAGCAATAAAAGGGGAAGGTCTTTTTGAAGGCTTGGACTGGTAAGATTTGTGTCACTTCTAATTCATGTTATACTTGAATTTTCTTGGCAAAATTGCCCCTCGAATCCATAAAATTCAGCAATTACAAATTGCTCACTTTGCAGCCTATGCTATGATGATTTTTTTTTTCATGAATTTATTAACAACTTCAAACTTCAGTATGTCCATGTTCTGTGCATGTTTTCAATAATAGAAAGAAGTTTCGAGTAAATCTATCCACTGCTTGAACAATTATCTTTTTAAAACACTAATTGAGTTTTGAGTCATTGTTTATGCACATTGATTAGTTCATGAACACTACCATGCCATCAAGAAGGTAATAAGGCCTGTAAATAGCTACTTGCTCTTGTGATGGTCTGTTTCATTATGTTCACCTTTAGGAGATATGTTTTGGCCTCTGAGGATTGATGACTTAATGAAATCCACTGAACTAGTTAGCACAAGTAGCAATATCAATAGAAACAAAACTGAAGCTTTTTCAATTTCTCTCTTTGAATGTAAATAATTGTTTTTAAGTCGTAAAGGAATTCATTTGTCATCATTGTAGGTTGAGTAATACACTTAAATCTGGAAGTGGCTAACTCTTGGTGTGAAGAAACAAAGCTTGCTGCTATGTGATCAGGCCAGAGGGAGGAATGGGGAACGGTGTTTGCTTGGTATGATCCGATGGAACTTTGAGTCGTGGGCATTGTTGTCAATTGACCTTCCTGAATTTTCTGCTTTGATTTTTTGGGTAAACCTCTGGTATACATGTAAAATTTTTGTTAGCGGTAATCATTTTAGTCTTAATTTTCTTACATTTTGTACCTTCCCCTTCCCCACTTCAGAACTTTCCGAGTCGGACATGCGGCATGGACCTGTTAATGCTTATTTGTTGGCTTAAATATAAAAGAAGTCCCTGAACTTAATTAAATCTAACACTTGAGTTTCCACTTTTTTATCACAATCAATTGAGTTCTCGGGCAATTATTTTCACGTAATTAAATCTCTATGTGGATGAAAATAGTAGCCTTTGTTAGCTAAATGGCAGCGTGTTCTGTTTTTTTTGCCACGTGACAATGTTGACGTGGGCAATTACCCACATGGAAATTGATGTGCTCTACTTTTGTTTCTCTCCGTTGCTTTTTTATCACATGACAATCAATTTAACGTGACATTTTTGTCTTAATTTGTAAAAGGAGTTGGCGTGCAGGCTTTTCATTGGCACAAGGTTTTAATAGAAAATGAGTTGTTCATGTTTTTCATTGACATAAGGGTTTAATTGAATGTAAATAATTGTATGAGAATTTAATTGATTGTAATAAAAAGCTAAAAAGTCAAAATGATTGATTTAATTAAATTGATGATTCTCTTTGTATCTAAACTCTAATTTTTCTTTTGTTTATCATTTTTGGATTTTATTAGGTCATTAATTAAACTCTCAACTATCTTAAAAAAAAAATTAAATTGTCAACTATGCATTTTGGCAATTTGACAAGTAGAATTAGATTTGGGTTGGGTTGGGTTGAATTTTCTAAATCTTAATAGTTTCCGGTTCATTGTGCACTTTCTCTTTTAGAATTCAACAAAATATTTAGCTGCACAACAGCTAAAAAGATTTGGAAAGAACTTAAAGTCATTCATGAGGGACATCATAGATAAAGAAGTTTAAAATTACCTTACCCATAATTATGAAATGTTAAAAATGGAACAAGTTAAAAATGTCACTACCATGTTTGATAGGTTTACCAATATTATAAACAAACACAATCAACTTGGTAAAACCATTCTTGAACATGAGTTAGTAAAATGATTACTTAGATGTCTTCCCAAGAGCTAGAAACCTAAAGTCACAGCTATTTGAGAGGTCAAAGATCTCAATGTGATCATACTTGATGACATTTGTGACTCACTCTTTACACATGAACTTGAAGTGAAAGAAGAAGAAAAGGAGGAAAAGAAAGAAGCCAAAGAGAAGAAGAAAAATTTGGCACTCAAGATTAGTTTACTTGAGGAATTAGAAGAGCTATCAAGTGAAGATGATGAAGAGCAAGCCATAATGGCCAAATGATTTAGAAAGCTAATGGGACAAAAAGACAGAAAGTTTGGAAGAAAAAATTACAAGACAGATCAAGATCCCTCTTAGAAAAACAAGAACAAAGGTGATTTCAGTAGGAAAGATGAGATGGTGTGTTTTGAATGCAAAAAACTAGGACATTTTAGATAAGAATGACCATTACTCAAAGAGGAAACCTCAAAGAAAATGAAAAAACCAAAAAAAGCAATGGTGGCAACAACATGGTCTAATAGTGATTCATCAAGTTCAGAAGAGGAAAAAAAATTGGAAGAAGAGCCAATTTCTGCTTGATGGAAAATGAAAAAGAAATTGAGGTAACTTCTAATTCATGTGATATTTCCTATAATGATTTGCAAGATTAATATGATTGTCTATATGCTGAATTTGAAAAATTTGCTTTAAAAAATAAGACTATGAAGAAAAAGGCTATTGCAATGAATGATGAATTAGAAAAAATCAAGCATGAGTGCAACTATGTTTTTTATCAAAGGAACATGCTTCAAATTGAACTAGAACAATCCAAAACTGATTTTGAATTCTTGAAACTTGAATTGGAAAGCAAAATATTAGAATTACAAAGAGTTGTCGATGAAAATGCTGCACTTAAAGTCGATAAAGAAGAAAGACTAAAATTGAAATCAAAAGATGAAGAAGAGTTTAAAAGAAAAACAGGCCTTAGAAGGAAAATTAATGCTATCTTATGTCACTATTATGTGTGTAGTAAGAAAGGTTGTTTGTCCTATGAATGTTTCCATTCTAATAGAATCTTTCCTAGAACCAAGTTGGTTTAGGTTCCAAAAAGATCCCATGTGATTGCTAACCCCCAAGGACCCATCAAAGTATGGGTACCTTCAAAGAAAAATTGAAAATCTGTTTTGTAGGTTGAATAAGGACAAAAGGATCAATGCTTTGAAGCTCAACTAAAGAAAAGACAGCCTTGGTACTTGGATAATGGTTGCTCGAGACACATGACCAGTAATGAAAACTTATTTGCTCAGCTTGATAGGAAGAAATGTGGTAGTGTTTCCTTTGGTGATGACTCCAAGGGTATTATCCAAGGAATTAGAACCATTGGTAACATATCTCAAACACAAATCAAACATGTCTTATTTGTTAAAGGTTTAAAACATAATTTGCTAAGCATTAGTCAGTTTTGTGATAGAGGTTTTAGAGTATGCTTTGATTTTCATGCATGTCAAGTAATTGATGTTAACACTAACGAAGTAGCATTCATTGGCAGAAGAATTAAAAATATATTTGTCATTTTCCTTGATGAAATTAAGACTAGTGAATCATGCTTTATTGCCTATGATGTTTGTGATAGTTGGTTATGGCATAGAAGGTTAGGACATGTTAATATGCAGACAATTTCAAAACTTTGAAGAAAAGACCTGATCATTGGACTTCCAAAGATTTCATTTGAAAATGACAAGGTTTGTGATGCATGTTAATTTACGAAACAAGTTAGAAGTTCCTTTAAATCCAAGAAAGTCATAACAACTTCTAAGCCACTTGAACTATTACATGTGAACTTGTTTGGACCAATCACTATTGCTATTCTAAGGGGCAAGTCATATGGCTTTGTTATTGTAGATTATTATTCTAGATATACATGGGTATACTTTCTTGCTCATAAAGACGATGCATTGTCAATTTTTATTAAACATTGTAAAAGAGTTCAAAATGAAAAAGACCTCACCATTAATAGTGTTAGGAGTGATCATGGTGGTTAATTTGAAAATGATACTTTTGAAATTTTTTGCAATGAAAATGGTTTTGATCATAATTTTTCTGCTTCTAGAACTCCACAACACAATCGAGTTGTTGAAAAAAAATAGGACCTTGAGAGAAATGGTAATGACAATGCTTTGGGAAAACAACTTGCCAAAATACTTTTGGGCTAAAGCAGAGAATACTGTGACTTACATTTTGAACAAAGTTTCTATTACAGCCATGATTTCTAAAACCCCTTATGAGCTTTACAAAGGAAGAAAACCTAATACTTCTCATCTAAGGAGTTTTGGATGCAAATGCTTTGTTTTGAATAATGGAAAAAACACCTTGAGAAAATTTGATGCCAGGGGTGATGAGGCAATCTTCTTAGGCTATGTATTGAACTCTAAAGCATATAGAGTATTTAATAGAAAAAACTCTAGTTATAGAAGAGTCAATCCATATTATTTTTTATGAGACTAATGCTGTACAAAGAAAGGTAGTGCTTGATGATGATGATGCAAATGTTATTGAGAAAAAAATGGAAAAAATTGAGTTTGGATAGTAAAGAAAATGATGAAGAGAACTCAAAAGAAAAGGATGATGATGAACCACCATTAGAAGACTTACAAAGAGCTGAGGAGCAACACAATGATTTTCCTAGAAGTTGGAGATTTGTAAGTAACCACCCTCAAGAACTCATCATTGGTGATCCCTCAAAAGGTGTTAAAACTAAAAGGGGATTAAGAGAAGCTTATGAGTATCTAGTGTTCATATCACTAGTGGAACCAAGGAACTTTGAGGAAGTTGAAAAGGAAAAGAGTTGGATGATTGTAATGCAAGAAGAATTGGGCTAATTTGAAAGGAACAAGGTTTGGAGCTTAGTTCTAAAACCGACCAACCATCCAATTGTTGGAACAAAATGGGTATTTAAAAACAAGATGGATGAGTTGGAAATGTGGTAAAAAATAAGGTAAGGTTAGTTGCTCAAGGTTACAACAAAGAAAAAGGTGTTGATTTTGATGAAAATTTTGCTCCAATAGCTAGACTAGAAGCTATTAGACTTTTACTTGCTTATGCATGCTTTATGAACTTTAAATTATTTCAAATGGATGTTAAAAGTGCATTTCTTAATGGCTTTATACAAGAAGAGGTATATGTTGAACAGCCTCCTAGCTTTGAAGTGTTTGATAAATTTGATCATGTATATAAATTGCATAAAGCTCTTTATGGATTAAAACAAGCTCCTAGAGCTTGGTATGAAAGACTCTCTGAGTTCTTAATTGAAAAAGGATATTCTAAGTGAAGTACAGATAATACTTTGTTTATTAAGAAAAGTGAGGCTGATTTGATTGTTGCTCAAATTTTTGTTGATGATATAGTTTTTGGTGCTATTGATGAAAAGTTGTGTGAGAATTTTGCTAAAGAAATGTAGGGAGAATTTGAAATAAGCATGATGGGAGAACTAAAGTTATTCCTTGGTCTACAAATCAAGCAATGTGAAGATGGAATATTCATCAACCAAGGGAAGTATATCAAATAAATGCTAAAAAAGTTTGGTGTGATGAATACGAAGTCCATTCTATGAGACCCTCCACAAAGCTTGACAAAGATGATAAAGGAAAAAGTGTGGACCAAAGCTCTACAGAGGTATGATTGGTTCACTTCTTTATCTTACTGCAAGTAAACCTGATATATTATTTAGTGTGTGCCTATGTGCAAGATTCCAATCATATCCCAATGAATCACATTTGACTACAGTGAAAAGGACTTTTAGATATCTCTTGGATACTCAAAGCTTAGGCTTATGGTATCCAAAAGGTTCATCTTTTAATCTTTTTGGTTATTTAGATGTTGATTTTGTTGGTACCAAAATTGATCAGAAAAGCATTAATGGTACTCGTCAATTTCTTGGAAACATGCTTGTGTCTTGGTCTTGCAAGAAACAAAATTCTATTGCTCTATCAATTGCTGAAGTTGAGTATATATCACTAGGTAGTTGCTGTACATAAATTTTATGGATTAGGCAACAACTAAATAGTTTTGGAATGGCTATGCATAGAGTTCCCATTTATTTTGACAATATGAGTGCCATAAATATCTCCAAAAACCTTGTTCAACACTCTATAATCAAGCACATTGAAATTAGACATCATTTCATTTGAGATCATGTGCTTAAGGGAGATATTGAGATAGATTTTGTAGACATCTTGCATCAACTAGCTGACATTTTCACAAAACTATTGAATGAAGAACAATTTTGTAGAATTAGGAGAGATTTAGGGATAATTAATGCTAGTGAAATCTGAATTATGCTGAAGTGATGATGTTTTTGATCATATATATATTGCATGATGATAGTGTCTATTGCTTGGTGTAATTGATTAGTGAATTTTTTTGGTTAGCTGAAAGACCCTACATGAAAGATAAGATTCATTTTCATCAATTAAGGATTTCCCTAACCAATTAAAATAGTTCTGTGTTATGGGAGTTAACCCGAGTCAGTAAGGTAATAATCAGTTAGCAACTCTTTTAACCGATTAATGCAAGTTTGGTAGTTAAAAGGCTTTCAAGTTAGAAACATAATAATCGATTAAGGCTTCCTCTAATTGATTAGAGGATAATTGTTAAAGAGAAAAGCTATCATGCGAGAATTTTTCAAAATAAAAAAAAAAATTAGGTAGGTGGTACGGGACAGTTCCCACTTAAAACGTGGGTAACCGGTTATAACTCTCCATAAAAAACCCCCCCACCTATTGAGTGAATCAATTACATTGAAAATCAAATACCCAAAAGACCTTAGATTTTCCTCTTCATATTTTCCTCTAAAACCTAAGAAACCCTAGAAAAGAAAAATCCATGGCAAAAACTTCTTTCATTCACAAGGTAGCCGAAATGGGGAAAGGTAAAAGGAAAACTGATGATTCTTTATCACATTTTCCTAAAAAGAACAGAAAAATCAAAGGACATTCAACATAGAAGAAAAAAGAAGCAAAAGGAAATGACAGAGAAAGAGAAAGGATCGACATATGCAAGAGCTGCAACAAGGAAAGGCATTGGTTTTTTATTTCTCGATTTCAAAATGACAAACATGCTGATAGATTTAGGAGAATAAAAAATGCCATAATTTCTAAGGAAAAATTTTTGATTGGGATAGCTTTAATGACTCACTGAGAGTAAAAGAAGATTTAGAGGGATATTTTGAATCTCTAAACTTAAGATATCTGAGGACATTTGGAGATAGAATGCATAGTCCAACTCTAATTAAGGAACTATATTTCAGTATAGCTATTGACAAAACTGAGTTTGAAGAAAAAAAGGAATTTGTAGAGGATAAATTAAATGTATTTTTAGATGGTGAGATTTTTAAATTAGTGTTCAGGATCTAGGAAAATTCCTTAACACTGAATTTGAAATAGAAGAATACAAAATGCCAAAGAAATATGAGCCGAACCGTCTATGAGAAGTTATCACTAAAAAGAGGGAGAAGTTTCCCTTAAGAAGCTATGCTAGTGACATCAAAAATACTCAGCTCAGAATTCTTCATTATTTCATAGTAACTACTCTCCATGGAAAAAGTAGTAGCTTCAATTATGTGAATGCATAGGATCTAGGGCTAATGGAGATTGTCTTTAATGAAATCCCATTAAATGTAGGAAGATACATGGTGGAAAGGATCAAAACAACTACACTCGGGGATAAAGCAAATTTGTTGTATGGTAATATCCTTATAGCCTTAGTAAAAAAAAGGAATTTGGAATGAAAGATTTCAGTCTGATCTCATGAAGAACAAAGATTAGGGAATATTTTTTGGTAGTGTACTAAATATGGTGTACAAGATAGAAAGGAGTGCATGTATTAAGATCACAAAAGGTACATCTCTGCCCCCTCCAATTGGTAGTCATTCAACACCTTTCATTAGGGCTAGTAAACCCTATTTCAAAGTGACATGATGTTTAATCTCTTGATGAGAATTGATGGGAAGTTGACTATTCAAGTTGAGAAGATGGTAAAGATTGAAGAAAAACTTCAACAGCTTGAAGCTTTGTTAACTCTAGCTAAAGAAACCAAAGTTCCTAAAGCCCTTGTCTCTGTTGCAAGTCAGTCAAGTGAGAGGATTGCTATAAAAAATTTGAAAGTGCTACTTCTGGTCATGACAAGGAAACTGAAAAGGAAATACTTGAAAATCTAGATTTGACTCAAGTTTGGATTGAAGGATCTAGAAAGAAAAATATTGAACAAGAAAACCAACCACCCACTGAAGAGCATGAGGAAGAAAAAGGAAAAGAAAAAAAACACACCAAAAAAGAAAATAAGAAAAAAAAAGAAAAAAAGAAAGAACCCCAAGTTGAAAAAGAACATTCAAATGCTAAGAAAAGTGTTACGAGCTCCCCTGCAGAATCTGAAAAGATTCTTATTCCTGACTTCATAAGAGATATCATCAATGAAGCTAAAGCTGACTAAGCACACCAAAAGGCAAATATGCATCATGAAACTCAGTCAGCTCTACCAGAAATAGATCAAATTGCAAAAGAAGCACATCCAGAAAAGGGTAAAGCTATTGACAATGATGTTATAGCAAAGAAGATTACGAGTAAAGGTAAGAAAACTATGGCCACTAAGACCAAAACCTTCAAAAGAAGAAAGTCTGCAAGATTAGCATTGACTTCCACCCAACAGTCCTTTAAATTTGCAGACCCCTAGTCTATTCCATTAGACTCTCCATCTCACTCCTTTCCCAAACCTCTCAATATTCATTTTGGCACTAACGAATCCTCACCTTCATTTGATTCAGATTAGAACCTTTTTAGATGATGCCAAAATAACGGAGAAAAATAAGAAAACAAGAAAATAGGATTAAAAAGTAGAGTTGATAGGAATGATGATTTAGTCCTTAAGCTATGCTTTTATTGTCTTTGCTTTGGTATATTTTTTAATGAACAATGTTGATCAATGTTTTTATGGTTTATATGTTTTATGATGGTGTTATGTGTTGAACTATTTTTATATGGGTTATGTGGCTTATGTTGTGTTGAGTTCTTATATTTTTATGTCGAAGTTATACTGAATAGTTGAATATTGAATATATATAAATATATATATGTATATGCTCCTGTCTTTGAATGGCCTTATGTTGGATAATTTTATTAGAGCATATATTTAGGAGGAGCACATACTCAGGGGGAGTAATCCTCAAAATTGCACAAAGTGTTCTTTTTATTTACTGACATTACACTCTTAATCTAGGGATGTTTTGTCATCATAAAAAAAGGGGGATAATGTTGACTCCATATGTTTTTAATGATAACAAAACATTTCTCATTCATTAATGTTTAACTTCATTATTTAAGTGTGCAGGATTTAATTTTATACCCCTAACAAAGTTGTTGATTAAAAGCAAGTCAAGGAGCTTGCTAAGTTTAATGAAGAGTTGATCATTTAAGAAAGAAAGAGCAAATAGTGAACAAAAACAGAATCCTAGTAACTGATTATCAAGGGACCTTAATCAGTTAAGGCATGGCTGTGTGATAAGTTGAAACAAAATAGAAATATGCTAGTCGGTTAAGAGGTCTGGTTAATCGGTTAGAGCATAAGGTCTTAGTATCTTTAATTGCCAAAAACAAGTTTGAAAATATAGTTGACAGTTGAAAGGAGCCAAAATGGAGAAGTTCAAAATTCGAAAATCTTCTAGTTGAATAAAGGTGATTTTAATCAATTATGGTTGAAGGACGTAAAACTTCAATCAGCTAAGGGAAGATCAAACAAATTAAAGAAATACTATTATGTAGAGAAAAGTGAAAACAGAAAGTTTGTAACTAGTTAGAGCTTGTTGTAACCAGTTAGAGGAAGTTTGTTAAAGAAGAGGAGTCTGAAGATAGAAAACTCGTAATTAGTTAAAGCCTCCTATGATCGGTTAGGGTAGGGAACACAGCAACAGGACAGTGGAAGATAGAGAAACTGTAATCGGTTAGAGTTACTTATAATCGGTTAGTCGAAGTCTATTTGCCTTCTTAAAGTTAAACACTAGAAGACAAAATAATGGCAAGAAGTGCATTGGAGTTGTTTTTAATGGCTAGAAACTGTCTTCAGCAGAAAAATTTGACTTCCCAAGAATAAAATAAAGCTCTAACGGATACAGAAGACAGATTCGAAGAGAAAAGAGCTACTTTAAGCAAAAAGCTAAATATTCTTCACCAAAAACACTTGTTCTTCATTCTAAATCCAGAAAAAGTGTTTGAGCTTGATTGTAATCTATCCAGACTTCTAAAGGTACTTAGTTATACTTCTTTTTCTTGAAAAATTAAAGAGTAGGAAGCACTCTAAAGCTTATTGTAAGGGATTAGAGCTTGGGTTAGAAGCTCACCTTGTAAAAGTTTAGTAGAAGTTGTTAATTCTACTGGTTTAGTGAAGTTGGGTTGAAAACCTTTAATTGGGAGATCAAGGTAATGGATATAGGTTAAGGAGATTGAACCACTATAAATAGTTTTGCATTGTCCATTTCTCTTGACCCTTCCTTACTGGGTGTCTTTTAACTACTACAAGCTTTATATCCTTCTTTTTCCAACTGGTTCAAAGTTCTATAAATTAAAAAGGGCTGACCTCAAAACTTTTTAGTACTATTCACCCACCTTCTGGCACTTTATTGGGACCAACGGTGTCATGATCCAAAAATTTGGACCAACTTAGATAGCGAGCAGGCCAATGACATAAATAGCCCAAACAATCCAATAGGCCAATAAGTAACAAGAAAATATGGCCAAATCTTGGAGTTTGTTCTAATTTAAATCCTTGTAAAATTTGATGTACTTAAATTTGAAAAGATTTGCTTAGGATTTATTTAAATTTGATTATCCTTTTTTAAATTTAAATCCACCTAATCTTATCCCATAAAAGAAGGGCAATAGACTATAAATAGCTCCCCACTTTTCATTTGTAACACACACTAGAGAAATACATAGCATGCAATTTCTCTAAGCTTTCTCTCTTTTTCCTTTCTTTAGTTTTCGCTTTTATGGGTTTTGAGGCTTACTTAAACTCTATTTTCAAAGTTTAAAGCAGCATGAGTTGGGCTAAAGTTTCGATGGGTGATAGTTGGTATCAAAACCAAAGAAATCAAGAAAGAGAGATGGCATCAACAGTAGACCAATCTATACCCAATCAAGAGGTAAAAGAGATTAAGGTGTAGCCAAGCGAGGTAAGTCAAGGGACATGATGTCCATTCTTGAAAGCCAAGTAGCCAGAGTGGAAATGGCCATGAAAGAGATGAGAGACAAACTCGAAGAGTTCGAGGCCAACATGGAGGAGTTTGGGTCCACAGATGATAAGCTTCGTGAAGAGTTGCAAGAGACGGTGTACATGCTAAACCATCATGATATGGCATTGAAGGAGTTGGTCGAGTTGCAGTATGAGGTTTGGGGGCTTAGGGACAAGCTTGTCGCACTAAAGGCGACAACAAGGGCTGGTGCACCAACCACTCAATTGGTGAATCACTTGAAGGTGCCCAAGCCCAAGGAATTCCTATATAAGAGAAAAGCTAAGGAGTTGGACAATATCCTTTGGAGCTGAGAGCAATACTTCAAGGTCATGGGCATCACAGTCGATATTTTTTGGATTAATTCAGCAAACATGTATTTGGTGGATATTGCCATGTTATAATGGAGACGTATGTGCGATGAAAAGCTTAGGGAGCAACCATCAGTACTTGGATGGAGTTCCAAAATCAATTTTACCCTGATTACGTAGACGATAAGGCACGTGGGAAACCTATAAGGCTTACTCAATGAGCAAGGTAAAAGATTATGTAAACCAATTCTTTGAATTATTATTGCAAATTAACTATCTTGGTCAAAACGAAGAACATTTTTCTTTTTGGATGGGCTCAAACCATAGGTTAAGTTGGAATTCCAAAGGCGAGGTGTGCAAAATATCATAGAGGCCATGACTGTGGTTGAATTGTTGGTTGAGTTGCGAAAGTTTGACAACAAGCATTCCTTTTACAAGCCTAAGACAAAAGGCCACGGTTGGGGAAAGGACAATGGATAAGAAAAAAAGGTTGACGAAAAGTCACCATGCCATTAAACCAAAGTAGTTGCCAAGTGGAATGGTAAGGAAAAGAAGCCCATCAAACGTTTCTTGTGTGGGGAACCGCACTTAATGAGGGACTGCCCCATGTGTAAAAAGCTTGTAGCCATCATGGTGGATGAAGAGGATCCAAGCAACAAGAGTGACAACTAGTGTATAGAGGAACCCAATGCGCAATCGTACTTGGGAAGCCTAGTGCTACGCAAGAAAGAGTAGGCCCATACAGTCCAAAAGAAGGACCAGTGTAGTGGTAGAGAGTGCCATCATCCGTGGGCAAGGGAGCCTAAGAGCGTATTGAAATAGGCAATGTCTTGTTGCACCAAAATTAAGGAGTAACCAACGACATCAGAATGTCGTATGGTCTGAGAGAAACCAAGATCAATGGTTACGAGACATCCACAAATGGGGACCAAGAAGCCCAAGACATGGGTGTGAACTCGTCGATACTAGCCAAGCGCTCGTAAAATCAAGGGGTTGAGGCAATGATGGATTGTTTTGCAATAAGTGCCCCAAGAGACAATGCATTCCAAAGAAGTATGTGCAAGCCAAAAATGTACAAAACAAGGTCGTTCAAGGCAAAGTTGTGCGTAAGGACGACAATGACATGACAATGCACAAAGAGGTCCATCTCTCAACAATCAAAGCGTTGCTAAATTAAGTGGGGGAAGATGTCACGATCCAATAGTTCGGACCAGCTCAGACAAACAACAAGCTAATCACACAAACATCCTAAGCAGTCCAAGTAGTCCAATATGCCAACAAGCCCAACAAGAAGATTTGGCCCAACCTAGGAGTTTGTTCTAATTTGAATTCTTGTAAAATCTAATGTATTTAAATTTGAATAGATTTGCTTAGGATTTGATTTGATTTGATTTGATTTAAATTTGAATATATGTTTACAAATTTAAATCCACCAAATCCTATCTTATAAAAGGGCCATTAGTTTATAAATAATCCCCACTCCTCATTTGTATTACACAGAGAAATACAAAACATTTTCATTTCTCTAAGCTTTTTCTCTTCTTACTTTTTTTTAGCTTTCACTTTTGTGAGTATTAAGGTTTACTTAATTTTCATTTTCAAAATTTAAGACTGTATGAGTTAGTTAAAGGAAAATTATTATGTATATTGATAGTAAAACTTTTAAATTTTACAAATTAAATTACTGAAAATTTTATTTTTAATGAATCGAAATTCTTCAATTCATCATCAAACATCACCTAAATTATTAAGTTTGGCCATATGCAGGCCCTAGATAGATTGATAACAGAAAATGTATTGAAAATTTCTCATTAGGTATAACAATATAAAATTAATCTAATGGTTTTTACTTTTTCTTTAATGAGAATGGGAACACAATGTTCGAACATTTGCTCCGACCTGTAACCTCTCATATGCATATATAAAAAGAAGTTGGTCTGAATTATGTCTCACATTCTGAGAAGACTGCGTTGAAGATGACAAAGTTATAAAAAAGGTTTGGAGTGTGCTTATTTTGATTTTTAGCTAATTTTGTTTAATTTAATTATTTTGATATTTTTACATATATTTTTTTTAAAAAGAAAAGATTAAATTTGACTTTTCCCCACATTTTATATAACCTTAGACACATCATTACGTGCGTGGCTGCTGTTTGTTTCGTACTTCCTAAAGTAGAGGTCACCATGCATTTGTGTCTATCTGCCTCTAGTCGTGTCGTCAAAACATTATCAAAAATACTAAGAAACACGTTTTCTCATCTTCATCATTTCATGTTTTTAGTTTTTTTTTTTGAAAAATATAACTGTTGTTTGTTTCGTACATCCTAAAGGACAGGTCACTATGCATTTGTATCTATCTGCCTCTGATCGTGTCCTCAAAACATTATCAAAAAAACATAAGAAACACGTTTTCTCATCTTTATCATTTGATGTTTTTAGATTTTTTTTTTGAAAAATATAAACTTTATTGTTATAATCATGAAACCAGAATTTTCTTATACTTACAATAAAAGGTAGAGCTAATTAATTTTTGTTAAGGGAGCAACCATGAAAAGGAATAAAAATTAAAATTTTTTAAAATTAATATATTGAATTTAATCAATAATTTTCTCAAGAGATTGAACTTGGATGGTTTGATGGCTCAATTGTATGAGAATTATTTAGATAATTTATATCGTTTTCTTTTAAAAAATTTGTTAATTATTTTTAATTTACTCATAATTTAATTAAATATAAAAAAATTAATGCATTCAATATTTAATATTTTATTTAAACTTAAAATATTAAATATAAAACTACAACGTATAAATACAAAAAGTTAAATATGATATATAAAACTTCATAGAATGATTAAATATATAAATAGTTAAATAATATAAATAAAAAAATAAAAACAAATTACTTTTTGTTAATTTCACACAATTGTGGTGAGTAGTCCCATCTTTTTTTGTCCAAGCTTACAAGCTATTAAATCTCTTTTGAAGAATAAAATATATTTCAATGTTGAGTTACATAGAAGAGAGTAAAAAAAAATAAAAAAACAAATAAAAATAGAAAAAGAAAAAGAAAGAGAGAGAGAGAGAGAAACTAAAAAATAAAGATAAACTTGAATAAGGCTTGTTAGGTCAATTTATTATTTTTTATTCAACCTAATCAGGGATCAAACACGTTTTCATGTTTTTAGTTTTAAACATGAACAATGTTAAAATGTTCTGGATTGTCCAACAATATTCAATAAAATTATTTATTTATTCATTATCTTCATATCATTAAAATTATTATTTATTTTATAAGACAACATTTAAAGAAAATAATTTCTAACTAAACTCTTTGAACTAATATTAAGTACAATTTATAATTAGAATAAAATATCTGAAAATGCATGTAATTTATCATTAGATCAATGCCAAAAGACTACATATTATCCGACTTGTATTGGATTAATTCAGCTCAGAGCTTGAGCTGAATCTCGTCATGCCGCAATGGAGGTTCCGTGTACTAAATTATTTAAGTTACATTGCCATCATCCATGTTTGTCATATTTTTGTTCTCAAATATTGAAGGGAAAGGGCATTATCTTCTCAATCTCGAAAAGCTGATTTCTTGCACTTTTTCTGGACTTGCACCACTAAAGATTCAATGGATTAATTCCTCACCAGAACGCCAGCAATTTGTTCAATGGGTAAATGGATAGGGAAAGAGTGTAAGAGATCTCCTATTCCAATTTGAGTAGCTCCATGTTATGAACATGGGATTTACTAGTGATTTGAATATAATAATAACTAATTATAGAAAGGTCTTCATACGCAGATTGCTGTATTATTGTTATTGACATTTTGGAGTCAGCAAACAGGACATGAAGATTGAACTTGATACCAATCATTAATCAAATATTATTGTACTTGGATTTCGCATATCGAAGAGGAGAGAAGATAACTATGAACACAACAAAACCAAAAAGAAAAACAAAAATAGAAAGAAGAAGGAAAAGGAAAAGGAGAATACTTTGGTTTGGCGTCTCAATTTGTTCACATTAATAAAGAAATCAATCATATGGCAATTAATCTTGTTAAACAAGAAGTTGGCAAGCGATAGATTCTATTGCATGGTTGTGACTTCTTTTTAATTTTCTCTTGAAATGCAGTTCGGTGAACTTAGTTTGACAACTTATGTTGAGTTTGGACGTAATAGGCGCGTTGTTAGGACGTTTTACTCCTTGTGATTCACGCAGTAGCAGAATAAAGACAGAAATAGAGAGAGGAGAGCTTACATCAACCACCAGCTCAAACTAAGACAGAGAATCCAAACGGAGAATATGATAAAAGAGTCATAGCTGTTAATGTCGGTTGTCAAGTAAGTTTAATAAAAGTGACAATTGCTTAAAAACTATACGTACAATGTATTGACTTCTGAGTGTGACTCTCAACTAACATGAGCGGACCCAGTGGTGTCACACCACTCATTTATTAACAATTTTTACTTCTTATACAATTTTTGTTGAGTTTTATTAAATTTTATGTAATTAATAACATGAATGAACTCATTAATTTTTTTTTTAATTTTATAGGAAATGAGGTCAAAGATTTCAAGTCAAAGTAATTTTATCAAAAAGTAATTTATATATTAATATTTAAATATAACATGAAAAAAAAAAATTCCTCTATAATTTAAAATTTTCTTAAAAAAAATCAAAACTTAAATTATTTTCCTTTCTCATACAACTTCTTGATTTCATTTCTTACTCTTTTTTTTTAAAATTCAAATCATATAGCAAATGAGTGACAAATAGATTGTTTGGTGATATATATTGAAAAAATATATATTTAATAGTGTCTGTATATATTATCATGCACTGTTTTTAAAATATAAAAAATCATCATTAACAAATATCATTATTTTTATATATTTTAATTTTAAAATATTAAATTTATATTTTTTTAATTTAATGTTAAAATTTTTAATTTATGAATTTTAATATATTTATATTTTTTAATTATAACAAAATTCGGAAAATTTTTTTAAATCCGTCCTTGTCTACTAGTGCAGTGTTGTGGTCCTATAATCCTTCTCTTGTTCGTTGGCCATTGAAAAACGTTTGTAATTTTATCAGCTGTGTCAAGAGGGAGATTCCCAAATGGTCTGTCGTGGTTCGCTGACCACCTTGCAAAAGCCGGAGTTATCGTTCTGCTGATCTTTTGAGGATATACAATGAGTTTGATATTTCCTGTATTTTGGATCTGGATGTTTCTGCTTTCCTCCCCCAGTATTTTTTTTCTTCTTTGTTTGGTTTTCTCTCATTGGTCCTTGTGACTTTTTTCTTCTGTTCTTATCGGCTCTCTCTTTCCCGCGCCGCTGTTTCTTGTGTGCAGCTTGTGCTTAACCCTTCCTCTGTTCTTGTTTGTGTTTCTGGAGGATTTCACACTCTTTTTGTATGACTCCTCTTTTCAATATATGTTACTATTCAAAAAAAAAATAAATAAAAAAACGACGGATGACAGAGAGGTTGATGGAAAAGTTTAGACATGACACATAATTGATAGTTTGCAGGCTAGATAACCATTTTCTATCCATCACTTCTCTTCAATTTTTACAAGACGAAAGAGATTGAATTCAATTTAAATTTCTCTTCTATTGATTTCCCTTTTTCTTTTCTTTCTTATGAATATGAACTTTTGAATTTTTTTTTTTTTGCCCAAAGGAAATAAAACAGACATACAACTTACACAGCCAAATAAAAAACAAATATTTCATTACTTTTCAAAAAACAAAATAAATATTTCATTTCGAAGTCTAAGGTCATGTGATGGATCCCATAACCCACTCCACTCACTTTCAGAATATCTCTCAAGTTTCTAACCTGATAATTTTATGCCACTGATTGGTGGCAACCACCCCTTTCCTGTTTTTTATGCCACTGATGCGCACTGGCTTACCTTTGATTTTTAGGCCCTATAACTGGTTCCCTGCACAGATATCTGCTGTATTGTTTATGTGGCGTAGCTTTGTTTGATGTTGGTCTTTGATTTGATGTGTATATGGTTAATGTTTTTTCTTTATAGTTGCTCTATTGGCCAATGGTACTAAGTTCCAGATTTCCAGCAGGTGCTTTGAATTGTAATCTATTGCTCTTGTATCCCTCCTTACGAGTGGATCTGCTCACTGTACTTATTTCAGTGGTTATCAATATAATCTTCTTGATTAATTGAGTAAAATAAAAATTATGTAATTTTTTTTAAAATTATATATATATTTTTAATAATTTTTTAGTAGAGTCAATTTAAAATAGGAGTATTTTTAAAAATAATCTTTAAAAATAAAATATTTTCAAAAATAACTTTCTTTATGATTTTAACTATTTTTAACTAAATTGAACAAAATTACCTTTAATACAATTACACGTCATAGTTAGATTGTTATCCGTCATGTTAAAAAAAATTATTGTTATTGCATACCATGTACAAAAACATATTACATGCCATGTTAAAAAAAAAATACTATTGTTACACGTCATGTTAAAAAAACATACTGTTGTTACACGTCATATTGAAAAAATATATTATTGTTGCACGCCATGTACAAAAATATGTTATATGTCATAGTTAAAAAAGATTATTACACTATTGAAAAAAAAATTATTTTTACACGTTATGTTGAAAAAAATATTGTTGTTATACGTCATATTCAAAAACACTTTGTTACACTTTAATACCTAAAATGTTATTATTACTTACGAACCAAAACTTTAAATCCTCTCAACTCTCTTCATTTCTTTTTGTTTTTTTGACAATTTATCACCGATTAAACTGTTTTTAACATATTTTCATAAATCAAAACACAAATTTTCTTATCTAAAACACCTATTTTGACTAAAAATTGAAAAAAATTTCTTTTGAAAATCTAAATTTATAAATTTTAAATTTTTGAGTTTATTGGTGTCTAGGTCCCGAATTGATCCAATTAAAAGCTATTTGATCAATCATCTGAGATCATTTCTACCGTTTTTATTTTATCCAAAAATATCTAAAAATCAAATTCTCTAAATAGCTATCTACCCAAGTACATCAAAACCATCACTTGGTGTCTTGAAAGCGTAGGAAAGAGAAATCTAAAAACACGCGGAGAGAGAAATAGGGAGCATAGCAGACAAATACTGAAGAGAGAAATCGATAAAATTAGAGAGAGTGAGATGGCGAGAGAGAAATCGAAAGCACAAACGGGGAGAAATTATGATGAATGGTTTAATTTATTTGAAATAGTTTCAAGGGTATTTTTGTCAAGTCATGGCTAAATATGACTAAAAACAGTTAAATTTATTTTGATAGTTATTTTTAAAATGTCTTTATCAAGGAATGTTATTCTTCATAATTTACTCTTTAAAATATTTTTTAAATTAATATATATATTTTTATATATATTAAGATATTTCAGATTTCAGTGAAATCAAATAATTTCAAATTTTACATGCAACTCCTCCTTTGTTCATGATTGTCGAATATTATCGATCGCTAATTACAAATGTAGACAAGGCAATGAATTTCCAATTCACGTCGGTGTTAAACACGTCCAACGCTCCGTGTCTAATTCAGAGTGCCCTTCATTCAACAGCAAACTGGTCCAGAGAAGCGTGCTAGCCTTCGCCAACCTTGACATTGATATCTTCCACAACAGTATGCATGATACTGGCAGCCACGGACGTGCAGCCACGGACGGCTCCAACCTAAATTATTTTTTCGTTTGGCGACAAAATACAGTAGAATATGTAGTACGATGCATGTGATTCACGAGGTTATTGTCTTTCAACTTTCCTACGTGTTTGATCACAATATGTCTCGTTAATATCAATGTTCTAAGGTTTTTCCAACAATTTTTTTGGATATCGATAGCATAGTTAATGACATCATTGCTTCCCTATTATTTACTACCCAAACTGGTTTTATAATCAACCAAATGCTAGAACAAAATCACCCACTGTCAAAGAGAAGGACGCAATTACTTTCATTTTGTTTCTCTTTCTCATTATTTAGACTCGTTGAAAAGGGAGAAACGATGCAAACTTGATGACAATTTTGTCTGTGGCTTCAATTGAGTCTGGTTTTATAACCTGGTTCGGACGTTGATCTGGAGAGATTCGAGCGAGTGGGATTTTTTTTTGAAAAGCAATTTGAGAAGATTCATTACTTGTGAGAATGAATATACAAGAACTACCCTTGTTGGTAGTAGAACAGGTTGCACCAAAGTGGACAACTTTGGCACATACCCTACCCTGTTGCAGACGGCTCCAACGCAGACAAAAAGAAATGGAACATACAACGTGAGACCACCAATATTAACTCTCAATCCTGCATTTGGCTCATTTTGGAAACGACAGCAGCTCACCGTTACGTATCCAGATAGACTTTTCTCCCCATGCAATATCAATTGGTTGATTTCGGTGGATCTTTTCCTTGAGGTTTAGTCAATATGAGCAAGACAATCACATGTATGCTACTAGGTTTACAAGTGGTGACAAGATTGGATTTGTACCAGTCACTGTTCGAAAATAGTATAAGGAAAAAGGAGGAAGGCTTGAGGCGTGTTTTAACATATTATCTTTTAAGAGTTGTTGCCTATTATGGGATTGGCAAATAATGACTCTTCAAGATGCAACAAGCCTATTACAGAATGCTTTTGAATGAATGAAGTCTGGCTTGAAAGTATGTTCCTTTTTGTGTCTAATTTATTTCAATAGACGTGTCTAGTTAAGTTTCAAAAGATGTGTCTATTAAAAACACTGAATAATTAATCAATGATTTTCAATAGTTGTGCTTGAAAACATTTCTCTTTATTTAAGAGTTATGTCTTAATTTGAATAGACACTTAATTTGAATAATCACATATGAATAAGACTTCTTATATTACAAACTATCTAACAATCCTCCATTAGTTTGTAATATTAATAATACTATGCATAGTATAAAGTATCTTAAAGATTTGAACTTTCTATTAGTGTAGAAATTTTAAAATTAAGACAAAGTTATTGGTATCACGGAAATTGAACGACAACTCTTTATGTCATAACCGAAAATATCACACACATAGCATTATTTAATTGCTTTAAGATTCTGTCAATTGCTTTATCGCTTATATGGCCTTATGCTAATCCTAGTTTTATGAATATTTACAAGAGTAAACCCTTTTAACTCTTGTTTGAAGTGGCACCACTCAAATATTCATATAGGTGGAATTTGTAATTATGGCCCTGTTACAACAAGCATTTGACATTTCCATTAAAAGCGTTTTGCTCATCCTCTCCTTGTAACAATCGCATTGAATATTTTAGAACGATGCTATTTAATATAAAAAATTCAGTACATAATAACAGCAT
Source organism: Theobroma cacao (assembly GCF_000208745.1). Lineage (NCBI taxonomy): Eukaryota > Viridiplantae > Streptophyta > Magnoliopsida > Malvales > Malvaceae > Theobroma > Theobroma cacao. Next base: position 11,143,535 of record NC_030858.1, on the reverse strand, counting down.
ATAGTAACTTGTTATTACCCATTGAACTTTCATTGTTAGTTTTGCTAACTCAAAGTTGGGTTTCCATTACTAATGCTTTTAAGTCAATTTAGCCCCATTTCACTAGAACTTAATTTTAAAGCCTTTCTTGGCAAAGGTTTGGTAAGTGGATTAGCTAAATTCTTGCGAGATTTAACATAAACTATTGTTACAATGTCATTTGAGATTAATTTTCTTATGTAGCCATGTCACAGAGTTACATGTCTAGACTTTTGATTATAAATCTTATTGTGGGCTACACACATTGTAACCTCACTATCACAAAATATGAAAATGGCTTGTATCAGTTGTGGCCATAACTTTATATCTAATACAAATTTCTCAATCATTTTGCTTCAATTCCAGTAGCTACTAATGCTAAAAATTTAGATTCTATTGTAAAATGCATAATACAAGTCTACTTTCTAGATGCCCAACTTATGGCACCACCTTTTATAGTAAAAATCCATCATAATGTGGATTTATTATCATTAATACTAGTTATCCAACTAGCATAAAAAAATCATTCTAAAGTATTAGGAAAACCACTGTAATAAATTTCTAAATTTTTTTTCTTTAAATATTCAAGTACTCTAGTAATAGCTTTCCAATGATCTTTGCTAAATTTACTTGTAGACCTTGAAAGTTTGCAAACAACAAAGGCTATATCTAGTTTGGTACAATGTGCAACATGCTTTATGCTACCAATAACACTTGCATATTCTAATTGTGCCATAACTCTTTCACAATTCTTAGTAAATTTTATACTAGAATCATAGGAAGTATTAAACTCTTTGATTTCCAAATGATTATATTTATGAAGAATTTTCTCTATGTAATGTGGTTGATTCAATGAGATCACATTTTGATTTCTTTTGACTTTAATTCCCTAGATTATATCAACTTCATTGAGACCTTTCATTTTGAAAATTGAAGTTAAATATTTCTTGATTTCAACAATTCCAAGCATACTTGTATTAAAGATCAACAAATCATCTACATTAAGACATATGATTACACCATATTCTTTTGTAAATTTAGAGTAAACGCACTTATCTACATTATTATGTACAAATTCGTTTGAAAGTATAATACTATCAAACTTTTCATGCACTACTTTTGAGCTTGTTTTAGTACATAAAGAGATTTGATTAGTTTACAAACCTTCCTCTCATTTATGAGAAGTATAAAACCCTCACATTGCTCCATATATATATATATATATATTCTTTAAGATCTCCATTTAATAAAGCAGTTTTAACATCTATTTGATATACATGTAATTTATAAATAAACGCCAAATCCAAAAGCATTTTTATGGATGTTATTCTTGTTAATTAATGTCTTTGTTTTACGTGAAACCTTTGACAACTAGTTTAGCCTTAAGGGTTTGTACTGAACCATTTGTGTTATATTTCCTTTAAAATACCTATTTACAGCTTATGGGTTTTGATCCAAGAGAAAGATCATGTGAGACCTTGACCTTTATAGGCTCATAGTTAGTAATAGATATGATATCCTTGATCAGGGGTAATTTCGTCATTTTCTTAGTAAGTGATAATTCTATTTTATAGAATTATTTTACTCCAATTTTGTTATTAAATATTAGCTAAGTCCTCAATTTTCAATTGTTATTTTATTTATTTTTAGTAGTTTTTATAATTAGGGTATTTTAATTTTATGTTTTTCTTGTTAATTTGGTTATTATTTATTGGTTTTTATTTCTTTTGTAGGATTAAAGGTTATTGGGCTTAATTTTGGAAAGTAAGGTGTAGACAGACTCAAAATCTGCTTGCATATACTTCGGTATTTTGACCATATCTCAAGCTACAGAATTCCAAATGATGCGATTCTTAGACCATTGGAAAGCTGAGAGACAGAGATACAACTTTTGTGAAGATCAATTTGCCCAGTTCTGCTTCAAAGATAGAGAAAATCGCGTCTGAAAATGGCTAGAGGTACTATACTGGGAATGAAAATTTGTAAAGACTGATAATTGATTTTTGGGCCTTTTATTACACTTTTAAGCTCAATTAAACCCTAGTTGAAGGAACTTTAGGTTTAGTCTATTAGTATTTAAAAACCCTAGGTTTAGTCTATTAGGGCCTTTTATTCCAATAAGATAAGTTTAACAACATTAGACACAACTTTTGAGAGATTCAAGAAGTTAAAGTTGAGGTTGAAACTTGAAGATCAAGGCGGAAAATATTGTTTTGTTTTCTTCCTTATCTTTTATCTTTCTTGATGCTTTCAATGGTTGAATTTTATACAATGTTATTTTATTTTGCAATTATGAGTAGCTAAATTTCTTTTTCTAGGATTACAATTGAACCACATGTAATCTAAATTTTTAATCTCTTTCTTACTTATCTTTAATGGGATTTGAATTATTTATTCCAATTTATTCTTAATGCCTTTAATTGCTTGGCCACCAATTAAATTGATTTAGGAACCTAAACAAACTTGGGAAAGGGAGTTTAGAGTAAACTAAAATTAGGATAGCATATGATCATATTAATTGATTTGCGTATAGGATAGGGATATACCTATAGGCCATATGTAGCCAAATTAGAGTCTAAACTTAATGAGTCTGTTTTAATTTCAATTCACATAAGGATATAGTGTTTTGGTTAAAATAGATATTTTTATAAGATGAGTCAGAAGACCCTTTATCAAGCCCGACTTTATAAAATATTAGCCATGTCATTCATGTAATTGACAGAATGCTTGCATACTTGGAAAGCTAAGAAAAATCGTCAAAAGTCGGTAGTGTACCTAGTGGTGCAACTAAGTTGAATTAAGCCTCGAACTAGTCCAAATAGAGATTTTAAGATGAAATTGAGAATTTTAAAACCCCAGAATGACTTAAAATGGTGATTCAGAGTTCAAGGACCAATTTGGAGTCAAATTGGAATTTTCATAACCTAAGGGCAAAATGGTCATTTTGCTACCAAAGGTTAAGATGTGAGTGTTGGATGAAATTTTTGACTAAAATTGATCATTTGGAGTATAATTTGAGTTTGAGAAGTGAAGAATTTTAATTTTGATGTTTTTCCGAGGATAAGGGCAAAATAGTCATTTTGCCACCCTAGGGGCAAAATTGTAATTTTTTACCACCCAATACTTGTCCAGCACATGAATTTCACCAATTATTATTATGGATAATTGAAGGATTTTATGTGGTGGAGAAAGAAAGATTAATAGTTAAGAATTTAAAAATGGACCAATGGTAAGGTGACAAGTGTCAAGCTTTTATTTCTTTATTATTTTCCTTATAAATTAGCACAAAACCAGCCCATTTCTCATTCTTATGGCTGGCCAAAGCAAGAACAAAGGAAGAAAAGGAAGAACAAAACCCTAGGTGGAAAAATTCAAGGGAAAAGTGTGAAAATTAAAGGAAACAAGTGAAAAAAAGTAAGATTTTTCAATTTAAGCTTGAGATTTCTCTTTCTTAAGCATTTTTTCTTATTTTCCATGGTTGAATCACATGAAGTCATGATGAAACCCTTGCTGGCCGAACACTTAGAGGGAGGTTTTGATGCTTGATTTGGTTAGATTTCAAATGTATTTTAGTGTTTTTAGTTAGTTAGTGATGTGTAGCATGAAAAGCCAACAAGAAAAATTCACTTCCTTCCATTACCCATCATTGGCCGAATTTTCCATGTAGAGTGTGTATGGTGGATTTGATTTTATTTCAAGTTAATTGGTTAGGAAATGATGAATTACGGTGAGAAAATCAAGTAGGAAAAATTATAGTGTTGATGCACCCACCATGGCCGTAATTCCCAAGAGAAAATGTGACGATGTTTTTGCTAAATTTTATGCTATTTGACTTGTGTTTGATGGTTTGGAGAATTGGAAGCAAAATGGAGTTAATTGGAGTTGAATTGGACATATTGGCCAATTAATCGAGTGATAGATCGAATTAGGCCAATACCATTTTATTTAGGTATACAATTGAATTTGTGTAGAACACTGTATTTAGATGATAATCCGAACAATTTGCATTCCATTTCATGCATCCATATAGTTTTATAACGATTTAGCACCAATGTGGTTAATTGCTTGATTGTGCATTATGTCTAGGTGGTGAATCCTCCGATAAGGGTAAAGAAATTGTACTCAAGGGTTGATAGTCGAAGTACTCTAAAAATTTGACTCTCGAAATAGTGAGTAACCTTATCATCATTTTAATTATCTAAAGTGGTCTTTTTATTCGATTTTGTGAATTTTATGGAAAATGAGTTTAAATGGTTAATTTTTAGGTTTTATAAACAAAATGTGTTTAAATGAAATGATTTTATAAATTGTCTTGAAATTGAATGATGGCTTTGAAAATAGAGTAATTGGAGACCATTTGATGTATTGTGAATTTATGGTTCTAATTGATTGGCTTATGGCAATATTGGCATGAATGGCTGAATTGGTATTTGTGTTGAGAATGTATAAACTGTTGTTTGCCTTGATAGGCTGGATAATGATAAAATTGCCATGTCATGCTGTTGAATTTTTATTGTATGGTGGGTTTAGCTTGCTGCAGTGGGCGGGTTCTGTGGACCAGCCTATTAGAGGGGCACAGAATCTGGTTATATACGTACCTTGGTCAGAGAGGCGTGTAGGGTATCTCCTGAGGTATGGTTAAAGTTCACATCACACCGAACCATCTCGTGATGATAAACTCTACTAATGCCATGGAACGGCTGTGTTTTTCAAACTAAAAATATATTTACGTGTATATGAAAATTTTAATAGCCTTGGTGGACTCGATTAGATGCCTAGGCCAAGGTATTCCCAAGAATAATTTTGGCAGGAGCCGAGCTTTTAAGATACTCATAAGCCATGTTGATTATTTAAATGAAATGAATATTTATGTTATGAAATACATATTGAGATGAAATATTTTAATCGTCTCTATTTACTCGACTTTAGATATTTTGGATGATGTTTGTTTACTCACTGGGATTATAAAATCACACCACCCTCATTTCCACCCATTTCAGGCTCAAAATAGGCTGTAGATAGCTGATTTCATCGAGGGCTACCACTAGATTTGCATCCTCTAAACTGTAGGTCCACAGTCTTCCTTACTTTTGATTATTCGGGGGCCCACTTGTTATTGTAAATTAAATTATATACTCTGGCTTATAGTATTACAGTATGTATGAATTTATTTTGTTTTTACATTGCAAAAATTATTTACGTATAACTCTAAAAATATTATTTTATAAGAAAATAGAATATTTTATTGAATATTTTTTTATTATATCCAAATAATCATAATTTCATTTTAAATGAAGGTTTTAGACGTTTAAACTTATTTTTGATTATGAATTATGTGTTTTGTACTCGCATACTACATTTTTAGCTGGTTTCGAAATTTTTAAGAAAAAATGACCAAAATACCCCTATGAGACAGAAATCATTTTTTTATTGTTTTAAGTTGGAAATAACTTAAAATCTTTTAGAACATGATATTTGGCAACGGTTACTCACAGGAAAAATGAGAAACTGATATTAAAGCCTTACGGGGTTTCGATTGGCATTTCGGGTAATGAGTATCTATCGGGACACCGCGGCGGTTGTCACGGGCTCGAGGGGAGTACCGGGTCGTGACACCCTTATAAATAATTTAGGACTTTAGGTTAGCAATTCAACCCATTGAAATAAGTTAAGGAAGTGAGGTAAGATTTAGATGAAATGTGAGGGAGATTGTAATCCTAGGCTTGTTTGATTTAATATTTTCTAAAGTTATTATTATTTTGATTTTTCTTGTTGATTTTAATTGTAGTTAATTAGTTTTAGTTAATTAATTTTGATTATTTAGATAAGATTAAATTGTTCTAATTTTAGTACTTAGTAAAGTTTTAGATCAATTTCCTGTGGGATCGATACTCTGCTTGCTAATATACTATTTATTCGATACGTATACTTGCGTAGTAGGATTTTAACTGACAGTAAGCCCATAAAAGTAAGATTTTTAATCAATATTATGGCCTAAGTAGGCCTAAGGCATAAAGGAATGATGAAAATATGGGTAAAATGACAAGAAAATAAAAATTTTGATGATTTTCACGATAGTGGCAAAATGGTCATTTTTTACCTCGGGTTAGAATTTTTAAGTTTTCATGAACTCGAGTATTTCTAGACCATTATGGACCTTGTCCCAGTGTCAAAGGAGTAACAAGATTTTATAAAGGGTTAGTAGAGAATAAGCTAATTTGTGGAGGGGCATTTTGGTAATTTAAGTGGAGTGGATAAGCTTGGGCTATAAATATCTCTTCCTTCCAGCAACTTCTACATTCTCCAGCAGCTTTTCTTCTTTTTCTTCCTTTCATCTCACGTTGCTTTCATTCTCCATGAAAGCTTGATAAGAAAGCTCCATAACCTCCCTCAAAATAGCTCAACTTTTCATGCTTTTGGTGCACTCTTTTATAAACCCTTGTGCTCTTCCACTCTCTCTCTTTAAAACCCTTGAAGAAAATCTTATTTCCATACTCTCTCTCTTTAGTTAGGTGTTTTAAAGAGAGAAAGAGGAAGCTTCAAAAATAGCTTGAAAGTTTTGGAAAGAATTTCAAATGCAAGCTACCAAGGTGAGTAGTACATTAGAATTGAGTTTTGGTGTTGAGAATGATTAGTGTTTAGACTTGGGGGTGAATTGGTAGTTGGGGTTGTTCATTCACTTTAGCGTGATTAGGATAGTGAACTTAGATAGCCACTTAAATGGCAAATTGAAGCTAGCTAAGAAAAAGCTTTTAGAATTCATAAGCATGTGAATTAACTTAATGGTGATGCCAATGTGATGATAGGTTTTAACGAAGCCCCATCGCCCAATTTGGACAATTAGAGAAGTAGAGTCGACTAAAGGTCCAACAACATACCGGTGAGTGGACTTGCATGTCAAAATTGTTTTAGGAATGTAAACTTATTTGCACAATATACTTGAATGATTTTATCCAACTTTCCTTAAAAACGAGTGCTTTGGGAACAAGCCTTTGATAAATTGATTTTTTGTTGTGACATGCGGTTGATATGGATTCATGCACTACTACATTATGTTGGTATATATATAGATATATATGTGTTGTGCATGATGGTTGATATTGTGTGATGATTATAACCGTGTGTGTGCACGATGTGGGGGGATGCACATGCCGGTAATGGTGATGGTGAGGGAGATGGATGATGATAGTGCCTGTGTGCACGATGTGGGGTGGATGTACACGATGGCACTGATTGTGCACGATGTAGGGGGATGCACACAATGACTTCGGCTATGTGCACGATGTGGGGGGATGCACATGAGCTGGATGTGATGATAGTGGTATTGGTATTTATCCATGTATGTATATGTATATATGTTTAGAGAATGAAAACTCATGTATATGGTTTATGGTTGAAATGCATATGAATTTGGCATGTTGAACTTTGGAAATCTTAATGTGTTTTATGTTGATTTTGTCATTTCAGTAGGATGGCTTTTTCTTGAAAGGAAGGAAACTTTTTTTCTCACTGCTCTGTTTCTCGCTGCAGCGAGAAACTCTCGGGTTGGAGGGTAAGGCTGGCCAAAAATCTCGCTGCAACGAGAATGTTACTATAGCTTCTCATTGCAGCGAGAAACTTTCTATTTTGTGACCAAAAATTTCGCTGTAGCGAGATTCAACAAAAAACTTTCTGTTTTGCTCCTCATTTGGTTCGGTTGTTACCTTATTTTCCATTTCTTTGGTACCATAGTTGAGCATGGACTTCCAACATTAAGGAATAAATGAATTAAGTTTAAAAATGAGGAGGTTTGGTGAGAAACCTTCGGCCAGTTAAAAAACCCTCGGCTAGTTGATAATTTAAGTCAAGTGTCGCTGTAACGGAAATGCATTCTCGCTGCAACTACAATGAGGACCCGTCTTTTATTTGACTTGATTCGCATGAATGCTATTAAAGATTTCACTCTCCAATTCCTTTGTTGAGTATGGACCCTTTTCATAAAGTGATTTACTCATGTGGGGTTTACATGAGGGGTTTACTAAGAACTAAAATAAATTGCATTGTTTTGAAAAATAAATGCATCATGATTTCGTTAAACATTCCTTATGGTATGCTTGTTCCCTTCTTGTCCACTCATTGGGTTTATACTCACCATTTTCAACTTCATGTTTTCAGATCAGGAGGCAGTCGGTACCTAGGTTGAGGTGACCTCGTAGATTCGACTATTGGTAGGTGTCTCGATATTCAGTAGCTATACTTTCGTTCGAGTCTCTCCACTAGATATCGAGTCTTCTTTTTAAGATGTATAGACAAACCTGATGTAAATTATTAAGATAAATGTTGTAGACAATGTACACTTTGATTGGTATGCCACTATGAGTTGGAAATGCTTAGTTTTGTTTTTATTCAAAGTTATGAAATGTGACTTAGCAACTTTGATGAAAGAATGAGCAAGAGTATACAGATAGGCTTTCTTGGGCTTAGTGGGCTACGTCCATTGGGCCCATGCACCAGTCATGGCTCGAAATTTGGGTCGTGATAGATCAACAAAAACCCATGTTCTGTTTAAGAAGATTAAGTACATTTCATAATTTATTGCTTCTTTCCAAAAAGCTACATCCTTGAAGACATAACTTCATTGAATGTTTTTGGATGATCTCCAACGTTTAACAAAATAGGTATCTTTTTATACATTTTGGTTCTACTTCCTTCCACAAGGAATGCTAATGCTTGCGAGTCAATGAAATCTGGATCTAAGTGTTTTCTTTTTATGGCTCTTTGACTTCTTTCATTTCAATTTGAATATCATCGCTTTTTCTTGTGTTGGATGTATCATGAGAAGTCATATCACTTTGGTCACAACTTAAAATTAAAACATTGTGTTCACAATCAAATTTATTATTAGAGTTATATAGAAATTTATTTTCAATAAACTCAACATGTATGGACTTTACAATAACATTTGATTGTAAATCTAAAATTCTATATGCTTTAGAATGTTGGGCATAACCAACAAAAATGCCTTTCATTGCTCTAAGTCCAAGCTTTGTTCTCTATGGTTCAGGAACTTTATAAAAGGCCAAGCACCCTCACACTTTAAGATATTCCAAGTTTGGTTTTCTTATTCCAAAGTTCATAAGGTGAACCCTTAATACTATTGGAAAGAGTTCTATTCAGTATATGACATGTTATTAGTAAAGCCTTATTGGCTCCATAAGTTTTTTATGATAATAAAACATTCCCACTCACTAATGTCTAACTATACCACTTGAGTGTGCAGGATGAAAATCTATGTCAATAACAAATTAATCACTGAAAAGCAAATATCATAACTTATAAGAATGAGGAGTTACAAATGGCCACAAACAAAAGCTTCTTAGTCGGATAACCAAGGGAGTTAGTCAACTAAAATTCAAAAGTAAAGTTGGCTGGTTCAAGGATAGTAAGTTCTTAATCGGTTGAGGCTTTACTTAATTGACTAAGACAGTAAAGCAGATTGTGAGACAGAGAAGACTTAGTCAACCAAGAAGCATGGTTAGTCAACTAAGAGCTCACTGCTAGAAACTTCAATTACAAGACAGAGAGAACTTAATCGACTAAGAAGCATAGTCATTCAATTAAGAGCTCACTTCCAAAGAATTCAATTACAAGACAGAGAAGACTTAATTGTCTAAGAAGTATGGTTAGTCAACTAAAAGCACTCTATTTGAAAATTTGAATTTGAATGCTTAAAGACGACTAATGGCTATAATTGACTCTAAACTATTTCCAATGGTCTGAAGCTATCAACATCCATCAGAGTTGGTTTTTCAAGTATAAAAGACACCTCCAACGACAAAGAATAAGATTAGATGCTTCCAAGATCAAAAAGAGCTCAAAAACAGCAAAAACTCTCTCAATCCTTCCTGCATTTCACTCCAATCTTTATAATAGAGTTCAACACTTCATTTTGTACCATTCAGATCACGTTAGTGATCATAGGTATTTCTTTATATCTGTACTTCTTGATTGCTTAGAGTGTGTGAGTCACTCTAAGGGGATTAATCAAGCTTGGGTTAGCTTACTTAGTTTTATAAGTTCTAACTCAACCTAGGAAAAGTTAGATTTGGGTTTTGGTTGATCTCGGGAAAAACCATTGTTAAAGGTTGTGGCTGAGCTTGTGAAAAGCCTTTATAAAAGCTTGGTGGAAGCTTAGGAATTCCACCGCTTATAGTGATTTGGTTTGAAAATCCTTGATTGGAAGATCAAGGTAGTGGATGTAGGTCAAAGAGACCGAATACTATAAATCTTTATGCATTGTTTACCGTCTTTTATTCTTCATTTCATTCTTCTTTAAATCACTTGTTCATCCAGCATTTAACTTCTCATCATTGACCTTTAAGTAGCCCCCAATTAGAAGTTAAGTTTAGTGACATTCATAAAGTGCTATTCATCCCCTCTCTAGCATATTCTTTAGGACCAACAAGTAGTATCAAAGCCTAACCTTTATTTTTAAGGCTTGACATCTTAAAGGAGATCCAAATGGCTATTCAAAAATCAATTGCTACTAAGGGACAATCCACAAACAGACCACCTTTGTTTGATGGATCAAACTACCCTTATTGGAGCACTAGAATGTCTATTTACATAAGGGCAATAGATTATGAAATGTGGAATGCAATCACTAATAGACCTTTTATCCCCTCGACCATAAATGTTATAACCAATGAAACGATTCCTAAGCCAAGGGCTTAATGGACTGAAACTGAAACCAAAAAGGTTCAAACAAACTTTAAGGCAATAAATACTCTACATTATGCCTTAACTCCCACTGAGTTTAACAAAGTGTCAAGCTATATCACTGCTAAATAAGTTTGGGACAAACTTAGAATTATCCATGAAGGGACTTCATAAGTTAAGGAGTCCAAAATAGTTCTTCTAACTCACAACTATGAAATGTTCAAGGTGGAACCTAGTGAAGACATCATTAGCATGCTTGATAGGTTTACTAACATCACCAATAAACTCAGTTAGTTAGGTAAGCCAATTCCTGAACATGAACTTGTCAAAAGACTTCTTAGAAGCCTACCTAAAAATTAGAAGCCAAAAGTTACTTCTATTTGAGAAGCTAAAGACTTAAAATGTCATCACTTTTGATGAAATATGTGGCTTTCTTCTCACTCATGAGTTGGAGCTTAAAGAAGAAGAAGAAGACAAGAGAGAAGTAAAAGAAAAGAAGAAAAGCATTGCTTTAAAAGCAATTACTCTTGAAGAAGAATTAGATAATTTATCATGTGATGATGATGAAGAGTTGGCCATGGTAGCAAGAAGATTCAGAAAACTTATGGGACAAAGAGATAGAAGATTGGCTAAAAAAAGCTACAGAAGATATCAAAGTTCTTCATGGAAAATAAAAAATAAAAGTGAGTCTAACAAGAAGGAAGATCTTATATGTTTTGAGTGCAAGAAACCTGGACACTTCAGATCAGAATGCCCCTTGCTAAAAGAAGAAACTCTCAAGAAAAATAGAAAATCAAAGAAAGCTATGGTGGTTGCAATCTGGTCTGATACTGATGTTTCAAGTTCAAAAGTTAAAGAAGAGAAAGTGGAAGAAGAGCAAACCTATGTCTGATGGCCAAAGATGATGAATTCGAGGTATCTTCTGCTCCTTGTGATATTTCAATTGATGAATTTAAAGAAGAATATGAATACCTTTATGATGAGTTTGAAAAACTTGCATCAAAATATAAGGCTTTAAAAAAAAAAAACTACATCTCTTGATAATGCTTTAGAAAAGATAAGACATGATTTCAACTCTGTTTTTGAACAAAGAAATTTTCTTCAAATTGAACTAGAACATTTTAAAACCGATTTTGAAGTTCTAAAATTGGAACTTGAAAACATAATTGAAGCATTACGAAAGGTAATTGATGAAAACACTACTCTTAAGGGTTTGCTAAATGAGGCATCAACAAGAAATACAAACTTTAAGAGAAATTTTGATGGTTTCTCATCTAGATGTTATGTTTGTGGCAAAATAGGTCATCTTTTTTATGACTGCTATAAAAGAAAAAGCACTCAAAGAACAAAAGTGATTTGGGTACCAAAAGGTTCCTATGTAGTAACTAACCTTCAATGACCCATCAAGGTATGGGTACCTATTAAGAAAAACTGAGAATTTGTATTGCAGGTTAAGCCAAATCAAGAAGATATATGTTCAAAAGCTCAACTGAAGCAGAAGCAATCATGGTACATGAATAGTGGCTGCTCAAGGCATATGACAGGAAATGAAAGGCTGTTTGCTTAACTGGATAAGAAAAAGGGAAGTATAGTATCATTTGAAAATGATTCAAAAGGTAGAATTCATGGCATAGGAACTATTGGTAAGAATTCTCATGCTCAAATTAATCATGTTCTGTTTATTAAAGGTTTAAAGCATAATCTATTAAGTATCATGTGTGATAAAGGATTTAAAGTGTGTTTGATTCACATAAATGTGAAGTTATAGATATTAGTTCGAACAAAACTGCATTCATAAGAAAAAAGAATCAAAAACATGTATATCATATTTTTTGAAGATCTTGAGCTAGATTGTGAGTCATGTCTTATGGTAAATAATGGAAATGATAGTTGGCTATGGCATCAAAGACTTAGATGTGCAAGCATGCATACCATTTTAAAACTAATGAGAAGAAATCTAGTTGTTGGACTGCCTGAAATTAAACTCGAAAATGATCATATTTGTGATGCTTGTCAACTAAGGAAACAAGTTAGAACATCTTTCAAATCCAAAAAGATGGTTTCAACCTCTAGACCTCTTGAATTATTGCATATAGATCTATTTGGTCCAATCAGCATAACCAGCTTAAGAGGTAGATCATATGGTTTTGTGATAGTTGATGACTACTCAAGTTATACTTGGGTCTACTTCTTAGCTCACAAAATGGATGCATTACTTGCATTTGCCAATCACTATAAAAGAGTTTAGAATGAAAAAGGACTTCTCATTGTTAGCATTAGAAGTGATCATGGAGGTGAGTTTGAAGGAGATGGATTTGAAAACTTTGCAATGAAAAAGGATTGGATTATAACTTTTCTGTACCTGGAACACCTTAATAAAATGGGGTTGTTAAGAGAAAAAATCGAAGTTTAAAAGAAATGGCTCGAACCATGCTTTGTGAAAACAATCCACTAAATTATTTTTGGGCAAAAGCTATCAATATAGCAGCAGCCTACATCCTTAACAGAGTTTCAACAAAAACTATAATATCCAAAACTCCCTATGAATTATACGAAGGCAGAAAACCAAACATTTCTCATTTTAGAAGCTTTGGTTGTAAATGCTTTGTTTGAACAATGAAAAACATGTTATTGGAAAATTTGATGAGAGTGATGAGGTAATATTTCTTGGGTATGCATTGAACTCTAAAGCTTATAGAATTTTTAACAAAAGAACTTTAACCATTGAAGAATCTATCCATGTAGTTTTTGATGAAATTAATGCCTTGTAAAAGAAAGTTTTCGTTGATGATAATGATGCAGAGGACCTTGAGAGACAAATAGAAGAAATGAGCCTGGAGAATAAGAAAATCAATGAAGAAAATTCTCTTGAAAAAAAAGCAGAATCTCCATCTTTAGAAGATCTATAAAGAGTTGAAAATCAACACAATGATCTTCCAAAGAGTTGGAAATATGTCAAAGATCACCCATAAGAGTAGATCATTGGTGATCCTTTAGAAGAAGTTAAAACCAGAAGAGAAGTTAAAGAAACCTGTGAATACTCAGCTTTCATTTCACAAATCGAGCTTAAAAATTTTGAAGATGTAGAAAAAGAAGAAAGTTGGATGTTGGCCATGCAATAAGAAACAATTTGAAAGAAATAGAGTATGGACTTTGGTTTCGAGGCCATTCAATCACCTAATTGTTGGTACAAAGTGGGTGTTCAGAAACAAGGTAGATGAACAAGGTAATGTGATAAGAAACAAAGCTAGGCTTGTTGCTCAAGGATATAATCTGGAAGAAGGTATTGACTATGATGAAACCTTTGCTCTTGTCGCTAGGATAGAAGCCATAAGATTATTGCTTGCATTTGCATGTTTCATGAATTTCAAATTATTTCGAATGGATGTGAAAAGTGCATTTTTAAATGGTCTTATTCAAAAAGAAGTTTAAGTCAAACAACCCCCCGAGTTTGAGGATTTTGAAGAGCTTGATTATGTTTTCAAACTGCATAAGGCCTTATATGGATTAAAACAAGCTTCAAGAGCTTGGTATTAAAGACTTTCAAAATTATTGGTTGAAAAAGGTTATATTAGAGGAAGTATTGATACAATACTGTTTATTAAGAAATACTGGAATGATTTAATTATAGTTTAAACTTATGTGGGTGATACTGTATTTGGTGCTACTAATGAAGCTTTATGTAAGAACTTTGTTGAAGAAATGTAGGGTGAGTTTGAAATGAACATGATGGGTGAACTAAAATTCTTTCTTGGCCTTTAAATCAAACAATGTGAGGATGGTATCTTTATCAATCAAGAAAAATACATTCAAGACATGCTGAAAAAGTTTGATGTGATGAAGCTGAAGTCAATTAGTACACCATTGAGTCCCTCTACGAAGCTTGATAAAGATGAAAAAGGAAAAAGTGTTGATCAAAAGATTTATAGAGGTATGATTGGCCTTTTGCTTTACTTAACTGCTAATAGACCTGACATACAATTTAGTGTATGCTTGTCTGCACGTTTTCAATCACATCCCAAAGAGTCACATTTAACAGCTGTAAAAAGAATTTTTTGGTAACTCTTGGATACACAAAGTTTAGGATTATGGTATCCAAGAGCATCATCTTTTAATCTTATTGGATACTCTGATGCTTATTTTGCTAGAAGTAAAACAGATAGGAAAAGCAATAGTGGCACTTGTCAATTTCTTAGAAAAATGCTTGTGTCTTGGTTAAGTAAAAAGCAAAACTCTATTGCATTATCAACAGTTGAAGCTGAATACATATCCATATGAAGTTGTTGTGCTCAAATTATATGGATCAAACTACAATTAAAAGATTTTGGAGTAACTATGCATAATATACCTATATTTGGTGATAACACAAGTGCTATAAACATCTCAAAAAATCTAGTTCATCACTTTAGAACCAAACCATTGAAATTGGACCTCACTTTATTCGAGATCATGTGCTTAAAGGAGACATAAAGATTGAGTTTGTTAACACTTTGCATCAACTGTCTGATATCTTTACCAAACCTTTAAATGAGGAAAGATTTTGCAAATTAAGGAGAAATCTAGGAATGCTTAATGTAAATGAGCTTTAGGTAAATCTCTTGAGTTCTTCTTTCATAAGATAGTAGAAGCTTAATTGATTAAGAGAATCACTTAACCGACTAAAAATGTTCTGTGTTGATCTTTCTTTTCAGAATGATAAATGTAGTTGGTTAAAGGTAAAACTTAGTCAGTTAAGAAACTGAAATAAAAAATAATAATATTTAAAGAAAAAAAACCATCTAACTAAAAAACAAAAAAAAGATCTAAAATTTTGAATTTTGAAAAAGGGATGTCTAACCGTATTTAAAGAGAAAGTTTAATAACTTCTTTTAACTTTTCACCTTCTCTTTACTCTCTCTTCTCTTGAATTGCTCTTATCAAAGCCAAAACCCTTTATCTCAAACTCTTTAAACCCTAAGTCTGAAACTGCCAAGAACGATGGTCAAATCTACACTACCAAGTGACACTCTAGAAAAGAAGAAAGGGAAATGTCCCATGGAAGACAACCCATCATCCAAGATTCAAAAGAAAGGGAAAAAAAACCACCCAGCACTAGTGATTGAAAAAGTAGGAATAAAACAGAAAGGGGTGGAAAGAGGAATTTCTAACAAAAAAGGTAATTCTTCATCTTCAAAATTTAGGAATAAGATTCATGAGAAAAGATTTAGGAAAATAGAGAATGCACCCATCTCTTGTTGGAAAGTACATTGATTGGGATAGTTTTAATGAAGTTCTAGAGATCAAAGAGGGTTTGTCAGAATATTTTGAATAAATAAAATTGAAAAAATTAAGTGTTTTTGAAAATATAACTTATAATGCTAGTCTTGTTAGAGAATTTTACTTTAGCATTGCACTAGATAAAACTAAGCTTGATGATCCAGAAGACTTTGTTGAGGATGGTATTAATGTATTTCTGAATGAGAAGGAATTTGTTGTTACTGCTACTGATATGAAAAATTTGCTGAAAATTGAGTGTAATGTGGGAAAGTATAAGATTTAGAGGAATATGATCCTTCATCTCTGTGGGAAATCATCATTAGGAAAAAGGAAAGATACTCTTCCAGAAGTTATGCAAGTTTTATCAAGAGTCCACAAACTAGGATCTTGCATTACTTTATTACTTCAATAATTCATGGAAGAAGCAGTAACTTTAGCTATGTAAGTCTTCAAGACATGTGGTTGATGGAGCATGCATTCAATGCAACTCCCCTCAATCTTTGAAGATTTATGATTGAAAAAATGAAAGGAACCTGTCATGTTGATAAAGTTAATCTAGCTTATGGAAACCTAATCACTTCTCTGGTAAAGAAAAAGGAATCTGGAACACCAGATATCAGATGAATCAAGTTAAAAGCAGAGATCAAGCTATCTATTTGGGAAGTCTACAAAACTGGGGTACAAACTGGAAGGAAAAAAATTCATCAAGACTCGTAAAGGCACCTTAAGGAATGAATATCCCACCTCTGCTCAGACAAATTCAACCCTCTCTCATGCATGGTTAGTCAACTAAAAGCTCACTATCAGAAACTTTAATTCCAAGACAGAGAGAACTTAATCGACTAAGAAGTATGGTTAGTCAACTAAGAACTCATTGCTAGAGAATTCAATTACAAGACAGAGAAGACTTAATCAACAAAAAAGTATGGTTAGTCAACTAAGAGCACTCTGTTTGAAAATTTAAATTTGAATGCTTAAAGATAGACTAACGGCTAGAATTGACTCTAAACTGTTTCCAACGGTCTAAAACTGTCAACATCCATCAGAGTTGGTTTTTCAAGTATAAAAGACACCTTCAACGGCTAAGAATCAAATTAGATACTTCCAAGATCAAAAAAAGCTCAAAAATAGCAAAACTCTTTCAATCCTTCCTGCATTTTACTCTAATCTTTGTAATAGAGTTTAACACTTCATCTTGTACCATTCAGATTAGGTTAGTGATCATAGGTACTTCTTTATATCTGTACTTCTTGATTACTTAGAGTGTGCGAGTCATTCTAAGGAGATTAATCAAGTTTGGGTTAGCTTGGTTGGTTTTATAGGTTCTAACTCAGCCTAGGAAAAGTTAGATTTAGGTTTTGGTAGATCCTAGGAAAAACCATTGCTGAAGGTTGTGGTTGAGCCTATGAAAAGCCATTGTAAAAGCTTGGTGGAAGCTTGAGAATTCCACTGTTTATAGTGATTTGGTTTGAAAATCCTTGATTGGAAGATCAAGGTAATGGATGTAGGTCAAAGAGATCGAACCACCATAAGTCTTTGTGTATTGTTTACCTTCTTTATTCTTCATTTCATTCTTCTTTAAATTACTTGTTTATCCAACATTTAACTTCTCATCATTGACCTTTAAGTGGCCCTCAATTAGAAGTCAAGTTTAGCGACATTCATAAAGTGCTATTCACCCCCCATCTAGTACACTTTTTTGAGACCAACAGCCTTACCCCATAAATTATGTGATAGATGTACATACAAAAAGATAGCATTTTTCATTTCAACCAAAGTTCTTTTTTTCCTTTCAACCAATCCATTTTGTTATGGTTAATAAGGAGCACTTTTTTAATGTATCAAACCATTTTCTTCATAGAAATTATCAAATTCTGTAAGAAAATATTCTCCCCCTTTATCACTTCTTAGAATTTTGATTTTCCTACATTTTTTATTTTCCACAACAGATTTATATTCTTTAAATTTCTGAAAGGCTTCATCTTTTGTTTTAATTAAATAGAAATAAGTGAATTTAGAATAATCATTTATGAAAGTTATAAAATATCTCTTTCCTCCATTAGTTAATTTTTCACTTAATTTACATATATCAGAATGCACGATGTCTACTAATTGTGAGTTTCTTTCTACACTACAAAAGGGTTCTTTTTGTCATTTTTGCTTGTATGCATATTTCTCAGTTTTCTAAGTGCTCATGTTTGCATGTAATATAACCATTTTTAGACATAAATCTCATGGAACCAAAATTTAAATGTCCTAATCTAACATGCCATAATAAAGAATTAAACTCAACAGTATAAGCATAAACCATATTTATTTCATCAATACTAAACTTGTACATGCTATTACAAAAGTATCATTTTCCTCCAAATAGGCTACTCTTGGATACTATTACATTATTAGATTCTATTACAACTTTAAAACCTTTCTTTGCAAGCAAACTAGGAAAAACTTAATTCTTTCGAATTTCAGGAACATAGAATACATTGAGTAATGTCAACTTTTATCCAAAAGTGAAATTCAACTTGAAAGTCCCTTTTCTTTCAAGTGTGGCTATAACATGATTTCTCGTCAAAATTTCTACCGGTTTATTAACTTTCATGTAAGTCTTGAACAAATTTCTATCATTGCATACGTCAACTAGAATCCAATCACCAATCTTTACTTTTATTAAAATCAACAATCATGTTCAATTCTGTTACCATTCTAATATTCATTATAGAAACCATGGCAACCAAATTCTTGAGAGTCTCTTCCACTGCGTTTACTTTTTCAGGATTTTTAGAATCAAAATTCTTTCTTGCCTTCCTTGATCTGCATGCATTAATCATATGGCCTTTCTTTCCACAATGGAAACAATTTATATTTTTCTTATCTTTTTTCTTAAAGGCTTATCTTGAAACTTTCACTACAGATAACTTAGATTTCATAGATATCTTTCCAAAATTATTGGAATTCTAATTCACAAGATTCACATTCAAATCAAAAGGCTAAAATAGTACATCATAAGCTTGAGTTTCACATTCTATTTGCATCTAAGTCATGAATTGTTCTACTGATAGAGACTTCATAGAATGCAAAACATTTTTTCTATAATTATTCCAAAATTGAGATAGTTTAGAAAGAATTACACCAATTTGTAATACATTAAGAACCTTAACCTCAAGGTCTTTTAGTTTTTAAACTAGAACTTGTAATGCATGTACTTGATCCATGATAGGCAAATTGTCACTTTTCTTAAACTTGAAATATTTTAAGGACAAAAATTTGTTAGTACTTCATTTTTCGTTCTTGTAGGTAGTCTCCAAGGTTGCCTAAATTTCCTTTGGAGTCTTCATATTAGAGTAAAGATCATATAGATGATTTGTCAAAGTATTTAGGATATGTCCACGGTATATCAATTCATCTTTTTTACATTTTTCTTCTCTTTGCCTTTTTGCATCAGAGTCTTCATTAGTCAATTTGGAAATGCAGTAAGACTCGGATCTATAACATAATAAACCTTCAAGGCTGTGAGCAAAAACACCATTTTATCCCTTTAGTGGGTGAAATTGGTTCCATCAAACTAGTCAAGTTTGATGAATTCTTGGTTCATGATTTGAAATTTTGAATTTGGCTTAGACTCCATTGAAAACACCTTTTAAAATTTGTTAGAAAATAGTATAAGAAAAGAGAAAAAAGGCTTGAGGCGTGTTGTGACACATTGTCTTTTAAGAGTTGTTCCCTATTATGGGGATTTGCAGGCAATGACTTTTTAAGATACAACAAGCGTATTGTAGAATGCTTTTGAATGAATGAAGTCTTGTTTGAAAGTAGTTCCTTTTATAGAATTGAAAGGTTGTGTCTAATTTGTTTCAACAAATATGCTTGTTAAGTTTCAAGAGATGTGTCTATTGAAAACACTGAATAATTAATCAACGTTTTTCATCAATTGTGTTTAAAAAACGCTTCTCTTTATTTAAGAGCCATGTCTTAATATGAATAGACATTTAATTTGTATAGTCACTTAATTTGCATAATCATATTTGAATAAGGCTTCTTTTATTACAAGCTATCTAATAGTGACAGACTTAGGATTTTGCATGAATAGTGGCCGAAAGTAATCATACAAAATTATAGATCTATATATTTTAAATTTTATATATATAATAATAAAAAATTAAAAACTGAAGGGTGAAAGCCACCATTGATCACTACCTTGACTCAACCATTGATTTGAACCAAAATTAACCATTTATGGAAATTTCGATCGCCATGTATATATGTAGTGCATATAGTAGTTTTGTTTTCTAGTTTTGGAGAATTTTAAAATTTTGTTTGGATTTGTGCTCATCTTGTACTTGATCAGCTTTGTATCTCTATGATACATAGTAAAATTACTTATGATTGAGCATTGTTGTTTGCATTCTTCTATCACACTTTCACGTACCTTTAACCTTAAAACTATACTTTTCGACCTTTGCCTCACTTGACTTAAGAGTCTTAGATCCTTTGTAACCACTTCCTTTTTGTTGATTTCATGGAACTTATTTATATGCCCTACAATCTCGTAACAAGAGGCATAACAAAAGGAGACTTTGGAAGATTGAAAGAAATTCTACGTATTGTACTAGTTGATAAATCATTGGAAATTTTTAATTTCTAATGATTTTAAATTTGTATTTCTAAGGTCACTTATAATAAGATATTTTCAATGAAAAACCTAATATAAAATTTTAAGTGGCTACGACCTAATTATTATAGTAATGAAGTCAGGATTATACAATAACTCTCGCTATATGAAAAAGAAAGAAAAACAACACTTTTATGTACTGCATTAATGAAGAAATTAAACTTCATGTTAAATTTAGAACTTTTAAAATATGTTATTACTACATGGCTACTTGAATACGTGTTACAACTTAGAAATTAGGAAATAGGCATGAAGTTCTCTTTATAGAATTCATATCCATTTATGTACCAAAAAAAATTCATATAAAGGGCTAATCTAGAAATTATGCAACAAAATTCATATCTAACTTGATTGCAAATTAGATAATAGTCCTCTTTACAGATTTATTATAAATTAAAAAATTAAAATAATAAAGGGCTAATTTAGGAAATCCAATAAAACATGAAGTCCTTCTTTATTAAAAAAAAGAAATTGTACAGAGATATGTATTTTTATACATGTATTATAAGTATAGATATAAACTATAAATTGTAAATAAAAGAAATTTTTAGTTTATTTCCTCCCCACCTCAACAAAAAGTTACTACAATGAATTATATATATATATATATATATATATATATATATATATATATATATATATTATACA
>NC_030858.1:11102453-11121265 GCF_000208745.1 Theobroma cacao | reverse complement strand
ATATATATATATATATATATATATATATATATATATATATCTTTTTTAAGTGAATGAATATTTGGGATAGTTTGTAATTTGCAAGAAAATATTAGGCATAACCTATTACTTGGAACAAAATGTAAGACCTTGACCTTTATAGACTCGTAAAGAGAAGTATACGCAATATCCCTAATTAGGGGTAATTTCATCATTTCCTTACCAAACCCATAAAAGTAAGATTTTAAATAATATTATGGCCTAAGTAGGCCTAAGGCATAAATGAATGATGAAAATATGAGTAAACTGACAAGGAAACAAAAATTTTGATGATTTTCACAATAGGGGCAAAATGGTCATTTTTCACCTCGAGTTAGAATTTTGAAGTTTTCATGAACTCGAGCATTTCTAGACCATTATGGACCTTGTCCCAGGGTCAAAAGAGCAAAAAGATTGTATAAAAGATTGGAGGAGAATAAGCTAATTTGTAGAGGGGCATTTTCGTAATTTCTAAGGGAGTGGATAAGCTTGGGCTATAAATATCTTCTCCTTCTAGCAGCTTCTTGAAATTCCAGCAGCTTCTTCTTCTTCTTCTTCTCTCAATTCACGTTACTTTCAACCTCCATGGAAGCTTGATATGGAGCTTGCATAATTTTCTCTCTCTAGTTCTAGTTTTCACACCTTTGAGCCTTTTTTACTAGAATCCTTGTATTCTTTCACTCTCTCACTTCAAAACCCTTGATAAATCTTATTTCCATACTTTCTCTCACTAGTTGGGCATTTTAGAGAGAGAAAAAAAGAATTATCCCATTTGATTGGAAGCTATTGGAAGAGAATTCAATTACAAAAAAACCTTAGGGTGAGTGATGAACTAAGCTCGATTTTTAGCTATGAATAATGGCTGGTAATTGAGATTATGAGTTGTTTTATTGTTGAGTATGTTCATTCATTTTATAGTGACTAAGATAGTGAACATAGATAACCATTTAAAATGGCAATTGAAAGCTAGTTAAGAGATAGCTTTTAGGGTTTATAGTATGTGAATTAACATAATGGTGATGTTAATGTCATGGTAGGTTTCAAGGAAGCCCCATCATCCCATTTGGACAATTAGAGGAATTAGAGTCAGCGAAAGGCTCAACAATATACCGGTGAGTGGACTTGCATTTCAAACTTGTTTTGGGGAGTATGAATGATTTTATCCAACTTGTCTTTGAAAATGTACCTTGGGAACAAGCCTTTGGTGAAGTGATTTTATATTGTGAAAATGTGCTATACAATGGGTTTTGTGTTATCAAAATATGATAATATGCATGATATGCATTGGGTGCTTATTCGTATGTTGATGTGGACTCGGCTATGTGCGAGTACGAGTGCACATAAGCCGTTGTTGACCCGACTATATACGAGTGGGAGTGCACATAAGCCGTTGCATATGAGATGATGATGATGGGAGGGTGTACATGATGATTGATATATATATATATACATATTTGGTATATGGTTGTAGTGCAAAAATGTGAACATTTGATTTGTTGAAATTTGGAAGTTTACATGTGTTACATGTTGCTTTTGTTATTTAGCAGGATGGCTTTGTTTTAAGGGAAAAGGAAACCTTTTTCATGATGTTCTAATTTTTGCTGCAGCGAGAAACTCTCAAGTTTTTTGGAGGGTGGCTAGCCAAAAACTCGCTGCAGCGAGAAAATACTGTAGCATTCTCGTTGCAGCGTGAATGAATCTCGCTGCAGCGAGAAAGTTTCTGTCTTGGGGCAAAATTTCGCTATAGCGAGATTCTTTCTCGCTACAGCGAAAAACATTCTATTTTGTCTCACATTTTAATCAATTGTTGCCCTATTTTCCACTTTTTTGCTACCATATTGAGCATGGATTTCCAACATTAAGGAATAAATAAATTAAGCTTAATATGAGGAGGTTTTGTGAGAAACCCTCGACCAGTCAAGAAACCCTCGGTTAGTTGATAATTTAAATCAAGTGTCGCTGCAGCTATGCTGCAACGAGAATGCCTTTCCACTGTAACGAGGACTTGTCGTTTATTTGACCTGATTCGCATGAATGCTATTAAAGTTTTCACTCTCTAAATCTTTTGTTGATTATGGACCCTTTCATAAAGTGATTTACTCATGTGGGGTTTACATGAGGGGTTTTAATAAGAACAAAAACAAATTGCATTGTTTTGAAAAAGAATGCATCATGATTTCGTTAAACATTCCTTATGGTATGCTTGTTCCCTTCCTTGTTCACTCACTGGGTTTATACTCACCGTTTTCAACTTTATGTTTTCAGATCACGAGGCAGCCGGTAACTAGGACAAGGTGTCCTCGTAGACTTGTATCCATCTTTTGGTAGGTGTCTCAGCATTCAGTAGCAGTACATTCATCCGAGTCCCTCCGTTGGAAGTTGAGTATTCTTTTGTTGTGTATAGACAAACCTAATGTAAATTATTAAGATACATGTTGTAGATAATGTATATACACTTGTTTGGTATGCTAGTATGAGGTGGTAAATGTTTAATATTATTTTGATCCTAAGTTATAAAATGTGACTTAATAGTTTATGATGGAATAATGAACATGTCAAATTAATAGGCTTGCTTAGGCTTAGTGGACTAAGTCCATTAGGCACATGCGTCGGTCATGACCCGGAATTTGGGTCGTGACACAAAATAATATTTACTTACTTTGCTCCTATAGTTTAGCTTAGCTACTTGTTATGTTGTGTTGATTTGATCCTTACCATAAACAACATGATATCAGAGCTTTCATTGTCTTAAAGTCTTGTTAACAAACTTTTACAAACTTCACAAGAAAACTAAGCAACCCTCACTTTATCAAAACATGGCTTCAAGTTGCAGCATTTCATCCCTTTCACCACTAGTTTTCAATGGTGAAAATTATGTTGTTTGAGCAGTTAAAATGAAAGTCTTCCTTAGAGCTTTTGACCTTTGAGAGGTAGTTGAACAAGGAGGAAAGCCTTTTGAACTAAGAGCCAACCCCACCCTAAATCAAATGAGATAGTACAGTGAAGAAGTGGCTAAGAGATACAAGGCCTTATAGTACATTCACACTGTTGTGATAAATACAATATTCACAAGAATCATGCCTTGTGAAACGCTAAGGAAACTTAGGATAAGCTTAAGGAAGAATTCCAAGGGTTAGATGAAGCTAAAAAAATGAAAGTTTTGAACTTAATGAGACAATTTGAAGTGTTGAAGATGAATGAGGATGATCCAGTGAAGGATTATCTGGATAAGCTTATGAAGATACTCAACCAAGTAAGGTTTCTAAGAGCTAAGTTGTCAGATGTAAGAATTGTGGAAAATGTGCTGGTTAGTATTCATGAGAGATTTGAGTAAAAAATTATAGCTCATAAGGAATAAAAAAAGGGTAGATCAAACCTCAAGAAAATGCAAAGACAACATTGCAAGCAAGGTTTAAAGAGAAAAATGTTCTCCATAACTCCAATAGAATGTCTCTGAGTTAAAAGAAAGACAAAGAGAAGGCTGCTACTTTAAATTAGAGGCAATAGGGTAAGAAAACCAAAAAGGCAGTGTGTTTTTATTGCAAACAAACTAACCATGTTGAGAAATATTGTTGGTTTAAACAAATGTTAAGTACAGAAAGTGTAATTAGCTTGGACATGTAGAAAACATATGTAAGAACAAAGGAAATGTGTCAAATCAACAAACACAAGTCTTGGAATTGAGCCTATTGAACAACTATTGTTCATGGCACTCAAAGGCAAAATAAGAAAGTCAAATCATACTTGGTTAATAGATAATGGCTGCTCAAGTCACATAACACTAAATTCATCCTTGTTTACTTCCATTGATCAAGGTTTGCATGCTACGATCGAAATTGGAAATAGTGATTACTTGGATGCTATTGGAAAAGGCATAGTAGCTATCACAACACCAACTGGAACCAAGTATGTCTTTGATGTTTATTTGGTACCTAAGGCTAGTCAAAATTTACTTAGTATAGGTCAAATGATTGATAATGACTACACTTTGTTGTTCAAGAACAAGGCATGCACCATAATTGAGCCTTCTAGTAGTGTTTAAATGATAATGAAAATGAGAAATAAATATTTTTCTTTAAAAATGCAACACTTAAGCCTTTGTGTAGTTGAAAAGGCTAATTATGATGTGTCTAACCTATGGCATAAAAAATTTAGACACTGTAACTACTTAACAATGAAGTTGTTGAATTTTGATAATTTAGTGACAAAAATGCCCTCTAAACATGAACACACTAATATTTGTGAAGTTTGCCAATTAGGAAAGCAAACTAGGTTGCCATTCCCTTTGAAAAACACCAAGAAAATATTAAAAAAGCTTGAACTTGTACATTTAGATATTTGTGGTGTAATAAGTGTTGAATCACTCAATGGTAATAAGTACTTTGTATTGTTCATTGATGACTACACCAAGATGACTTGGATTTATTTCATCAAGCTTAAATCTTGTGTGTTTTCAGTGTTTAAGAAATTCAAAGCCTTTGTTGAGCTTGAATTAGGGTGCAAGGTGAAATGTTTAAGAACTAACAATGAAAGGGAGTTTACTTTAGATGAGTTTGAAAGATTTTAGTCTATTATTGATATTAAACATCAATTCACTGTTCCTTATTCACCTTAACAACATAGGGTTTGTGAAAGAAAGAATATGATAGTATTGAATATGGCTAGGTGCTTGTTGTTTGAAAAATCAATGCATAAGCATTTTTGGGCAAAAGCTACCAACACTACAATTTATCTATAAAACACACTTCCAACAAGGGCATTAAATGACACCCTATGAAGCTTGACACCAAATCAAACTAGTAGTGGAACATCTTAGAATATTTGGTAGCCTTTGCTACATTTATGTGCTAAAGGCAAAAATAACTAAATTCGATCATAAAGCAGAACTTAGAGTATTCTAAGGATACAATTTACAAGCCAAGGGCTATAAGGTCTTCAATGTAAACTCCAAAAACATTTAGGTTGTGAGAAATTTCATATTTGATGAAAATGCAAAATGGAACTAGGAGTCTAACCTGGTTGAGACATCTGATGACAGAATACTTGGTTCAGGGTCATCGTCAAAAGTCATTCATGAACTTGATTATGATCTTGATGACACTGAATTTGCTATCAGTGGAACGAGGACACTAGAAAGCATCAATGACAGATGCAATATGACCATTACTGATCTTACAAGCTATTCTAAAGCTAAGGATTCAATTTAGTAGCAAGTTGTAATGCAGAAGAAGTTGAATGCGATTCATAAGGACAAGACTTAATCATTAGTGGACAGGCACTATGAATGTACTTGGTACTAATTGGATTTTCAGGACTAAATACAATGTTGATGGCTTAATCAATAAAAACAAAGCAAGACTTATGGTTAAGGGATATGGTCCGCTACCAAGATTTGATTTTACTAATAAATTTACACCAATGGCCAGATTTGAGACAACTAGATTTTTACTTGCGTAGTTGGTGGTCTTAGTTGGAAGGTTCATCATTTTGATATCAAGTTAGTATTCTTGAATGAAGTCCTACAAGAAGATATTTATGTTGAAATACCTGAAGGGTTGAAAGTCAATGACAAGTTTAACAAGGCTAATAAGTTGCATAAGGCCTTTTATGGTCTTAAATAAGCCTTTAAGCATGGTACAACAAGATTGAAAACTACCTGGAGCTGAAAAGGTTTTTGTAGAAGTGTTAATGAACCCACACTTTATATCCTAAAGGTCTATGATCAAGTAAAATTGATAATCTTGCTATATATAGATAACCTATTTGTTGCAAGAATTGAGAGATGGTTCATAACTTAATTCAAGGCTACCATGAAGACTTAGTTTGAGATGATTGATTTGGGAAGAATGAAGTACTACTTGGGATTTCAAATTAATCATTATGATTGAGAAATATTCATCAGTCAGAGAAATTATATTTCAGAGGTCTTAAAGAGAATTAATATAGAGAATAGCAAACCAGTTGTTAATTTTATGGTTGTCAGTGATAAGTTTAATGAATCGGATTCATATGAACTTGTTGATCCTTCAATTTATAAAGGTTTGATTGGTAGCCTACTCTACATATGTGGGTAAAGGCAAGATATTATGTATTCAATGAGTTTTTTGTCTAAATGTATGCAAAAGCCTACAACTTGGCATTTAATAGCAGCCAAGAGAGTTTTGAGGTACTTGCATGGTACATTAGATCTTGGCTTATATTTCAAGCAGCTAAACAAAGTCCAATTGATTGGTTAAAATGATAATGATTTTGCTGGAGATCCAATAAACCTTAAAAGCACATCAAGATATGTGTTTTATCTAAGAGGAGCTGCCTTCAATTGAAACTCAAAAGAACAAGAAGTAATGGCTCAATCAATAGTTGAAGCAGAATATATTGTTGCTGCAGCTGTTGTGAACCAAGCTCTATGGCTCGGAAAGTTGTGTTTGGATTTGAAGTTTGAACAAAAAAAAGCTACGGAGTTGTTCTTGGATAGCAAATCAGCAATTGCATTTGCCAAGAACCTTGTAAATCATTGCAGAACAAAGCACATTAATGTGAAGTTCCATGCCTTTAAGAAGTAAAAAAAATGAATAAAGTCAAGTTCAGCTACTGCAATTCAAATAAGCAAGTAACAGATATTTTCACCAAGGCATTAACAAAGGAGAGGTTTGAAGACCTTAGATTTATTCTAGGGGTTTGCAAAGCAAATCTTATTACAACATTAAAAAAGAATCAACCTTACATTTGGTTCTTGTTAAAATAGGACTTACACTTAAAACATCATCAGCTCATGCTATTTAACCATAAGATTATGGTTGACTATTAAGTGTTACGACAGCTAGCTNTTATGGTTGATTGTTCTGTGTTATGACAGCTAGCTTTCTGTCAAAACTAAGATTACCATGATTAGCATGTAATCTTGTGCTTTTCTACTGTTTTAAACTTGCTTACTAAGTTTTTGTAATATATATATATATATATATATATATATATATATATATATATATATATATTCTAAGTGAATGAATATTTGAGATTGCCTACTATTTGCAAGAAAATAACATATGCAACTTATTACATGGAACAAAATAATATTTACTTACTTTGTTCCTTTAGTTAAGCTTAGCTACTTGTTATGCTATGTTGATCCAATTCTTACCATAAACAACAATTCTAAGACTTCGTGGTAGCATTATTGAGCCTTCTTTGATGGCATTGGCTAGGACATACAACCAAGACAAGATCTGTTGCAAGTGTTATTCTCGTATGCACCCTCATGCTGTGAATTGCAAGGAAATGAAGTGTGGACAAAGCAATCAGTTAAGGCCAAAGAAGAAGATCAAGTAGATTGCAAAATTTGAGGGAGGAATTCTACAATTAGTATTAGGTTTTTTGATGTTTTGTTTGGAATATATAGTTCTAAATAATAGACATCTTGACTATCTCAAAGTTAGCATTAATTTCATTAAGTTAAACCTCTTGTGGTGTATGTGATTCTATTTGTCTTTGATAGTGAGTTTTTCATTTTTGATATAATGATGGTTTTATTCTTAAAAAAAAAGGTGTTACTCTATTTAGTGTTGATATTTTTTTATCTTGGAATGGCATAAGAATATTTTTGTTTACTAGAAATTCAAGTGCAATATTTTATAAAATGGTAGCGCAACATAAACCTAAGAGTCCTAAAGTTGGCAATTCCATCCTCACAAGTATCAAACATAAACACTAAAGTTACTAAATAAGAAAGATGGCAGACTATAGCCTTAGCAAAGACAAACTGAAATCATCAAAATTAATTGCTAAAAGCAGCACATAGTATTTAAAGAAGAATTCCATTAGGCACCTTGAAAGCAAATGCAAATAATTCAACAAGAAGATAATGCTTATAGCAAATCCCATCCAAAAAGGCAACCGGCATAAAGTGGGGTGGCAACGGGTCCCCCTCGTTATGAAATATAACTTTGAAAGAGAATATTAGAGAGAAGTAGTAGGAATGTAAGAAAATCTTCTATTTCATTTCTTGTTTCAGTATATACGCCATCAACTACAATGCCTTTATTTATAGGCACACATAGATGGAGGGGAAATAAATTTACATAAATAAAAGGATGAACTTAGTAGATAGAAATGTAAATACACTTAATGAAATAAGGAGATAGGGATGTACCAACATAAATATGTACATTGGATATGGGAGATACATTGGATATGGGAGATACATAGGATATTAAAGGATATTCACATATATTTATAACACTGCCCTTTGAATGTCCATTTGTACTGACTCATTAAAAATCTTGAGCTGGAAAAACCTAGTGGGACAAAAATTGGTCAAAAAGAAAAGAGTACAGTGTATGGTCCATAATTGGTCCCCCTTAATTGAGTCATATTGCCATTCCCGGGGTAAATTAATCTTGTCGACTTTCCTGGACTTTGTGAGTGTAGAAAAATTTCAGTGAGATATGCTTGGTCCTATAACTTTTAATATATCTTCCTTTGACTTGTGCAATGCAAACAGCATTATCTTCATAAATTATAGTGAGAGAATTTGTAACCGGTGTTAAACAACAAGAATTATGAATATGAGTAATAAGTGGATCTCAACCAAACGCACTCTCTTTTAGCTTCATACAGAGCGATAATCTCGGAGTGATTGGAAGATGTAGCTACTAGTGCTTACTTAGTAGAGCAACAAGAAAAAACAACGCCATTATAGCAAAATAAATAGTTGTTTTGAGAGCGAGCCTTGTGTGGATCAGATTTATATCCCACATCAGTATATCCAACTAAATCAGAGTTAGTGGAATTCTTGGAATAATATAATCCTAAATCTATGGTTCCTCAGAGATAATGGAAGATATATTTGATCCCATTCTAGTGTCCTCGAGTTGACTCAAAACTAAAACATACCAACAAATTTATCACAAATCGATATTCGGTCTCTTGCATTGAGCTAAGTATATTAAAGCCCTAATTGCATTGAGATATGGTATTTCAAGGTCAAGTATCTCCTTATCAAGTTCTTTAGGATGAAACAGGTCCTTTTAGGGATCAAGAGACCTTAAAACCATATAGGTGCTCGATAGGTAAGCCTTGCCCACATTAAAACGTCTAAGCAATCTCTTAATATATGCTGACTACTAAACAAGTATTCCACTTGCTTTGTGCTCAAGCTCTAAACCAAGACAAAGTTTGGTTTTACCCAAATATTTAACTTTAAACTCCCTTTTCAAATATTTAGTAGTTTTAGATAACTTTTATGGAGTTCTAATCAATTTATATCGTTGACATAAATTGCTATCATAGCAAATGCGGTTTTTGATTTCTTAATAAACACTCATGGGTAGATAGAATCATTTTATATCTTTCCTTAATTAGGTACTCGCTTAAGCGTTGATGCTGCATATGGTCGGATTGTTTTAACCCGTACAAAGATCTTTACAACTTTATTGAGAATAAGTTGTGGGGAGTATATGCTTTAGGCATTTTGAATTCCTTGAGAATTTTCATATAAATATCAGAGTCTAATGAACTATATAGATATGCCATCACAACGTCCATAAAATGCATTTTGAGTTTTCATAAATAACCAAGTTAATAAAGAAACGAAAGGTAATCATATCCATCACAAGTGAATATGTCCCATCATAATTAATCCCAGGTCTTTGAGAGAATCCTTAGGCAACGAGTTGGGCTTTATATCTAATGATCTCATTTTTTTTCATTTTGTTTCTGGACAAAGACCCATTTGTATCCAATAGGCTTTATATTTTTAAGGGTTCAAGCTACAGGCCCGAAAACCTCTCATATAACTAAGGAAGCCAATTTAGCCTAGATTGCTTTCTCCCACTTGGGCCAATCTTGCCTTTAATGACATTTGATAATAGATCACGATTGATAATAATCGTTTATAATCTCATAAGTAATTGAGAGTGCAAAAACATCAACGATGATTATCTCATTCCAATCCAAAATCTCATTATAATATGCAATGGAAATCTCAATATTCTTGAGAACGGTGGTATTTTCATGGGTTCGTGCCTTTTTAAGGGCAATAGGCTTTCTTGGAGCAAACTAAACACAAGGCTCTTTTGGAGTGGATTTCTGATTCCTCCCTTTTTATTTTCAAAGGATAGTGTCTTTTGATCCTATCGGTCTTCCACGCTTCAAGCGTGAGCCATTTTGGTCCATTTCAGCCCATTCTTTAAGACCAGTAATCCTAGCTGGAACATTCACAATGGGAATATCAGACTTTGTAACCTTGACAACATCATTAAATGCATTAGGAAGTCTATTGGCAATAACCTGTAAATGGATTATACGTTGCACCTCATTTTCACATTTAGGAGTTCTTGGGTTTAAATGGGATAGATTTTTCCAATTACAGAAGAGAATCTCAATTGGTTTTTGTTTCTCAGTCATGGAAGCCTTAGGTATCCCAATCAGTGGAAACACTGTTTCATCGAAATAATAATCTGTGAATCTAACAATAAAAAGATTACCCGTCGTTGGTTCCAAAAACTTAA
Source organism: Theobroma cacao (assembly GCF_000208745.1). NCBI lineage: Eukaryota > Viridiplantae > Streptophyta > Magnoliopsida > Malvales > Malvaceae > Theobroma > Theobroma cacao. The sequence continues at coordinate 11,110,739 of NC_030858.1, read as the reverse complement.
TAATGGATGGTGAATCAAGTATAACGCAAATGCCCAAATGACGTTAGGGACCCATTTTAGTCTTTTTTGGCAATCCTAAAAGCAACTGCATAGCGCAACCAAAGGTGCATAAATGTGAAATGTCTGGTTCATAACCTAGAACCAACTGCATAGGAGACTGCAAGAGACTAACAATGGGGAACAATCTAATTAGTGCCATTGCATGCAAAATAACATGACCTCACGTTGAATAGTTGAGATTAATAAAGTACAAGTGATAATCTAGATGCATTTAATCAAGGATTTTGCCAATCCGTTTTGAGTATGAACATGTGTAACCGGGTGCTTAACCTTTATTCCTGGTAAAGCACAATACACATCCAAGCTTTCTGATGTAAATTCACCAACATTATCCATCCTTATGCTCTTGATTAGATTATTAGGGAAATGTGTCTCGAGCTTTATAATCTGCACAAGTAAAACTGCAAAGGCAACATTACGCATAGATAATAGGTAAACATGTGACCATTTGCAAGATACGTCCACTAAAACCATGAAATATCGGAATGGTTCACTTACTGGTTGTATTGGTCTACAAATATCACCCTGGATTTTTTGCAAGAATGAAGAGGATTCAAGATTCACCTTTGTTGTAGAAGGTTTAGTAATGAGCTTTAATTGTGAACAAGTTTCACAATTATAATCTTTGAACAACAAAACCTTTTTATCTTTTAAAAGGTGTCCTCTAATATTTTAGATTATCCTACACCATCATTGTAGCTCTTGAGTGACCTAAGCGAACATGCCTATGTCCAAACTCATCGGGATCTAACAATTTCTAGGACATGGTAGCATAGGATTCAATAGCTCTAATAGTGACACAATACAATCCTATAGTTGAAGCTTTCACCTTTTCATGGATGGTCTTCCGGCCCATCTTATAAAAAGTAATGCAGAGACATTTCTTATTTTGGTCATAAATTGTCTCAAGATGGTACCCATTACAGCGTACATCTTTAAAGCTAAGTAGATTCCTCTTTGATCTACTGTTTAATAATGCATCTTTCATATGCAAGGTGGTGCCATTTGGCAGAACAATTGTAGCATTTCTGGAGCCATCAATAATCCCAACGAGACTTGATATTGTATGGGCATTTGTCTTATGCAATGTCACACTTGAGAAAAAGTTCGTACCACAAAGTATGGTATGTGTCATTGCACTATCAAGCAAACAGACATCTTCTCTTTTCTCAGTGATTCCCATTTGCACTTGTATTGACAACTTCAGGCACAACTACAAGGATTCTTGAAGATCTTCCTTCCCTTTCAAGGGACGAAAGGAGGCTCGAGATCTGTTGTTGGCTTCAAGCCGGTTGGACGATATACAAAATTAAAATCTAAGTGGTTGAAGAATTAAAAAAAAATTACCTTCTCAGTTGGTTAGAGCCTCATGCTAATAATGTGTTGTGAAATATAACTTTTAGAGAGAATATTCGAGAGAAGTAGTAGGAATGTAAGAAGATCTTCTATTTTATTTCTTGTTTAACAATATACACCATCAACAACAATGCCTTTATTTATAGGCACACATAAATGGAGGGGAAATAAATTTACATAAATAGAAGGATGAATTTAGTAGATAAGAATGTATATACACTGAATGAAATCAGGAGATAATGATGTACCAACATAAAAAGGTACATGGGATATGGGAGATATATTAGATATTAATAAATATTCACATGTATTCATAACACTCCTATTATTATTTTTTTTTCTCTTCCTTCATGATACAATGCCGTTTCAGTCTGCTCTTCTTTTTGAAACAGTGTTGTTTTCGTCATACCCTCGTTTTTTCAAAAACGACATCATTTTCAAGTTGTTTGTTTTCATCTCCCCGGTGCCGTTTAGGGATGGGTATAAATACCTTTTTTTTTTTTCATTTTCTTCCTTATCCTTTCCATCCTTTCCCTTTTCTCACTACAAAAAAATTAGCCTTTTCCAATAGAATTTTTCGTTGAAAAAAGGCTAAATTCCGTTGGAAATGCCTATTTCCAACAGAATTCCAACGAAAAATTTCGTTGAAAATTCCGTCGATAAAAGTCTTATGGGTAATACTTTCCGTTGGAAATTTTCGTTAGAAAAATGAGCTCATTGTAGGATACCCAACTGGATTTTTGTTGGAAATGAAGTTGCGACGGAAAATTCTGTTGGAAACAATTCCGTTGGAAATGCTTTTCCAGTGGAATTATTTTATATTCAAAAAAGCATTTGCAACAGAATTTTCCATTGGAAATGCTTTTCCAACGAAAATTATTTTACTAGATTACAAAAAATTGCTTTCCCAAAAAAAAATACAAATTTTCATTTCGATAATAAAATATCCATTCACATCGACATTTGAATTTCATATTATATGAGCTTAGGATTATGGTCTATAAATACATTCAAGTTAATTATTTGTAAATTTTTCCTTGCCTTTTTTTTCTTTGAGTTGAGGAGCATAGTTACCACAGTAAATATTATATAAGCTGAATAGAGATAATTTCATTAAATAGAGAAAATTTTATGTATAACAGTTCTAGCACTAATAAAAATCTTTCAATATTGTTGCTAAACATTAAGAAACTGGTAGCAATCTTGTTGCTAAACATGAAGAAAATGGTAGTCAACTTCTTCTAAGAGATTAAGCTATGTGATTTCTTTTGTTTTTTTATCTTTAGAGCTTATTTCGTGTGAGCACATACCAAGACAAATATTATACCTAATTATTTGTATGGAAGGTCTGTACAACTGTCTTCAAATCCAAGGAGGGGTTTTACGAAATACTTAAATTCATTCCAGGTTGACCATATGAAAGTTTGTCGTTATTTTTTGTTGTAAATTTTTTTTGAAATTAGATTTTGCTTATAGTTATCGACCAAAAAATTCATTAAATAAATAGATAAGATAATAATGTAACAAAGATAAATAGCGTCACATGCTATTAATTTAGAATCTTTAAGAGGAATTATAGTCATCAACAGTTTTGAAATTCATTCATAAACAAACTTCAATTACATAACATGTATATAGGCTCAGCAACAAGATCCCATCCAAGCACTCATAAAAAAAAGTGAGCAACGCACGGAGATCGACAGTAACAACGGTTTACGCTCGGCAAAATCAGAACCCCACGCTCGACAAATAAGCTCAGATCTGGTCCAAGAACTCACCAAAAAAGTTAGTGTAGACACCTATTACACAAACAAATACATAAAATAAAAATTAATCAAGAAATAAATAAAATAATCAAATAACATAATAAAAATGAAAATTAAACAAAATTAATTAAAAAATAATAAAATTAAATAAAAAATCAAGAGGGAACAGATAAGGACCGAAAAGGGGGGAGAAATTGGAGCTTTTTGCACCGATTAATAACTCGTCAGTAAAGAGGAGAGAAAGATTCAAGTTTTTTTTTTTTTTTCAGATCTAGGGATTACAAGTGGAGAGAAGAGATATTTAGGGTTTTGGGTGACCGAGCTTCAAGCCACCGGTGGCGGGGAAGGTGAGAGAGAAGGAGAAAGTGGCCGACGAAAGGAAAAGTTTAGAGAGAAGTGAGAGGGTGGCCACGACTAGAGAGAGAAAGGGAAAGAAGAAAATGAAGGGAGGGATTGTTGGCGGAGGGGAAAGATATTTAGGGTTTTAGGTGACCGAGCTTCAAGCCACCGGTGGAGGGGAAAGTGAGAGAGAAGGAGAAAGCGACCAACGGAGAGAGAAGTTTAGAGAAAAGTGAGAGGGTGGCTGCGGCTAGAGAGAGAAAGGGAAAGAAGAAAATGAAGGGAGAGCAGAAAAAGAGTGGTTTTTTTACCTAAGGTTGGTAGCTATTAAACGACGTAGTTTTGACAGTTAGAGAAATTGTCGCATAAGCACCAAATGGTGCGTTTGGTGTGAAGAACACTGGGTTGAAGAGACAGGCCTGGGGCGCCCCTTTCAAATGGATCGATTTTCTTGGGTAACTATTTAAGCCCAAGTCAGGTAAAGGTTTTATTTTTTTTATATAGATCTGTTGTGGCTTGGGTTGGTCAATTTTGTTTGTTCTTAGGATTATTGTGTAATCCTGTAAGATTGAGTTCAAATTATTTTAGCATAATATTATAAAAAATCTCTACGTAATATTTTTGGAGTTAGGAAATTAATGCAAACCAAAAAGTATGTAAATAATAATAGCAAAAAGATAATAAAGTTAAAATATATATTTTTAAAAAAATGTTTAGTTATAGAAAGGATTTGAATTTAGGAGAATATTTATAAAAAATATATAAACCTTGGCAAATGAAACATACATATAAAACAAAATAAATAAATGTCTAAATAAAGTATAGTTGTAGTAATGGATTTAGTTCAGTTAAGAAATAAATAATAAAAAAGAAAGAAGGATAAAAGTCAAGAGAAAGCAAAAGAAGAAAAAGGACATGGGAGTAAGTAAATGATTAATAAAAATTAAAAATAAATAAACAAGTAAAATAAAAATATATAAAAGTATGATAATAAAATAAAAGAAAAAGTAAATATTTGTCAACAAGGGTTAAAATGATGACATAAAAATATATTAATTATAATAATAAAATTTATGTTTTGGGTCAATATTAATAGTTAACAAAGCATAGAAAATTGAGTTTTAAATATTAATCACAAGAATAATGTATACCGATGATGGGATGTCAATTCGGAACGCGAGAAGTCGCAATTATGAGTGAATTTTTTTAGGTTAAGGATTTTGATTAAGACTCCACCAGTACGATGGGAGGGTCTTAATTCGGAATTCTAATGTTTTTAATTTTAAATAAATAAAAAACTATACATATTTAATCACCAATTTCCATTTGAGTTATATGGCAACTCTAATTCGTTTGAAATTAAGTTAGGGAGTTTTAAAATCAAAAGCGATGGATGGTAGACTTGGTTAAAGTTTAACTCATTTTTCATTACAGCAAAGGTTCAAGTCACCCTATCAACACAAATTTAAATATTTTAAATTTTATCAATAAATTAATGTTTAAAAATTACTCAATATAAAACATAATGGTATATTATTACATTTATTATATATATTAATGATACAAATATTATCTAATATAATTTGATATATATTACAAAAATTGTATAATTGATAATCAATATAATTTTATGAAAAATATGATAATAACTAATAAAACTAATAACTATAATCATATAAATAAAATTACTATAAGCTTACATATAAAACATATTAATATATATTTATGTAGGATATTTAAATATCTCATATACATACATATATATATTAACTTATAAAGTTATATAAGTTAAAGAATATAACTTGTAATTTAATATTAATACAATAATTTTTTTCCTTTTAATAATGCAGGTTTATATCTATAGTGTAATATAACTATCATTCTAATTTGTATACATAGATATAATAAACTAATGTATTTAAAATATATTAAATTAATAAGTTCATTATATATCTATCTTCTTAATTTATATATATTAACTAATTAATCCTAAAACATACATAAAGTATTAGTATTTTTTTAAAATTTCTTATTAGATCTTATCATGTGTTTTTTTAAAATTTAAATATTTATTTTCTTCTTTTATCAATTTTTTAATGTTATAGAATCAATTAATTTGAAATTATTAATTTATAATTTAGGATTCAATAAAGTTTAAAAAAAGTAAAAAAATTAGCAAAAGAAAACATAATTAAACTTTTAAATATTATAAACTTCACATATGAATATATTTGCTTTTAATAATATCAATTTTTTATAAAAGATTAATAAAATTTATAAAAAGTTTTAAATGTTTTAATAAAAAATTATTAGTACCAACAGAATTTTCCAACGGAATATTTCGTTGGAAAATTTACGTTGGTAATAACTTTTTTCAACGGAATTTTCGTTGGAAACTTCAACCGGGTTTTAAATTTTTTTACTCCTAGAACTTTCCGACGGATTTCCAACAAAAAATTTTCCATTGGAAATTCCGTCTGACATGGTGGTCTCCTTTTTTTTTTTGCTCCTCAAAAATTTTTCCAACTGATTTCCAGCGGAAAATTTTCCGTTGGAATTTTCCAACAGAAATTCCATTGAAAATTCTGTCAGAAATGGTGGTCTCTTTTTTTTTTTGCTCGCCAAAAATATTTTTAACGAATTTCCAACGGAAAGTTTTTCCGTTGGAAAAATTTTTGTCTCTTGTTTTTCTTGCTCGCCAAAAATTTTTCCAACAGATTTTCAACGGAATTTTTCCGTTGGAAAAAATGGATCGAAAGTTTTTTAAATTTCTATTGAAAATCTGTTGGAAATTTCCAACGAAAATTTTTTCATTGGAAAAAACAAAATTTTTTGTAGTGTCCCCCTATCGTTCATAAAGTGGATATGATCTCAAAATTTATTAATTATATTTAATTGTTTATAGTTTACTAGTTTCTGTAAAGAAAATTTTATTTTAGACATTAAATTTATTTAAGTTTGATATTTTTCATAAAAATATAATTTTTTACTTATATATATACATATTTCATATCTTTATACTTTAAATGCTAACTAAATGAAAATTAATCAAAACATGAACTTATTATTATATATATTTATTAATATAACTATGATGTTTAGATATTAAACTATAGATACGTCCATGTGCAACGCATGATATAGCAAAAATTAATAACAATAAATGGATAGATAAGAGAATAAAACTGCCAAGATGAGCAAAATGTCCACCTTGAAATTGGTCAAGCACCTATTGAGAAAGAAAAAATCAAAAACGTGATCCACAATTTTTCATTCATTCAAAGTTGGGTTTGTCTACATTCTACTGTGTCACGACCCGAAACTCCCATCGAGTCCGTGACAACCGCCGCAACGTCCCGATAGGCACTCATTACCTCGAATGCCGATCGAAACCCCGCAAGGCTTAGCATCAGCTTCTGCATCTCCCTAGTGAGCGACAGTTATTAAATCTCACATTTCAAAAAAAAATCATAAGTCATTTCCAAATCAAAACAATAAAATATTACTTTCTGGCTCACAAGGGCATTTTCGTCATTTTTCTTTGAAAATACCAAAACTCGCCAAAAATATGATGTAAAAGCTAAATATATTCATACATATTTTAAATTAAATAACTGAAGAATAAAATTACTTTTACAGTGACACGTGGGCCCTTAACTGACTAAGAAGATGTAGGGCTATGAACCCCTACTTTCTAAGATGCAACTCCGAGATTAATTCTCGTCTTAATCAACTATCAACAAATTGTCCTGAGCCTGAAAAATGTATAAGAAGAAGGGGTGAGATTATAAAATCCCAGTGAGTAGACAGACATCATCAAAATAATCTAAAGCCGAGTAATAGGAGACAATTAAAATAATTCATCATAACCCATATAAATAATTGGATTTCATTCAATTACTCAACATGGCTTATGCACTTTTCAAAACCTTGGCCCTTGCCAAAAATCCATTCTCGGGGATACCCCGCGAAGGCATCTTACCGAGATCGCCAAGGCTGTTTATTGTCACACACACAAACACATTTCACCTTTGACAACACAACTGTTCCTTGGCGTTGGCTGAGTCCCAATTTCACGTGGTGGCCAACGTGAAGTGTACTCAAATCCTACCTCGGGAGTTATCCTACGCGCCTCTCCAATCGAGGTAAGCTCAATAATTGGGAACCGTGCCCCTCTAATTAGGTTGGCCCACGGAACCCCCGTCACTACAGTGCCCACTTTATAATCCACCAACCAATAAAATCATAATAGTATGACATGGCTCACTCAACAAATTTAAGGCAAATCAAAGAAGTTCACATATTCTTTAAATCATAAAAATAACCAGTCATACCCACATTTATCATAAGCCATTTAATGTAAAATCATGGATAAACAACACAATCATAGTATAGGTCTCCAATTACTCTATTTTTGAAATCATTATTAAATTTTCAAAAATTTTATAAAATTATTTTATAAAATCCTATTTTCCCATAAAACACAATAATTTTTCAATTAAATTATTTTTCCATAAAATCACACCATTAAATAAATCTACTCTAGATAATTAAGACGATAGTAAGTTTACTCACTCTATTAGGAGTACATATACTCCTATTCTCAGTCCTCGGGTGTAGTTTTTTACCCGTATCAGATAGCTCACCACCTATCCACAATACATGACACAAAAAATTCAATAATTTGTGTCAAATCAATATATATTATTTCAGGCTCTTATCCATGCGTATGCACTAGATAGGGTGTGAAATGTTTGGACAATCG
>NC_030858.1:11081606-11096601 GCF_000208745.1 Theobroma cacao | reverse complement strand
CAAAGTTTTGGTGGGGTAAATTTTTAAAAATTACACTTTTACCCCCGTAAAGTGAAAAATTACATTTTTACCTCAAAAACTGAAAAATTGCCCATAGACATATTTTTCATCCCTTATACTCATACCATTCTCCAATTTGTCAAATATGATCTAAATTCTCTCAAAATCTCAAATTTTGTCTACGGATGGAAAAATTACGATTTTGCCCCTAGATAGTGAAAATTTCGATTTGACTCCGAATTGATCCTCGAACTCCGAATTACCATTTTGAGTCATCTCTGAACTGTGAAACTCTTAATTTCACCTTAAAATTCCTATTTGAACTAGTTCGATGCTTAATCGACTCAATGATACCATTAGGGGCAATATCATCATTTAACGATTTCTCGAACTTCTTAAATATACAAACATTCTATCGAGCATGTAAATGACGTTATAATTATTTTACAAAGCAGGGTTTGACATACTGTAACAATTTACAGAAAGAAAAAAAAATACGAATTTCCTTGTACCTTAAAATTTTTAGTTCCTTTAGGCATGACTAAGAGTTGCGGCACTATTCGCACCAAGAAAATCTAAGCCTACTTTTCTTGGAATATAAAATTGCATTAAAAGTGAGCTTAATGTGATGATTTAGCAATAATATTCAATTCAACTACTTATACAGTCTTCCATTCGCTTCAAAGAAAAATCTGATCTAGATCAAGTTAAGATATCGTCATCTAATTAATCAAAGATTATTTACCGATTAAGATTCATACTTAGCGAGTAAAGATCATCTCCAAATATAATTAATTATTAGTAATCTCAAGCGTCCTACTGGAATAAGTTGCCTTTTGACCTAACTGATGCTAGTTAGTGGGATGTAGATTTAGTGGGATATAGATTGCGTGACGAAAAGGGAGGCAATGGCCCTGGATTATTGAGGCCCCAGAGGATTGGACCTCTTGGTTTGAGGCCTTCCGCATCGATCATCAATGTTTTTCACGTGGAAAACAAGTTTTTTTGCGTAGACTTTCCAGGAAAGCCCATCAAAGCATAGCTGAGTTCTTTGGCTTATAAATTCCCCGGTAGTTCGCAGGATCACTTCCATCGTCCAAACATCTCCTTCTTTGATCAAAGCCATTACTTTCACTCAAACCAATTGCAACCGCTAAGTCTGATTATATCTGACCTGTTTAGAGGATAATGGCTTCTTCCGTTCTCAGGACAGGTTTTCTTCCTCTGCTGCAGTCTTGGGATGGATGTAATTCGATTCCGAGCTTGCATAATTTTACTACTACTCATCACAGAGGTGACCGCAAGGTCTGTCTCTCCTCTCGCAGTCCATGTCTCTGAATAGTCATGGGAGGAAAAGTGCAATGTTTTCATTGGTTTTCTGCTGCGAACCACTACGTATAACTGAATTTAGATTCACACTAGATTTTTTTTTTTTTTACGAATTATTGCAGTGTCAGTGCAAGAGAGTAGCGGCTGCCCAGCTGAAAACAGGAAATGCGAGTGATGACAGAAACAACATGCTGAAAAGAGGGCAGCCAACAATACATAATGAACACTTCAACAGATACCTTAATTTCTCAGGAGAAAAGCCATCCACTCCAGTTCTTGATACCATAAACCATCCTATTCATATGAAGAATCTTTCCATCGAGGTATAAACTGTAAACAATAATTAAAATAAAATAATTTTTGATCCAATTGGTTACCCAGAAAATAATATAATTTTTCATTAAAACTATAGGAGCTTCGTAAGTTAGCTGATGAACTACGAGAAGAAGTAGTATACACGGTGTCAAAGACGGGTGGGCACCTGAGTTCAAGCCTGGGGGTGGTTGAGCTAACAGTGGCACTTCACCATGTATTCAATACTCCTGAGGATAAAATTATTTGGGATGTCGGGCATCAGGTACATAATTTCTTTCTTTTTCTATTCCTTAAATACAGCTCCATACATAAATGATCAATTAGTTAAGAAGTTTTGTTTGAATAAATTTCTTATTGAATTTTGTTGTTTGCAGGCCTACCCGCATAAGATTTTAACCGGGAGAAGATCAAGAATGCATACAATTCGACAAACATGGGGATTGGCAGGGTTTCCAAAGAGGGAGGAGAGCAAACATGATGCCTTTGGAGCTGGCCATAGTTCTACTAGCATTTCCGCTGGATTAGGTACATGGTCAGAGCTTTTGTCTCCGAGTGGTACTATTAAAGATGTGGTGGTGGTTAAAAATGGGAATAACTGATGAGTGGTTGTAATATGAATTAAACCCAAGAAATGATAAATAATTAAAACTGTCATAATCAATGCTCTTTTGACGCCAGGCCCGGACTCTTTTCTCTTATCTGAACTATTAACACGTTTTTTGCTTTTCCTGGAAACGGGTTCCATTCATCTCCCACCTTTGCATAAACAAAATCAACAAAAAAAAATATATATTTTCATTGAAATATGCTAACTTAGGCTCTTTTATTGCTTTCCAGGGATGGCAGTTGGAAGAGATTTGTTGGGGAAGAACAATCATGTAATCGCAGTAATAGGTGATGGAGCCATGACTGCTGGAATGGCATATGAAGCAATGAACAACGCAGGTTATCTTGACACAAATCTTATCATCATCTTGAACGATAATAAGCAAGTCTCCTTGCCTACTGCCACGATCGATGGCCCTGCTCCTCCTGTTGGAGCTCTTAGTGAAGCTTTAACTAAGCTGCATTCAAGCAGGAAATTTCGTCAATTACGCGAAGCTGCAAAGGTGATTTGCTGAAATCAAAATTTGGCAACTTGGGAGCCTCATAATTTTCTGGAATATGACTTGGTTATGTAACTTTAGGCTTCAATAACTCTGCATAATGGGCTTATTAAGTTCTTTGACAAATCAACAGGGCATCACAAAGCAAATAGGGGGACAAACACATGAAATCGCTGCCAAACTTGATTCCTATATGAGAGGAATGGCCGGAGGTTCTGGGGCTAGCCTATTTGAAGAACTAGGACTATACTACATTGGTCCAGTGGATGGTCATAATGTAGAAGACCTTGTTGATGTCTTAAATAAAATTAAGTCGATGCCAGCCCCAGGACCTGTTCTCATTCATGCCATCACAGAGAAGGGAAAAGGCTATGCTCCTGCTGAGATGGCACCTGATAAAATGCATGGTACATTCAATTCAGACTGTCATGACAATGTTTTCTTCTTTTTTTTTCATAAAAGTCCAGTGTTTACAGAATTAGTCCTAACAGGGATTGTCTTGTTGCAGGCGTTGTCAAATTTGATCCCAAATCTGGAAAACAATTAAAGAGCAAGCCAGAAACGCTTGCATATACCCAATACTTTGCAGAGTCTTTAATAGCTGAAGCAGGGCAAGATGATAAAATTGTAGGAATTCATGCTGCGATGGGTGGAGGAACAGGACTTAATTTATTTCAAAAGCGGTTTCCAGATAGATGTTTTGATGTCGGTATAGCAGAACAACATGCTGTCACTTTTGCCGCTGGTTTAGCTTCTGAAGGCCTTAAACCTTTTTGTGCCATTTACTCTTCGTTTCTACAAAGAGGGTTTGATCAGGTAATTCAATCTCTCCCAACTTTAATTTAATCTTAAAGACTGGCATTTCGCAGCGTAGCTACATAAAACTTGAACAATACTAATGAACGAACTTTACCTTGGTTATTGCAGGTTGCTCATGATGTAGATCTTCAAAAGCTTCCAGTGAGATTTGCAATAGACAGGGCCGGCCTGGTGGGTGCAGATGGACCAACCCATTGCGGTGCCTTCGACACTACCTTTATGGCATGTTTGCCTAACATGGTGGTTATGGCCCCTTCAAATGAGACTGAGCTGATGCACATGGTGGCCACAGCAGCAGCCATTGATGATCGGCCTAGCTGCTTTAGGTACCCCAGAGGAAATGGCATTGGCTCCATTCTCCCACCAAACAACAAAGGAACACCTTTGGAGGTACTGATTTTATTTTACATGATCTTTTTAGTTGCGTTCCATCTGGTCATGCATAGCATCCGTTCAATTTTCATAACCGAAATTCTGAATATATTTCAGGTTGGTAAGGGAAGAGTACTAAGAGAGGGAAGCAGGGTAGCTATTTTGGGTTACGGAACAATAATGCAAAGTTGTATGAAAGCGGCAGAGCTCCTACAAGTGAATGGCATCTCACCAACAGTGGCCGATGCTCGATTTTGTAAACCTATTGATGGAGATTTACTAAGACAGCTAGCTCAGGAACATGAGATCTTGATCACTGCCGAAGAAGGATCTATTGGAGGGTTCAGTACTCATGTTTCCCATTTCCTTGGCTTGAACGGATTGCTAGATGGAAAGCTTAAGGTAACATATCCAAACAACTTTCCATTAATTTGAACTACAGCCTTGACATCCAATTGGGACTATTTGTTAAGCTAGTAATTGATCAGTTGAATATTTTGTATAATTTCTTAAATCTATCTATCTTGGTGCAGTGGAGGCCTATGATGCTCCCTGACAGATACATTGACCACGGATCTCAGAAGGATCAGATTGAAGAGGCAGGGCTCCGCTCAAAGCATATTGCAGCCACAGCTTTGTCACTGCTGGGGAAATGCAGGGAGGGCTTTCAACTGCTCAACCTGTGTTAGTCTTTATTTACCAAAACTCCTTTTAGCAACTGAAGTTCTCGCTGGTTTTAGATAGCAAGAATGTAATATAGGCATTCTAAATTGAATACATACTTTTAGCATATCACGATGGCAAAACCTGGTGTAATTGACCTTTTTTATCAATGTAATATATTTGGGGAATACCTGCAGGAACTTGTGTCATGGAAACTCGAAATAACTCAAACTAAGCAATTTGAAAATTGAAACTTGAAAAATGACTTAAAAAACTAAATATCTAAAACTCAAATTAACAAAGCAATGTGCACAATTTTATACTTGACATGGTATTTCATACTAGACATAAATGTGCACATGACCATTACGAAAATACCATGCTAAATAATAACAAAAATAAGGTGATTGCTTATTTAATTTCCAAAAATTTATAAAAATCAAAAACCTATAAGAGATATGATATAAACAGAATTTTCTTTTACCATTAATTTTTATTCAAAATCAACTAAAATAAAAGTTTAATAACAAAATTCAATGCAAGTATAATAATTAAACTCAACATTGAATTATAGTAAAGTAATAAATTTGATACATTTATGTCCATTTTTAGTTATACTTCTCTCATTGGAAACAAATAAAATAATGAAAACTCCTCAAAGTAGGCCATCCAAATGTGGAACTAAGTCTCCAATATCTTATTTGAGCTAATCAAGCTCTTTACTCTAATTTGCTTCGATCAAATCCAATTTTAACAGTAAAATGTTGCCTATTGTTATGATATCCAGCTCGGCATTTCCAAACTTTTGCTATAAAAATTGCAAAGAGTTAGAGTAGACGAATTGTTTTTTTTTTTTTTATTACATAAAGTAGAGAAATGTTTAAGTATTTAAAAGTCTTATATCTGATTACTACCAAAAAAAAATATTGCTAAAATTGTTAGTACTATTTATTGTCATTGTATCATAGTTGAATTATCCTAATATGGGAGCAAATAACTATACTCCTCCAGATCTCATTCCACATGTCCTTTATTATGGATATAGGAGGTGCAAGAATAATTCGAAACCTTTTTTTTTTTTGTTAGAAAACAAATGTAGTTGGGTTTGTTCTTAAAACAGAATGCTTTCACCCGCAGCAGAAACAGAGTGAGGGACCTGCATGAATAGTTGCTTTGCTTAACCGGGCAAGCAAGTGAATCAGTTTCACACTTGTGTACTTGACATGCGGGCTCGTCGGAACGACAGACTGACAGCAAAGCTTTTTCTTATGAGTAACTAGAAGGCCACTGTGCTTGGATCAAATAAAAGATTGTGTAATGATTTAAAGTTGTTGATGCCGAAGGAATGGTATATATATACATCAAATATGCTATAGTTTTGACTAAAAAGTGGATGGTCATTTCTTAGTTGTTTATAATCTCGTACATTCATTCTTACTTACTTAACAAATAGTTGTAATCAGAGTAGTTTTTATTACAAAAAATAAGTGCTAGAGCATAATGATTTTGTCAATGTATTGCCAGTATTACAGTTATATACAGAAGTTATGATTAACTCTGTTAACAAAAAAGTAAGCTATTTTTCATAATAAAACAATAATAAAGTAAGTTTAAAAAACTAAATTAATATATAAATTAGTTACATGCAAAAAAAATAAAGTGAGCAAAAATAAAAAAAAAAATTTGCTCATATACGAAGAATTTCATGTATTTAATAGAATCTTAAAAAATATATAAGCAAAAGTCCCTTAAGATAGACAAAAAAAAAAAACATGTTGTAAGCCTCATTGCCCATGCATTATGACATATTATAAGCAGTTAACTAGTAAGCCATAATTGTATGATTTTCATTCACACAAATAAGACTAAGAACACTTTTGCACAATATCTAAAGGTAGTAACTCCACCAAAAAAAAATCATCTTCTATGATTCATTGATTCCAACTTCGATGTCCCTACCCTTCTTTTTGTTCTAACATTTGCTTCGTTCTCATAACAAATTTTATAAAATAAACTCATCAAATGAAGCAAATCTCATTCTTCTTGACAAACAATTTTACATAGAACAACGATAACACATAAAATGTGTTTAACTCACGGAATATATTAGGATGAGAATAGAATAATCATTTTATGGTAATAGAATAAGAAAGAAATAATTATTACGTAGTTTGGTTCGTAAGAATGAAATAGGACATGAATTGTTATTATGACTTATTCTAATGTTTGGTTAACAAGAATAGTTTTAGGAATAACCAAAAAATAAGTGACAAATGACAAAATTACCCTTTATTATAATATATAATTATTTATTTAATCTTTATTTTATTTTAAATATTAAAATTAATAATTAAAATTTTAAATATGTAATTTTTTAGAATTTATAATTAAATTTTAATTTAATCTTAAATTATAAAACATTATTTTTTAGCTTTTTTTCATTATAATTTTTTTTTCTTTTCTTCCTTCTTACNTCTTTTTTTATTCTAGTATTTTCATTTTTTTTATCTTTTCTTTCTTTTCACCGATCAGCCACTAGAAATGTGGCTGACGTAATGGAGCTCTGATCTGGCGTTCCTCATGGCCAGATATGGTATAAGAATGCCAATTTAGCACTTCTTGTAGTTGGCATCGATGTCATTGCCGAATGTCATTGCCCTCCATTAAGGGACTTCAGAGAAAGAATGAGAAAAGGTAGAAGATGGGTAGAGAAAGAAAGAAAATGTGAAAAATGGAAAAAAAGATATGTTATATATGATGGTAATTTATAAATTTATTTAAGAGCAATTTTGTTTAATAAAATTTTTTATTTTTGGAATAGCTATTATCGAGATCCGTCTTGATAATGGCTATTCAAGTTTATTCAGAAATGCCCATTCCAATGAAGCAAACTAGTTATTAAAGTGAGCTTGAGAATAGAGGGAGAATAATTATACTATTCCCTCCAACCAAACATGCTGATAGAAGTAGGAAACAGAACATTGATACCTTGGACGTGTGTTTTCCCCTTTTCCTCACAACCTTCATAAAACAGAATCTAAAAGCAATAGTACTACTCAATACATTACTCCTTAATTAATACTTTGTCTTTTAACAACTGTAGCTAATTCTTGGAATTGGTTGAATTTAAAGATGTCGTGCTCCTAAGATATTTGTGAAGGAGAAAAAAAAGTAAAACAAAGCATATTAAAGAAAAAACTATAGTCATATCATGGCCAAGGATAAAGTAAAAAATAAATGAATTTCAAACAATCATTTCTTGAAAGATTTGTGAAAGTTTGTAAAAACTAACCCAAATAGAAAAATAAAAAAATAAAAGAAATTTTTGGAGAGTCTAAAATTAAATGGGAAGATCATTAAGTACATGATTTAAGTAGCTAGAAGCATTGAAGATCAATTGAATAATTGACACCGATAAAAACGAGAGCAATATTTCGACTGATGTTTGATAAAGTTCGAAGCAATCCATAAGGCAATATGTTGAGTTTGTGGTTAATATTCCTGTGAGGTGGTCAATGGACAACCAAGTGAGTATTATGCTACATGAGTGTGTAAACATTCTAGTAGAATTGCAGTTATAAGCAAATGTCATGATTAAAGTGTCAAGTAGAGGTTGTTGCCTTTTTACAAAAAGGAGAGGGTTGTTTTGCGATTGCCAAGATCATGTCATGCAATTTGTTTTGTACAAAAGGTGAACAAAAAGCTTGTTCAGGATTAAGGAAAAATTATTTGTTTTGTAGCTCATCAATCTTGATGAGCAAGTTGAGAAAGAAATCAAAGGTATTTGACTACTCATACACCACATCAATGATGTCGAACAGTGCAAAAACTAATAATTATGAAACAATAAGTTTAGAAAAATTTATGTACAACCCATCTAAGAAATAATGAAGAAATAAGCTTACAAACAATTTAAACAATACATGAAGCGAAGCTAGATCTGCCCAAAAAATAAAAAGCATCCAAAGACTATATAAATAAATAGTAGAAAAATTATGATTGAAAGCAATAACAAACCAAATGGATAGAAAAAAATATAACTAAAAAAGCAAAGAATTAAATCTAATGTTTGCATGTTTTAAGAAAGCCAAGAAAAGTGAAAAAATATCAAATAAAAGATGTAACTAAATGAAAGAATAATTAACAAACAATAAATCGTCACTTTACGATTAGTTGCAGGCAAATCTTAAGCTATAAATGAAACAGCCAAGCACACAACTCCTGAAAAGAATAAGACAGCATTAGGCAATAATGAATAACTAAATCGAATTAGTTGTCATAAATAGATCACATTTCGTAGGAAAGAACTGACACCCTAAGCATTCAAGAAGTGTTCTAATTTAATGGATAGTATTTAGAGTCCTAATTTGTTGTTGGTTCACTTTCTTTTTGATAGCTCTGTGATTATTTAAATTTGGAATAAGCACACCTATCTGATCGAGCAAATTATGGGTCAGGAAAGGATCTATTAACAATCATAATATATATTAGAACACTTATTGTACTACCTAGCTTGATCTCTAAATTTATAACTTAAATGTAAACATTTGCACCTAATGAAAAGTGACCCGAGCACAAACAGAAGAAGATAAAAATGGTGTCCAATGAAATAGGCTTAAGGCAAAGTAACCAAGAGGAGGGTGAATTGGTTATCAAGTGAAAGTTCCTTCTTTAAAACAGAATAGTGAGAACATTTTTAAAAAAATTGTAGCGGAAACAAAAACAGAGTATGAGTTGAAAGTAAATGTGCAAAAAATCAAAATGTATTCAGCTAGATTTTTATAGAGGTTTAGCCTTAATTGCCTGTGATAATTTTATTTAATAGAATTATTTTAGTCCACTTTTGTTAGTAAATATTAGCTAAGTCCTCAATTTTTAATTATAATTTATTTATATTTAGTTGTTTTTATAATTAGTTTTTTTTAAGTGAGTTATTTTAATTTTATGTTATTCTTTTTAATTTGGTTATTATTTATTAGTTTTTATATTTTTTGTAGGAACTAAAAGATATTAGGCTTAATTTTGGAAAGTAAGATGTTGAAAGACCCGAAAGTTTGCTTGCATATACTTCAGTGTTTTGGCCATAACTTGAGTTACAGGACTCCAAATGATGCTATTCTTAAACCATTGGAAAGATAAGAGACAGAGCTACAACTTTTATGAAGATCACTTTATCCAGTTCTGCACCGAAGATAGAGAAAATCGTGTCATAAAATGGCTGGACGTATTGTACTTGGGAATGAAAATTTGTAAAGATTGACAATTGATTTTTGGACCTCTCATTACACTTTTAAGCCCAATTAAACCCTAGGTCAACTTAAGGAACTTTAGGTTAAGTTTATTAGTATAAATAGGATATGTTTAACAACATTGGAGAAGAAACTTTTGAGAGATTCAAGAAGCTAGAAGTGAAGACTGAAACTTGGAGATTAAGGTGGCAAATATTTATTTTGTTTTCTTCCTTGGCTTTTATTGTTCTTGTTACTCTCAATGGTTGAATTATATACATTGTTATTTGTTTTTTCAATTATGAGTAGCTAATTTTCTTTTTCTAGGATTACAATTGAACTCACATGTAATCTAAATTTTTTATCTCTTTCTTACTTATCTTTAATGGGAATTGAATTGTTTATTCCAATTTGTTCTTAATGATTTTAATTGTTTGGTCACCAATTAAATTGATTTAGGAAACTAAGTAAACTTGGGAAAGGGAGTTTAGAGTAGATTAAAATTAGGATATCATATAATCATATTAATTAATTTGCGTATAGGATAGGGATATACCTATAGGCCATATGTAGCTGGATTAGAGCCTGAACTTAATGAGTCTGTTTTAATTTCAATTCACATAGGGATATAGTGTTTTGGTTAAAATAGATATTTTTATAAGATGAGTCGGGAGATCTTTATAAACAATTTAGGATTCTAGGTTAACAATTCAACCCATTAAAATAAGTTAAGGAAGAGAGGTAAGATTTAGATGAAGTGTGAGGAATATTGTAATCCTAGGCTTGTTTGATTTGATATTTTCTTAAGTTATTATTATTTCGATTTTTCTTGTTGGTTAAAGTTTTAGTTAATCAATTAATTTTGAGTGTTTGGATAAGATTAAATTGTTCTAAGTTTAGTACTTAGTAAAATTTTAGATTAATTCCCTGTGGGATTGATACTCTACTTACTTATATACTATCTATTTGATACGTACGCTTGCGTAGTAGAATTTTAACTGATAAGTTTTTGGCGCCGTTGCCGGGGAATTGTTTATAGAATCTTTACTAATAATAATACCAAGCAATTTAGTCTTACTTTAAATTTTATTTTTCTTATTTTAATATTAGATTTTGTTTGTTTGCAGATATTTTTGGTCATTATATGCAAAGAAGAAACAACTTGAATCTTGTTCCTTTTGATCCTGAGATAGAAAGAACTTTCAAAAGACGTCGAAGGGAGAATTTACAAGTTGCAGCTTTAAGTCAAACAATGGTTGAGGATAACAATAACAATGGCAATAATGCCATTAATCTGGTTCCCGATGCAAATAGAGCACTGCGAGATTATGTTGTTCCTTTTTTACAAGGTTTGCACCAAAGCATTAGGAGACCTTCCATCAATGCAAATAATTTTGAAATTAAACCAGCTTACATTCAAATGATTCAATCTTCAATCTAGTTTGGTGGGTTACCCAATGATGATTCTAATTCTCATTTAGTAAATTTCCTAAAGATTTGCGATACCTTTAAATACAATGAAGTAACTGATGATGCTATTAGATTGAGACTGTTTCCTTTTTCTTTGAGGGATAAAGCAAAGAGTTGGCTTAATTCATTGTCCAATGGGTCTATCACTACATGGAAAGACTTGGCACAAAAGTTTCTAGAAAAAAAATTTTTCACTTGCCAAGACTGCAAAGATGAAGAACGATATCACCTCATTCACACAATTTGATGGTGAGTCCTTGTATGAAGCATGGGCGAGGTTTAAAGAACTACTGAGAAGATGTCCACATCATGGGATTCTTGATTGGTTGCAAGTTCAAACATTCTACAATGGGCTAATTGGGTCAATTAAAACCACAATTGATGCTGCTACTGGTGGGGCATTAATGAGTAAGAATGTTGCAGATGCTTATAATTTGTTGGAAAAGATGGCTTCAAATAATTATCAATGGCCTTCAGAAAGATCGGGTCTGAGAAAAGCTGTTGGAGCTTATGAAATTGATGCACTTGGCACCTTAACTACTAAAGTAGCTGCAGAAGTGGCTACATTATCTAAAAAGTTTGACACACTGGGAGTTCATGCTGGTAAAAATTCATTTGTAGTCTGTGAGATGTGTGGAGATAGTCATTCAAGTGATCAATGTTCATACAATTCTGAATCAGTTCAATTTGTGGGGAACTTCAATAGACAGTAGAATAACCCATATTTCAATACTTATAATCCTGGTTGGAGAAACCACCCCAACTTTTCATGGAACAATAATGCAGGACCTTCGAATCCAAAACCCATCATGCTTCCTAGTTTTCAACAACAAGCTAGACCATAAATTCCTGAAAAGAAGTCCTAATTAGAAGAACTTCTCTTGCAATATATGTCCAAGACTGATGCTTTAATTCAAAGCTATGGAGCCTCCTTGAGAAATCTTGAGATCCAAGTGGGACAACTCGCAAACTCCATCAACAATAGACCTCAAGGTGCCTTACCAAGTGATGCACAAGTCAATCTCATAGGTAAGGAACATTGTAATGCAGTTACACTTAAGAGTGGAAAAGACGTTGAAGGGGTGAAGGAAAAATCAATTGAATCTTTAAAGGAGCATGTAGATGATGACAAGGCAATTGTTGAGAAAGAAGTTGAAGTGGAAAATACAAATAATGGGCAAGCTAAAAATCAAGGGGATTTTCAAGTAACTTATCCTCCACCACCATTCCCACAAAGGTTGAGAAGGCAAAAGCTTGATAAACAGTTTGAGAAATTTCTCAATGTCTTCAAGAAGCTCCACATAAACATCCCTTTTGCTAAAGCTTAGGAAAACATGCCAAGTTATGTTAAATTCTTGAAAGACATCTTAACTAAGAAGAGGAAATTGGAAGATTTTGAAATAGTGGCGCTTACTGAGGAGTGCAGCGCAATAATTCAGAACAAGCTTCCATCAAAACTTAAGGATCCAGGGAGTTTTTCTATCCCTTGTACTATTGGTAGATTTAAATTTACTAAAGCTTTATGTGATTTGGGTGCAAGTGTCTCAATCATGCCTTTGTCAATTACTGAGAAACTTGGACTTAACGAAATACAACCTACCGCAGTTTCTTTGCAATTAGCAGATAGAACAATCAATTACCTTGTTGGGATTATCGATGATGTATTGGTTAAAGTTGGACATCTCTACATTCCGGTGGACTTCATTATGCTTGAGATGGAAGAAGATCTGGAAATTCCTTTAATCTTGGGACGACCATTCTTGGCTATTGTAGGCGCAATCATTGATGTGAGGGAAGGTAAGATAACTTTTAAAGTTCGAGAAGAGGTAGTTGAGTTTAATATTTTCAATGCACATAAACATCCTAGCTCTACAAATTGTTGCTATAGAGTGGAGTTAATTGATGAAAGAAAAGGTGAACCTATTTCTCCACCTACAATTGCGGAAGCACTAATCTTTGAGTTTAAGCCACCACCTTCTCCTGTGAGCCCCAAGCAGTAACCGACGAAGCATCCTCCACCACCATCTAATTATCCTTTCGAGATTAGACAACAAGTAATGATACTTTCTCGATCATACTTCAAGCTTTTTCCATGGAAACGTAAAGAAAGATGGTGGGGTCCTTTCAAAGTAGTAAAAGCATATCCTTGTGGAACAATTGAGATTCATAGTGAGGATACGGGGCACATTCATGGTTAATGGGCTGAGCCTTAGACCATATTTCGAGGATAACGAACTGAAAAAAATGGGTACTATAGTAAAGCTAGTGACATAAACGAGTGTTTCTTGGGAGGCAACCCAAGCTCTTAAACTTTACTTATTTTAGCCTTTATTTTATTTAAATTTTTTAGTTGCAATTTATTTCTTTTAAACTAATTTTTTTATGTTTCCTTTTTGCAAGTAATTGGTTAAAAAAATTCAAAAAAGAAAAAAAATTTAAAAAAAATCAGAGCTGTAACCCTCAAAGTAGGAGCCACAGCCTTGAAATGAGGTTACCACGTGGCGTTAGGTTAGGGCCTAGCCCTAACCCTTTAAAAACCCTCTATTTTTTTTCTTTTTTCATTCTTCTTCTTCTTATCCAACCGCCAACCCCACTCCCATTCTTCCTTTTCCTGCCAATCTTTTGCTTTTCTCTCTCTTTTTCACTCCAACTTTTTACACATTATTTCTACTTGGATTTTTTTTTTTCCTTTGAAATCTTGCACTCATTGCACTCCTAGGGTAAGTACTCCTCTAAACACTTGGTTTTCAATTATTTTGTGTAAAGAAAGGATGAGGTTGGTGTTAATGGCAAATTTTATAATTTTTGCACGTTGAATGAGTCCATTTTGCATGTTTGTTAATGGGTTTTTCATACTTCCTCATGATTAATGATTAGAATGTTGAAAATTTTGAAGATTAGTGCTAATTTCTTGTTACCCATATAATGGATTTACAGACTTTTTGTTTGCTGCATATATAATTGATGATTGCTTTGTTGCTGAGAATAGATGATGGGTGGTGACGATGCGGAGGAAATGTAGATTACAGCTTCGAAGTTTGGGGGAGTATCTTTGTCCTTTTTCTTTTATTTTCTTTTATCACATTGAGGACCATGTTTGTTCCAAGTTTGGGGGAGTGGTTTAATGTCACGACCCGGAACTCCCCATCGGGCCCGTGACAACCGCCGCGAAGCCTCGACAGACATTTTTCACCCCGAATGTCGATTAAAACCTCGCAAGGCTTAGCATCAACTTCCGCATCTCCCTAGTGAGCAACAGTTATTAAATCTCACATTTCAAAAAAATCATAAGTCATTTTTAAATAAGAACAATAAAATATTATTTTCTGGCTCACAGGGGTATTTTCGTAATTTTTCGTCAAAAATCTCAAAACTTGCTAAAAATGTAATATGTAAGCAAAAAATATATATTTAATGATTTAAAAACAATTAAGTATCTAAAACGTTCATTTGAAAGCAAATTGTTGACAACTAGTACTATTCAAAAATAATAAATAAAATATTCTATTTTCTCATAAAATAAATTTTTATAGAAATATTCGTAAATAATTTTTCGCACATGAAAGTAAAGTAAAAATTGTATGAATAGAAATACAGATAACCAAAATATAAGTTTTGATCTGCAATGACACGTGGGCTCCAATTGACCAAGAGGATGTAAGACTGTGAACTCTTACTTTCTATAATGCAGTT
>NC_030858.1:11058978-11079777 GCF_000208745.1 Theobroma cacao | reverse complement strand
TTTGACTCCAAATTGATCCTCGAACTCCGAATCACCATATTAACCCATTCTGGGACTTTAAAATTCTTAATTTCATTGTAAATTCTCTATTTGATCTAGTTCGAGGCTTAAATCAACTTTATTGTACCTCTAGGTACAATACCGACTTTTGTAAATTTTTCAAGACTCTCTTAGCATGTAAACATGCTATCCACCACATGTATGTCATCACAAATATTTCTGTAGAGTCGGGCTTGTCATCTTCTCCCCCACTTGGATCAACCATATGATCCTCCTTCTTGATTGACTTCGACATCCGGCTAAATATTAATATTTTAATATTATTTTATTAATAAAATATTATTTTATTCTAAAAATTTTATCTTGTCTCCTTGGTACCCAAAATACCTTATTATGCCTAACTTGACTTCCAAATTGCTTTTTATCTCACAAATTCTCCTTCGATAAAATTATTATTATTTTATTGTTATTTTTTTCACTTGCGAAATATTTTATCCTAAACTACTCCTTTCATCTCTTATCACTTTTAAACATTTTAATTGACCTCAATTTGCATTCGATCAACTTTATTTATCACCATATCAAAGTATGGGGTATTTCATTTAAAATTTTGTTAGTTTATTTACTTTTTGTTAGTTAGCTTTATTTTAAGATATGTTTTGCATGTTTTATTGGATTTCAAAAAAAAAATTGAGATAGTTGCACCTCATTCATGATTGTCTCAATCCTAAGATGATATTATACTTATCTTTTGATTCTTAGCTTTTGGGAAGTATATAATTATGATTTAATTTTATGTGATATTCTTGTGTTAGCTTTATTTTAGAATGTGACTTCTAATAATTTGAGCACTATACTCTTTTACTTAGAATTTTTGTGTGATCTAGAGAAATTTTACGTTAATGAAAAAGTATAGTGAAGTCAAGAATTCTAGAATTTGTTTATTTCTCTCTCAAGGCAAAATTTTAGATAACTCTTAGGATATGAAGTGATTTAGGTCATCTTTGGATCGTTTGAGCCTTTTTGAGCCTACCTTGTTATATTTATCCTTAGTCACCCTTTTTAAGCCTAATTTATCTTTTCTTTGTAATTACACAATTATGTTAGCCTTGGCCTGTCTATTTAAATCCAGCGATTTGAACCTTTCACCCTCTAAGTATTTTAATCTTTCTAAGAAATTATTTGAGCCTAAGAATAAATTGAGGGAGAAAGGTGAAAAAAAAAAGTGATAGTTGTTAGGAAAATGACCCTAGTTTATAATTGTCAAAAATAAGTTTGGGGGTTGAAACAAAAAGAGAAAAGAAAAGAAAAGAAATAAAGTGTGTTGTACAAAGGAAAGTTTACTTCAAGTTTGGGGGTGTTATTAAAAAAAAATTGAGCTCTTTATATGTCCTAGATTGATTAAGTGCTTAGGGTGAATTTGAGCCTAAATATATATTTTATCATACCTTGACCCTAGCCTTACATTACAAGCTTGATAAAGACCTATTGATCCTTGAATAAGTGTTAATCTACATTAGTGGAGAGAGAGATGAAAAGCAAACTTATGGGATCCCAATACTAATCTATGCTTAGATTTAGCATAAACTAATCTAAATTGCATGATATTCTTTGTAAGAGAGCATTCACACACACACGAGAAGTCCATTCGAAAAATAATTTTTCACTTGAATTGATGCATGAATTTAAGGATTAGCTGTATGTTACCTTAAGTTGGAATTTGAGTTTATTTCTGAGGAAAAATTGAGAAATCATGATTTGGTACTTCCATCTCTTGTTCAAAGATTTTTATGTTCAGTTTTCTTTTTGTGATTTTCTTTTGCTCGAGGACTAGCAAAATCTTAAGTTTTGGGGTGTGATAAATTTATTTTATAGAATTATTTTAGTCCACTTTTGTTAGTAAGTATTAGCTAAATCCTCAATTTTCAATTATAATTTATTTATTTATAGTTGTTTTTATAATTAGTTTATTTTAAGTGAGTTATTTTAATTTTATGTTATTCTTTTTAATTAAGTTATTATTTATTAGTTTTTATATTTTTTGTAAGAACTAAAAGATATTGGGCTTAATTTTGAAAAGTGAGATGTTGAAAGACTCGAAAGTCTGCTTGCATATGCTTCAGTGTTTTGGTCATAACTTGAGCTACAAAACTGCAAATAATACAATTCTTAGACCATTGGAAAGCTGAGAGATGGAGCTACAACTTTCATTGAGATTACTTTATCCAGTTCTGCTTTAAAGATAGAGAAATTGGTGTCAGAAAATAGCTTGACGTACTGTGTCGGGAATGCAAATTTGTAAAGATTGACAATTGATTTTTGGACCTCTCATTACACTTTTAAGCCTAATTAAACCCTAGGTCAACTTAAGGAACTTTAGGTTAAGTTTATTAGTATAAATAGGATATGTTTAATGTCAAGCCCTACTCCATTATATACTCATCATAACATCCATATACTTGATGACACATCTGCATGTTAGAATACCTTAAAAATAGTTAAATAATCGGTATCGTAACTAGTTATGCAACTAAGTTAATTTAAAGCCTCGAACTAGTTCAAATAGGAATTTTAAGATGAAATTGAGAATTTTAAAACCCCAAAATGACTTAATATGGTGATTTGGAGTTCGAGGATTAAATTGGAGTCAATTAAGAATTTTCATACCATAGGGGCAAAATGGTAATTTTACCACCCGAGGGCAAATTTGGAAAGTTGGATGAAAATTTTGATCAAGTTTGACCAATTGGAGTATAATTTGAGATTGAGAAGTGAAAAATTTCAATTTCGAACATAAGGGCAAAAATGTCATTTTTCGGGTTCACAAGGGTAAAATTGGAATTTTACGATTTTACACCACCATGACATTTGTCAAGCTCCAGAATTTTACCTATTATTATTTTATGCTATGGATAAGTATTAGAGCATTTTTGGTGGTGAGAAAAGGCTTAAAAATTTAGTTAAAACAAGTAGACCAATAAAAAGGTGACATGTGTCAAAAATTAAATATTTTTATATTGCCATTTAAAAACCAGCCCATACTCTTCCACTCAGAATTTGAAGGCCGACCAGCACCTGTAGAAAAGAGAAGAAAAGAAAAGAAAAACCCTAGGGAGGAAAAACTAAGGAAAATTTGTTGAATTTTCAAGAAATTGGTGATTAAAGGTAAGATTTTTAATCTTAAGCTTGAAATTCATCTTGCCCATGTATTCTTTTCCATTTTCCATGAATTAAATTCAAGTTTTCATGAGGGGCAATATGCTGGCCAAATTTAGAGAGAGAAAGTTGGTGATGAATTTAGTTGAATTTCAAGGTAAGTTAGTGTTTTTAGGTGTTTAATAACATTTAGTATGAAAATTAAGCAAGAAATCCACATGCCCATTATAGAACCTATCTTGGCCGAATTTAATGGGTGAGGTCTGATGATGAATTTGGTTGTTTTTTATGCCCTTTAGATTGTATTTGGTGCTTAGGAATACCAAAAATTGAAACCGGGTACCGAAAAATTTTACTCCCGTTAGTTAACAATTTGCACAATAATGAGGGATATTTTGGTAATTGCACTTAGAATAGATTTTTATTGAAGTGTGTGAAATTTTGGGGAGTACTGGAAGTGCAATAAATTAATTGGAACCGAATTGGACATTTAGACCGATTAAATAGCGTATAGTGCGCGATAAGCCGAACACCTTCCATTTCATTGCATGCATTCATATAGAACATAGAATAGTTTTGTGACAATTTAGCATAAGTATATTAAATTTCATGTTGCACATTATGTATAGGTGGTGAGCCCTCGGATAAGGACAAAGGTATTGCACTCGAGGATCAAGACTAGGAGTGTTGTAAATTCCCGTCAAAGTGAGTAACTATTGTTCATCTTATCTATCTAGAGTATTTTTACAATCGTTTTTTTTTTATGATTTTAAGAATATTGAACCTAAATGAATTTTATGTTTTATGACTAATAATCAATTTAAGGAATAAGGTTTATGACTTATTTTACAATTCAATAATATTTTTTTTTAAATGTGAGTATGTGGAGACCAACCTTTGATGTTGCCTATATATTTAAGTTTACGTACCTATGTTTAAAATTGATGATTTATGAACTAATACATGATGACATATGTGGCTGGGTTTTTGGGTTGTGAAATATATAAACTGTTTGTTTTCCTTTGACAGGCTGGGTAGTATTATGTTAGCCACGTTATGCTGTCAAAATTTTATTGATTTGTGGGTTATTTAATTAGCCACTGCAGTAGGCGGGTTTCCGTGGATCAACCTATTAGAGGGGCACGGTAAACCCCGTTATATTTACCTTAGTATGAGAGGCACGAAGAATATCTCCTAAGGTACGATAGAGTTCACTTCACTCCGAACCACCACTTGAGGATGAACTCTGCCAACGCCAAGAGATGGCTAAACTATGTTTTTATGAGTAGTTGTTAACTTAATAACCTTGGCGGACTAGGTTGAATGCCTCGGCCAAGGTATCACTGAGTATGATTTTTGGCACAAGCCAAGTTTTTAAGAAAATCATAAGTCGTGATGTGTATTATAATGAAATGTGTTGTTTTATATGATTTGAAACAAGTACAAAATGTTGTGGATTATGGTATGATGAAAAGTTAACTGTCTCCATTTACTCGCTTTAGAAGTTAATGACGGACTTTGTTTACTCACTGAGTTTATGAAAACTCACCCTTTCTTTTTAACCATTTCAGGTTCAAGATAGTCTGTAGGCAGTCGATTTCATCAAGGATCTCTTTGGGACTTACTTCCTTGGAAATCATAGGTCTACATTCTTGCACACTTTTGGTTATCTCGGGGTCCATATGCTACTGTAGGATAATTTTGAATACCTGGTTTGCTGTATCACTATGTGTATGAATTTATTTTGTTCTTACGCTACAAAAATTTTTTATGCATAGTTCTATAAAAATTGTTTTATAAGAAAATGGAATATATTATCGAACATTTTTATTTAGTCTAATTAGCCAAGTTTTCACTCCAAATGGATGATTTAGATTACAAAAATTTATTTTTGATCGGAAATGGATATCTTTCTACCATATGTTGTATTTTTATCAGGTTTCGAAATTTTCGAGTAAAAATAACCAAAATACCCCTGTGTGGCGAAAATTTTATTTTGATTGTTTTTTATCTAAAATAGTTTATATTCTCTTAAAACTCTATATTTAGTAACTATTGCTCACAAGGGAAGTGAAAAACTGATGCAAGAGCCTTGCGAGGTTTCGGTTGACATTCCATGTAATGAATGTCTATCGAGACTTCGCGACGGTTGTCACGGGCTCGAAGGGAGTGCCGGGTCGTGACATTTAACAACATTAGAGAAGAAACTTTTGGGAGATTCAAGAAGCTAGAAGTAGAGGCTGAAACTTGGAGATTAAGGCGACAAATATTTGTTTTGTTTTCTTCTTTGGCTTTTATTGTTCTTGTTACTCTCAATGGTTGAATTATATACAATGTTATTTGTTTTTGCAATTATGAGTAGCTATTTTTTGTTCTAAGATTACAATTGAACTCACATGTAATCTAAATTTTTGATCTCTTTCTTACTTATCTTTAATGGGAATTGAATTGTTTATTCCACTTTGTTCTTAATGCTTTTAATTGCTTGGCCACCAATTAAATTGATTTAGGAACCGAAGCAAACTTGGGAAAGGGAGTTTATAGTAGACTAAAATTGGAATAGCATATAATCATATTAATTGATTTGCGTATAGGATAGGGATATACCTATAGGCCATATGTAGCTATATTAGAGCATAAACTTAATGAGTCTATTTTAATTTCAATTCACATAGGGATATAGTGTTTTGGTTAAAATAAATATTTTTATAAGATGAATCGGGAGACCCTTATAAATAATTTAGGACTCTAGGTTAACAATTCAACCCATTGAAATAAGTTAAGGAAGAGAGGTAAGATTTAGATGAAGTGTAAGGGATATTGTAATCCTAGGCTTGTTTGATTTGATAGTTTTTTAAGTTATTATTATTTCGATTTTTCTTGTTGGTTAAAATTTTAGTTAATCAATTAATTTTGAGTGTTTGGATAAGATTAATTGTTCTAATTTTAGTACTTAGTAAAATTTTAAATCAATTCCCTGTGGGATCGATACTCTGCATACTTATATACTATCTATTCGATATGTATACTTCCGTAGTAGAATTTTAACTAACAGCCTACAGTATCTCCCTTAATAGCACAAGAAGTTTAAATCCACTAATAAACTGTGTTTCAAGGAGTAGGCATAACCTACACACAAACCTAATTGTTTCAAGAAAAAAAAGCATAACCTTACAAAGTCACTGCCTTTTCAAGATTAAAGCACAACATTTCATAAAGTCTCTACCTTTTCAAGGTTAAAGCACAACCCTTCACAAAGTCTTTGTCTTTTCAAGGTTAAAGCACAACCCCTCTACCTTTTTCAATGGAGATATAAACAGTACTACCGCTTTCATGAAGGTATAACCAAATATAATAGTGGATTGCAAATATTTCAACTTTTTTACCTCTAACAACTCAGATGAGCTATTAGGCACAAAAAAGATGATAACTTTTTGAGAAATAAAGATTGATGAAATAATATCTTAGCTTAGAAAGTTGCAGAAATGAGGAAAAGAATAAATGTACACCTCATTTTGTCCAAGGTATTGAATTTTGAAAATAAGAATATAAGAAAAAAACTAAAAATAAAACATAAACATAAACAAAAGAGAGATAAATATAAAAAGATAAGGATATGTTTGTACAAATCCTAATCAAATTAAAAGAGAGATTAAGTTAGGTTGAATTAAAACTCAAGAAACAAATTAAAAAACGAATAGAACACATTGGCTATAAATATACCTAACATTTGTGCTAAAAGGAGAAAGGGAGAAAAATTGAGAAAAATAATTGGCAGAGGAGAGAAAAATATTCTTTGTGGTTCTTGGGTCTCAATTTCCTTTTATGGATCTAGGAGAATCCATTTAGTTTTCGAAAAAGAAACTATTTTGATTAACAGGAGAGATAAAAAAGAAAAGCAGAAAGAGTGTTATAGTTTCTCGAATAAGGTTTAGAGAGGATTCCTCATTCCCGATCGTGCAAGCTTGGTATTTGGTTTTGCAGTTTGGTTTTCCTTTTGGGTTTCTCAGCCCAATTAGGTAAGTTTTTTTATTTATGATTCTATTTTTTTATCTTTATTTTTATTCTTATTTTTATGTTTTGAAATATAAAAAAATTAGGGTTTACATTAAATAAATAAAAATTCTCCAATGCTGAAATTTCAAGAAGGTTATGAATAATAGCTTTTTGAAAATTCCTAAGTGAGATTTTTCTTGAATTCTGTCATAATTGTTGGAGGTTTCAAGGAAAATTTCAATATCAAAGAGTTTTTGTTTATTTTGGAAAATATAATAAAATTAAATATTGAATAAGGCTAAAGATAATAAATAATTAATTAGGTACCAATTAAATGGGTGCTGTGAGTGTGAGAATACCTTCCTCATATGTAATTATAATATGTTTTGTAGACCAAACCTATTTTTTTAATGAACCCAAGTCAAGCTTAGGACTTTATTAGGAAACTAGATTTACCTTGGTGGTCAATTGCATCTAAAAAAATATTGATGGCGGCTCCTCTTAAGTCAAACTCTTGACTTTCAGAACTCACCACGTTATGACAATAAACTTTTTAGTTTTTCTTTTCATTCTCTCTAGAAATGAAGGAACTTTAGGCTTTTTCTAGTTTCAACGCTTTCTACTAAAAAAGGAATGATCTATCTCTTGTTTTCATCTCTTTTTAACTTCTCTCAAATGGGTATTTATAGGTGTGGAAGTTTCTTGCTCGTTGGAGTAAAATTCAAAAAGGATTTCTACAATCTATGCTAGTTGTCTCATTTTTTTCATGTATGTGAAATCAACATGTTCTGCCTAAGGCGTCGATTCTTCATATTTTTGAAAAATCTGTAGCTTTTTGTTTTTCTTGAGAATAGACATTTACTTCTCTTGGTGTCAATTCTTCGAGTCGTCTTTCAAATCTGTGTTTTTTTATCCTTTTTTTGAATCGACATGTTGTGCTCTTTGTGTCGATTCTTCTTGAAAATTTAACACCAAGTTGTAAATTCAAATTTGATTTTGAGGCATTGCATTCTTATCCATTCCCATCTCTTGCTTCTTATCCAAGTTTCTGACTTTTCTCTCTAAAGCTTCCAAAATCGACATGTTGTCTTCCAAGTATAGATTTTTTATGGCTGAACTTGTGCATTTTCTTCAGCCCCATCCTTGTCCCTTTCTAGAATCAACATGTGCAACTTGAGGTGTCAATTCTTCCTCTACGTAGTGGCTTTTGTATTTTCCAGAATCAACATATTACTTTCAAAGTATCAATTCTTCTTATAATAAAAAAAGAAATTTTGTTTTCTATACACTTTGAGAACATATTCTTTACATTCAAAAGGTCGATTCTTGAAGTTGGAAATTTAGAGTTTGAAGATTTAAAAACATCATTCTTTTCATAACCAACTTCAAAACTCTTTATGGATTTTTTTCACATTTAAAAACATTTTCAACCAATTCCGAATAAATCAATTTTGTCATTTCAAAACTAAGATAATGTTGACAAATGACATGCCTGAAAGCCACCCAAACAAAAGCTGGAACTTGGAACTTATGCCAGCATAACAAAAAAAGAAATCTGAAAGCAAAAAAACAAAAATCAATATAAACTCTACAACATTCATAGTAGAAGAAAAGAGAAAAAAAATTAGAAATATTATATCTTTTAAAGATGATCATAAAGCAAATATAAATCCAGAGCAAAGCCATATCCAATCACATACATACTTATGGCATGCTTGGTTCACTAGAAAGAATAGAATAGGAATAGAATAGTCATTCCAAGGGAATAGAATAGAGGAAGAATAGCTATTATGTAGATTGGTTCATGAGAATGGAATAGGATAGAAATTGTTATTATTACTTATTCCATTATTTGGTTGGCAGGAATAATTTTAAGAATGGTTAAAGAATAATGGGTAAATAATAAAAATACCCTTTATTAAAATTTAAAGATTTTTAATTAAAAAACAAAAAAAAACTATGATGAGAAATAAATACTCTTTATTAAAATTAAAGATTTTATTTTATTAAAAGATAAAAATATTCTGAGCAATAAAATCAAAATAACTTTTACTATAATTAAATAATATTATCACCAAAATACAAACATATTTTTATTATAATTTAACAATATTTTGTATTAGAAGATAATTAAACCTTTCATTATAATTAAATAATATTTAAATATTAAAAGATAAAATATATTCTTCATTAAAATTAAATAATACTAAATAATATTTTTTGTTACATTTGTTATATTCAAATAATAATATTAAATAGTATGCTTTATAATATTTATTATAGTGAAATAATATTAATATATTAAATTATATTTAAATATTTTCATTTCCTTTTTTTGAAAATGAAGTAAAATATTTGTGTGTTTTGTGCTTTAGAGAGAGGGGTGANATTTATTATAGTGAAATAATATTAATATATTAAATAATATTTAAATATTTTCATTTCCCTTTTTTTGAAAATGAAGTAAAAAATTTTGTGTCTTTTGTGCTTTAGAGAGAGGAGTGAGGAAGAGAGAGAAAAAATAGGTTTAATATTTTTTATAAGGTAATTTTTTAAATTGTAAAAGGGTATATTTGTCTAATCAACTTTTTTTCTTATTCCCAACAATTTGGAATAGCTATTACCAAGGGAGGCCTTGGTAATGGCTATTCAAGCTTCTCTTGGAATGGTTATTCTGAAGAATAATCACTCCATTGAACCAAATGCAGTTTTATCTCAAGAATGAGAATAGGGGACAAATGGCTATTCCATTCCCCCCAACCAAGCATGCCCTTAGAGAAAAGATCAAGGATAAAACAACTTCATTGCAATCCTTTATCACACGTAATGTTTTTAAATATTGGCTACTTAATGAGCTAAGTTTAAACACAAAATATTAGAACTAACATCCATTGTCATCAGCATTTACAGTTCATATATATTCAATTACATACCTATGATTGTCGAAGCAAATGTTAAAACTATTTATAGTAAGAAAAACAATTGTTTTTTATGTCAAAATGTGTAATTCAATATACTATAAGAAGTTCTCACATCATCATGCACAATGGTTGAAACATGCTGATATTTCAAAATAACTAAAATTTGTCAAAAACCAGTAATTGAGAACTGAATATTAAAACCACCAGTTATTGAAAGATACACCATTTGATAAGCAAACAACCTATTTAAGTCACATAAAGTGTTATCTTTCTCAAATCTCAAATGTCCCTAATTGATTTCACATTGTCATAACATGATGAATCCTAGAAACTCAATAGTTTGACTTAAAAGGAGTTCCCATCAATCTTTATTGTTTAAATGTGATTAACCACCCAAATGAATCTTTTTTTTTATGAGGTCTTAGGTTTGACTTAATTTCATTTAAAAAATAAGTTTTAGTCCGCAAAATAGATTTGGGGTTCGAAAGTTCACTTATGTGCGAAAAAGGTATTAACACCCTCACAACACCCATTTAATTGGTACTTTAGCAATTATGTGTCCTTTTAAGCCTTATTAAATAAAATCTAGTTCAATATTTTAATTCTATTTCTTTTTCCTATTTCAAGTTTAATATTTTAATTTTATTTCCTTTTCTTATTTTTATTTTCTTAGGTTTCTAGAAATAAATAAATAAAAATTCTCGATATTGAAAATTTCCTAAAACCTTTAAATGCTCATGGCATAATTTTGAAAAATTTTCTCACCTAGAAATTCCTAAGAAGCCACTTTTGGCATTCTTGAGATTTCATCATTGGAGAACTTATATATTCAATTTTATAATTTTATCCTTTTTATTTTATTTAAATATTTATATAAATACTTGGGTATTGAAAATTTTCCAAAACCTCTAAACAATCATGGCATAATTTTGGACAATTTTCCCACCTAGAAATTCCTAAAAAGCCAATTTTGGCATCTTGAGATTTCATCATTAGGGAAATTACAAAAATTATGTGAACTCCTAATTTTTAAATGTCTCAAAAAAATAAATTAAAATTAAAATCATATAAAATAAAGGAACTTAACTATTTGGGTTGAAAAACTCAAAAAGAAAACCAAACTGCAAATCCAGATACCAAGTATGAACTGTTAAAAATAAAGAGCCTTCTCTAAACCCTATTCAAGAAACTAAGACACTCTTTCAACTTTTTTATCTATCCCTTTAATCAAAATAGTTTTTAAAGAAAATAAACTAATTCTCCTAGATCTAAAAGAAATTAAAACCCAAGAACTCAAGAACTACTTTCTCTCTTTTGTTTCTCTGTGTTCACTCTTTCACTTTATGTG
The DNA here is from genome assembly GCF_000208745.1 of Theobroma cacao. Taxonomy (NCBI): domain Eukaryota; kingdom Viridiplantae; phylum Streptophyta; class Magnoliopsida; order Malvales; family Malvaceae; genus Theobroma; species Theobroma cacao. Next base: position 11,068,356 of record NC_030858.1, on the reverse strand, counting down.
TTTTTTGACATTGATGCTTGGGTATATTTATAGCCAATGTGTTTTATTGCTTCTTGAATTGGTTTCTTGAGTTTTAATTCAACCTAACTTGATATCTTTTCAGATGTTTCAGTTCATCTAAGATTATAGGATTGATGCACACATTTTCTTATCCCTTTCATATGTATCTCTTTTTTATTTTTTTTTAAAATTCAATAGATAACTTGGACAAAATGGAGTGTCTATAGTTGCCCCTCTTTACGCATTCCTTAAGAATCAGGAATTGTGCAAAGACAGACTTAATTTTGGTCAAAAAGATAATTTTTCCAAAGATAATGCTTTTTATTTAGAATGTGGCTACGTAACTTTAAAAATGGAATAAACTATTCATCTTGAATAAGGCTACATAACTTTAAATAGAAATGAGCGTCTCATCTTGAATGAGGCTACGTAACTTTAAATAGGAATGAGCCCCTCATCTCATTTTAAATGAGGCTACGTAACTTTAAATAGGAATAAGCTCTTCATCTAATCTTGAATGAGGCTACGTAACTTTAAATAGGAATGAGCTCCTCATCTTGAATGAGGCTACATAACTTTAAATAGGAATAAGCTCCTCATCTTGAATAAAGCTACATAACTTTAAATAGGAATGAACTCCTCATCTCATCTTGAATGAAGCTACGTAACTTTAAGTAGGAAGGAGCTCCTCATCTTGAATGAGGCTACATAACTTTAAATAGGAATGAGTTCTTCATCTCATCTTGAATGAGGTTATGTAACTTTAAATAAAAATGAGCCCCTTATCTTGAATGAAGCTACGTAACTTTAACTAAGAATAAGCTCTTCATCTTGAATGAGGGTACATAACTTTAAAAATTTAAACAAATGCTATCTTTGAATGCATATTATACAAATTGCTATCATAGTATGCAAATGCTTAACTATTATGATGATGTCATGCATCCATATTTATGGTCTTTCCAACGTTCCCAAATTGCATCATTGATTCCGTTTCTTGTCCTCTTTAATCAAATTATGGTTTATTCTTGAAATTTCTGCATTTCATAGAACTCTCTTTTTTTTTGAATGCTTTCGCTTTTTCATTACCAATAAGTTAAGGCAACTTTGCTCCTGTTCATTCATCACTTATTGCTTTCTTTTCAATGATTTCAATGTATGCCATTAATCCTCTATTCATTATCATTTCAATTTAAGGACAAATGCAATGCACTTTTAAATCCCCCCAAGTCATGGTAAAATGGGAAATTGGTGGAAAAATGGGGTAATTGGGAAACAATGTATCTTATTGAAGTTCCAAGGAAATTACAATAAAGGAAAACAAATGAGGATTGGGATAGCAAATTTGTATCCAACTAATGAACATCTAAACAATTTCTAATTAATCTAAAATTCTTTCTTGAAAGAAACTCATCCATTGATGTTTTTTATATTTTGAGTGCATTTGATCAAACCTTGCTTCTGTCTTGTCAACTGCTTGTGTGAATTTTGGTACTTGCTCGTCATTCCATGTATCACATAGATTCATACCTAGGTCGTCTTTTCGGGTTTTCAACGCAAGTATTTCTTTTTTGCGTCTAAGTCACCCATTTTGGGTTTCCAACTTGAATTGCCTTTTTCCTTTGTTTTTTTTTGACTAATTGTTCCATCATGCACTTGAAGAATTCAAAGTTTTCTCAAGATAGATAGATGAATCTCAAAATAAGGCTTTTCAATTTAAAATCCATACCTGATCCAAATGGACTGTTCTAAGTATGTAATGTAGGCTAAAGCTAGGGTTTTCGAAAAAAAAGGTAAATAGGCCCAAAATATGTCTTTAAGGGAAATCAAACCAAGGACTATTTCTTGTCATATGAAGGATTCAACTTAAGACCTTAATCTTTGTATTCCTCTTAGGCCTTTTTTGCCTTTTTCTTTTACTTTTTTTTTTCATTAATTTTTCATCATTTTTTTCTATTTTTTCTTTGTATGATGTTGAGACCTAATCAATACAAGGCATTTGTTTTTGTAAGACCTCTATCATTAATCCTTCTTTGCATTTTTCCCCTAGTGCGAAGGGTGATCCTTAGTTAAGGTTCAATGTAAAAAGAATTGAACAAGATCAAAGGAGATAACAAATGGATAATTTAATATTCAAGTTAAATGTTGATGATAGTTCCAAACATAATTGTCAAAATGCTGCTGGTGGTGGACTTCTTCGAGATCATAGAGTTACCATGATTTTTGGGTTTTCTGAAAATTTTGGACCTTATAATTCATTACAGGCAGAGTTAATGGCATTACATGGAGGTTTACTTTTATGTATTGAGTACAATGTATCTAGAATTTGGATAGAAATGGATGCAAAAGTGGTGGTACAAATGATATATGAGGGACATAAAGGCTCCTCCCAAACTAGATACTTGTTGGCCTCCGTCCGTAAATGCTTGAATTTTATTTCTTATCGGATTTCGCACATTCATAGAGAAGGAAACCAGGCTGCAAATTATCTCTCCAATCAGGGGCATTCGCACCAAAACCTACATGTAGTATCACAAGCCGAAGGTCAACTCAAAGGTATTCTTAGATTAGATAAAATAAATTTTCCTTATATTCATTTCAAATAATTGTAAAGGAGCAGTACTCCTAATTTATTTTTGCTATTTTTACTTTGATGATTATTTAGAATCTTGCAATATGGAAGCGTCTTAATATTATGATTGTGCTCATATATATGTATGTAAAATGAGACACTCCTTTTTAGGTATTTCTCTTAATTCTCCTCAGACTCATGTAATTTTGGAGGCTCGGTTTATGTCCACCTTCCTTTTGTACTTAATTTTTCCCATTATTAATAAAATGCTCACAAGGTAGTTGGGCCTTGCGAGAATTTTCAGCATAAAAAAATGGATAATTTAATATTTGTAAACGAAATCTGAAAGATGGCCATTTTTTAATCTTAAGTATGAATACTTTCAGTAAAGAGCTATCTTTGAAGATTTTCTTTCTATTTACGTATCTCAAGTGCATGATGTTACCATCAGTTTTTTCTTTAACATTTCAAGCTTGATTCATCTCAATTTCTGCTTGATTAGTTTGCATTGTAATTTCAGTAACAATTTGCGTATCACAACATATGTGCTAAGTCTTAGTATATCCTGCCATGATCATACGAACACATTCGCATATTAATTCATGCTTTTTTGTTGGCGATGGCGACATGCGAATCAATTGATTTAGCAACTTCTTGATGAGTTGTGATCTGTCATTCTTTTTACTTGACTGTTCTTAGCAAGTCAAGAGCCAAAGTGTAATCACCTAGATTCTTTTCATTATCAAGTTCATCAATGTTTGTATTTCTTTCAAAATCAAATACCATATGTTATAGTTGTCTTCACATTCATTATTCAAATGCCTAGAAATGGGTAAATTAAAAATAGGTGAGAATGTGTCATGAAATTAATGCATGGAACAAAAACCCTTCCTATCGTAACGTGTGGGTCCAAGAACCCGACCGCTAGACATGGACGAAAATAAAATATCTTGGAGTTGCCACCAATCTTTTTTATCTATGTGTGATTGGTCACTTAATAAGTTTGTTTTATTCGACGAAATCCTAAATTAACTTAGGAATCGTCGAAAGAACGACAAACCAGCCTACGTATTTTTTAGAGTTGGGTTCGAGAGTACAGTTACACACAGGAAAGGATTAGCACCCCCGTGACTCCCGTTCCACAAACGGTACCATTTAATCATATATTATCCTAATCCATTAATTTTATTCTTATGTTTCCTTAATTGTTATTTATTTAATTTGTCTTTTATTCTATTAATTAAGTCAAAATATTTTACGGGTTTGGCGTACACATGATGCAATCGTGAAATGCATGGCATAAAATCGATATAATGTCAAACGAAAATCTTTTATTGAGCGTACTTTTCGAATCCGCCCATCATATTGGTGGGATCCGGGAGTATTCTCTCACCTAGAGAAATACCTTAAAAACTCGCATTCGCAAGCTTACAAGGTAAATCCCATCATCGGGATAGTCATTTGTGAATAAAAAAACAGTGTTTTCATGAATGCAAATCCTAATGTGGGCAAAAGCTTTTTATCAAAAGTATCTCTCAGAACCCTCCCATCGTACTGGTGGGATCCAAGGATACCTTCTCACCTAGGGAATTTATCGAAAAAACTCACCTTCGCAAGCTTTCTCGAAAAGTCCCATCATCGGGGCTACGCTCGTATACAGAATATGTCTATATGCCATGACATGTAACAATGCAACAATTATACGCTACGTACTCGTAAATTCAATGTTCGTTTCTTATTTAATACTTTTCTTTGAGCTTATTTATTATGAACAAAATATTTTTACATTTATTTATTGTTTTTGTATAACCATTTCCATTTCATCATATATTTTTTTTATTTATGTTTTAGATCACGTATTTTTTACTATACATAGTTATTATTATTTATGCATATGCATTTTATTTTTATTATTATGATTAACAAATTTATTGTTATCATTGGTTTCTCATTTCTTTATTTTTTTTATTAATTGGTGATTAAGTATATATAATTTTTATTTATTTAAAATTGGAAACGTTAGAATTTCGAATTAGGACCCTCTCATCATATTGGTGGAGTCTTAATCGAAATTCTTAACCTAAGAAAATTCTTTCGAAATTACGACTTCTCACGTTCCGTATGAATATCCCATCATCGGTATTGATTCCAAATCAAACATTATATTTTATATTTAATAATTCCTTACTTGGTCTTATCCTTTTATTTTGTTTTATTTTTATTTATTTATTTATTCATTTATTGATTATTTTTTAGACCAAACTTCGAATCTTTCTCAACTATAAATATTGATCCCAAAATATATACTATATTATTATTATTATTATTGTTACTATCATTTTCTGATTAATTTTTTCTTTGTTTTGATTTTCTGACACTAAAATAGACATTCAAGTTTTATATATATATTCCTCCCTAGAAAAATAAATACATTTTAATTAAACAAGATGGGCTAGACCCAATACCAACTAAAACAAACCTAAACAAAAGAGAAAAGTTATACCTTATGAGGCTGAGATTAGCTCAGCCCACGAGCCCGCAGGAAGCCCAAGACCACATCACCATATCTGCTCCCCAAGCCCACAATACTATGCCTAAAACGCACCGCTTGGTACTTGTAGGGTTCACTCGAAACGGCGTTGTTTAGGCCTTGAAATCTGGGTATATAAGCCCCCCCTTTTTTCTTTTCTCTTATTTTCACCTTCCACTTTCTTTCTCTAGCCGGTCACCCTCTCCCTTCTCTCTAAAGCTTTTCTTCTTCCCTCTCTCACTTTGTCGGCCGGATCTCACCACCGAACCTAGCTGTAATCGAAGTCCTTCTTCCCCAATCTTTCTTCCACTTTCGTCGGTCTCTCTCTCTCTCTCCTACTCCTTACCTCAGATCGACAGATCTAGACCGGATCTCCCCCTCTTGCACTGTCAGCCACCTAAAATTAGAACTTTCCTCTCTCTCTCTCTCTTTCCACGCTGGTCACCCAGCCCTCAAGAGCCACTAAAAAAACTCACCAATCTCCCTTACCCAAACATCTCCAAACTCAAAAATCCTAAGCCATTGCCACCTCTCCCATTTTCCCTTTTTTTCTTTTGTATATTTTTTCGTATTCTTTTTTTGATTGTTGCTGATTGTGGTTAGGGTAGACTGCTGGTAGTCTTAGGATTTTTTTTAATGGCTGATCTGTGGTTTTTTTGTGGTTTGAATGTTTTTTTTTTTTGTTCCTGGTTTCTTTTAAAAATCCTCCTCGCTCCAGAGTTTTTTAAAGTTCTTATAAAACCCAGCTGTCCAAATTTTTGGACAATTAGAGAGGGCAATCGTGCTTTTCAGCATAAATCTCGGATTGGTGCCTTCAAGTCAAAAACAAATCTGCCGGAAGTGATCTTCTAATCCCGACCGTCGGGGGAGCATTTAATGCTCCGTATTTTGTTGACAATGGAGGCCAAACGTGTTTCAGCCTCTTCCTATTTTTTTACTTTTACTTTTATTTTTATTATACTATATCATTATTTATTTTTATTTTTATTATTTTTTTGGGTTTATTTTGAATGGGTGTCTACAAACACCAAGAAGTTCTGTATAGACTCCTTGGATATAGAGTTATTGATTTGATAATTTTCTAAATTTAAGTATAGAGAAGAAGATTGAAGAAATTATGGGTAAGGAAACAATTGTTGCATTGACCTTCAAGTGGATTAATGATGAATGCATGTGTGCTATAATCGATGGATGCTTGAATGCATGATGGGATGACTAAATGTATGCATGACCTAAAGAATGATCACTGATGTTAAAGAAAAAATGCTTGATCATGAATGGTAATAAAACTTTATATGCATGATAAGATCATAACAAAATCTAAGTTGTGTAAAAAATTTATTTTCTGGACCATCTTTTTCATTCATTCATTTTTTTTTAGAAGTCTTTTCTGTTATTATGAAACATAATTTAGAATATGCTTAAACAAAACCTAAAAAGTCAATCATTGATACATTCAACCCAATCTGTGACAATTCTTTACATCATTTGAAGCACAACCTTAAACACATTCATTTCCCTATAATTTGTCACAAATGTAAATCCATTTTTACAAAATTAGAAAGAAGTTAAGAATTGCCATGTCCAAACATTAAATGTCTTAAGGTCTTAAAAACTTTTACTTAAAGGAAAAAGTCCCAATAAAGCCCACTCTTTTGTCACTTAGACACCTAATTGGACATCCTATCACCATGCTTGACCACTTTTGCTAGATCAAACCACTTTGCATCTATTAATGTTTGAACCGTATGCTTGAAAATGGTACAATCTTTAATGGAATGTCCCATAAATCCACCATGATAATTGCATCTTGCATTTAGGTTGTACCACTTTGAATATGGAGGTCTCAAGAGTTCCATAAGCATAATAGCAACGAGGTGATCCTAAACTCCATAAGTAATTGGAATGCAATCCAACTATTTATGTATTTCTTTTTAGATTGTTTTTGGATGACACCTTAGCTAGAAGCAAGGGTAGTTGATAATCGTCATGACCCGGAACTCTCATCGAGCCCGTGACAACCGTCGCGACGTCCCGATAAGCACTCATTACCCCTAATGCCGATCAAAACCCCGCAAGGCTTAGCATCAGCTTCCACATCTCCTTAGTGAGCGACAGTTATTAAATCTCATATTTCAAGAAATCATAAGTCATTTTCAAATCAAAATAATAAAATATTATTTTTTGGCTCACAAGGGCATTTTCGTCATTTTTTTTTAAAAATACCGAAACCCTCCAAAAACATGGTGTAAAAGCTAAATATGTTCATACATATTTTAAATCAGATAACTGAAGTATAAAATTACTTTTACAGTGACACGTAGGCCCTCAACTAACCAAAAAGGTGTAGGGCTACGAACCCTTACTTTCTAGGATACAACTCCGAGATTAATTCTCGTCTTAATCAACTATCAACAAACTATCCTGAGCCTAAAAAAATGGATAAGAAGAGGGATGAGATTATATAATCCCAGTGAGTAAACAAACACCATCTAAACCATCTAAAGGCGAATAAATGGAGACGAATTAAAATATTCTTTTCAACCAAATAATCAATATGGCTCGTGAATTTCTCAAAACTTGGCTCCTGCCAAAATCTTTCTCGCGGGTACCTTCGTCAAGGTAACCCACTGAGACCTCCAAGGCTGTTAAATGTCCCATACCTATAAACATGTTTTCGCATCTGACACACAACCGTTATTTGGCGTTGGCTGAGTCTCACTCTCACGTGGTGGTCCACGTGAAGTGCACTCAAATCTTTACCTCAGGAGATACTTCATCCAACATCTCCCCCCGGAGGTAAATATATAATTGAGTTACCATGCCCCTCTCATAGGTAGTCCATGGAAACCCCCACCACTGCAGTGACTATGGATTATTTTATCTACCACCTGATTTATAAAATCCTTATCTGCATGACATAGCAATTTATCGCAATCTAGCCTCTCAAGGCTAAATACATAGTATATATAATTTTGATACAAATAGCGACTTTGCCATTTATGCTCACATATTGCTATAAGCCATATAATTTAAAACACAATTTATAACACAAGCAGGCAGTCTCTAATTACTCTATTTTCAAAACCAATATTCAATTTTCTAGGAAATTTATAAAATCATTTTATAAAATCATAATTTCTCCTAAAACGTAGCAATTTACCATTTAAACCCATTTTCTATAAAATCACACAATTGTATAAAACTACTCTAGATAATTAAGACGATAATAAGTTTACTCACAGTTTTAGGAGTCGATGTACTCCTAATCCCAGTCTTCAAGCACAGTCTCTGTACTTTTACCAGTGTAATTTACTCACAACCTATCCATAATATACAATACATAATTCACCACATTAATGCTTGACCATTATAAAATCAATTCAGGCTCGGTGTATATGCATGATATGATATGCAACTTATCCGACTACCGCTTAAATGCGGTGCTGACCTAATTTAGCCTATTACCCGATTAAATGACAATTGCATCCGATTTGGCTCCAAATTGCTCCATTTCATTTCTAGTACCTCAATTCACCAAACATTATTCAAATAACACCAATTTCAACATCAAAACCCTCCCATTTCTTCATGGAAAAATTCGGCCATTATAGTGCACTAGCATCGTGATTTTTCCTACTTAATTTTCTCACCATTATTCATCATTTTCTAAGTCATTTCTCTTGAAACAATAACAATCCATCACCCACACACATCAAACAAGATTCGACCAATGAAGATTCATGGGGAAAATGGATTATTTTCTTGTTGTTTTACTTCTAAATATGTTAAACTAACGAAAAACACTAACATATCTTAAAATCAATTCAATCCAACATATTTCTCTCTCCTTACCCATTTTGACCAGTCATGAATTCATCATGAAAACATTTAATTTAACCATGAAAATTAAGGGAAAATGCATGGGTAAGGTAAATCAATAGCAAAATCAAAGAAATTTTACCTTTGTTTGATCAAATCCTTGAATTCCAACACTTTCTCTTTGATTTTTTTCACCTAGGGTTTGTTCTTCCTTGGTTTCTCTTCTCTTCTGGTTTGGCTGATCACTATGGGAGAAATGGGCTGATTTTTTGCCTTTTTATAAAGAAATAATAAAATAATAAAAACATGACACATGGCATTTCCTTATTGGTTCAAATTTTAAATATTTGACTTTTAATTCTTTAATTCTCCACCACACATTTCTCATGTTTATCCATTTCCATGATGAATAAAATCCCTTGGTCTTGACAAGTGTCGGGGGTGAAAATTTACC
>NC_030858.1:11052406-11055998 GCF_000208745.1 Theobroma cacao | reverse complement strand
GTGGCAAATGACCATTTTGCCCCTAGTTAGTGAAAATTTCGATTTGACTCCAAATTGATCCTCAAACTCCAAATTACCATTTTAAGTCATCCATGAACTGTGAAACTCTTAATCTCACCTTAAAATTCCTATTTGATCTAGTTCGAGGATTAAATAAACTTTATTGTACCTCTAGGTACAATACCGACTTTTGTAAATTTTTCGGGACTCTCCTAGCATGCAATCATGCTATCATCACATGTATGTCATGAATAGTATTTTATAAGGTCGGGCTTTACATCCAAAGTCTTGGTGGAGTAATTTTTAAAATTTACACTTTTACCCCCGTAAAAGTCAAAAATTATATTTTTGCCCCAAAAATTGAAAAATTGCTCATAGACATATTTTTCATCCCTTATACTCATACCGTTCTCCAATTTTTCAAATTTGATCTAAATTCTCTAAAAATCTCAAATTTTGTCCGCGGGTGGAAAAATTAGAATTTTGCCCCTACACTCCAGAAATCACTGGAATTAAACTTTTTCACTGCCAAACCCTCAAATTATACTCCAATAAGTCTAATATAATCAATCTTAATCAAACGGGATTAAAAAAACTTTTTTTTTCAAAAATTCCATATTTGTCCGCGATTCTCTGTTTAAATTAGTTCAAAACTTATTTAACTTAATCGTACCATTAGGGGCAATACAATCATTTAACTTGTTTTTCGGGGTAATTCAATATACAAACATACTATCCAAAGCATGTGAATGATATATCACAGAAAATTTAGGGTCGGGTGTTACAGCACTAACCCCCTTAAATTAAAATTTTGTCCTCAAAATTTTACTAATCAATCTCAAAGAAAAAGTAAAGGTATCATCTTCAACTGTTCCCACAAATTCGAAAAATCATCATCTTTCCTCAATTATCTTTCATGCCTTTACTTTACCTTGTACCCTTCTCGCATTCCGGCATTAATTTGTCACTTAAAACTCCAAATAATAAAGTTTAGCATCAAAATCAATAACCATTTATATTCTCTTGTGTTTATCACATATGATAAATAAAGTCGATATTTCCAAATTCCTCTCTCTCTATATCACTTGTCAACATCAATGAATCTCATTTTAGAATACTCTTTCCATATTATATAGTAATTTCACCATATAGTACTACAGCACTATGTTCCTCTATTCTACTGTCATGTCTACTCCACAGTCTCTATAACAACTATTTCTAATTAACTTCTCTCCTAAAAGAGTGTGAACTACATTTTCTTCCTCTAATGGTGACAGGTTTCTACTAGTAAATGATGCAAATGTTATACTCACTTAGAACCTATCCAAGTCAGAATCTATTAAAGCATATGCATCTTTATCAATTAAAATCGTAGTACCTGTCACTGCTCCTAGTTGGACTCGTGCCTCGTCTTTCGCTACAACGAAAACCCTTGTTGAAATACGAGTTTGTGGTCTAGGAGGTGGATATGCTAGGGCGTTACTCTCCACGTCAGACCGTATAGTCACTCCCGGTCTCGGTTGTACTTAAGTGGAATCTTTCCTTTATACATTCGTGCGAGCTGGTGGAAATGAAACAGCTACAGTGGCCCGTCCTAACTGCGAGCAATCACTCCTATAGTGACCTAATTGATCACAATAAAAGCATCTCACAAGCTTCTTACACAGCCCGACATGATATTTCCCGCAATGTCTGCATCTGTCAGAACCTCTGGAACTTTTCTCAAAAGTAGTCATCTCAAACCTACTAAATCTTGAAGGCCTTTGTTGTGTTTGTGAAACTAAAGGTCGAGAAGATGTTATTGGGGCGGAAGTAGTACTCCCTGAGACAGATGAATCTTTACCCCTTTTTAGTGGCTAATTGGAAAATCCACCCGGATTTCTTCTCTTTACAATTTTAGCTCGCATTCTCCTATTTTCATTCGCGAGCTTCTCGACCCTTAGAGCTATCTGTATTACCTCTTTGTGCGGCTCCCTACCAATCACTGTCATTCGCTCCCTGATCTCATTGCGGAGCCCTTCTTTAAAGTAATTGACCTGATCTTGCTCTGATTTCACTAAATCAGGCACATACAATATCAGCTCGTTGAAATGAGTTTCGTATTCCTTTACGGTTAGATTCCCTTGTTTCAAGCTTAGAAACTATCTTTTCTTTTCTCTCTGGTGAAAATAAGTAAAATACTAACTATCGAACTCTTTGATAAAATCTGACCAGGTTAATGGAGTGGCGGAACGAGACTTCACTGAACTCCACCAAGTACGAGCTCTCTTTTCCAATAAGCGGGTGGCCACCATCAATTTCATGTCATCGTCTAATCTTATGTCAAATAATGTCTCCGATACTTGATTGATCCAATCTTTGGCCACCGTCGCGTCTAATTCACCCGTAAAAGATACGCAGCCAAGCTGCCTAGCTTCCTTCAGTTTTTTAGAAATGGGAATATCCGGTATCGGTAATATTGTAAAAGTATCTGAAGGTACGGTAGGTCGAATCTGACCAGCTTGAGCTTGGCCAGCCATCGCGGTAAGGAAAACTGCCAATGCCTGAACCATCTCAAGAGGCATGGTAGGAGTACTAGTAGGTGGTGGAGGATGTGGAGGACTTTCGGGCTGCTCAGTAGCAGGTGCTACTCTAATAGTGGACGCAATCGATTCCTCTTCCATAGGATCTGGCCAATTTTGTCGAGGACGACCTCTGCCCCACCTAGCTGATCTAGTAAGGGGTGGACGTCCACGTCGAGGAAGCATAATGTTCTATAAAAGAAAACGAAAAAAGTTTAAGCAACCTCAAACTCTATATGCAGACCTACGCATTCTAATCAACCTAATTTAACTCGGGGACACGCTGACACTGTAAACCTTTAAAACAATTTTAAAATCGAAAGCTTTAAAACCATGCTCTGATACCACTTTAATTGTCACGATCCGGAACCATCCTTGAGTCCGTGACAAGCGTCGTGATATCCCGATAGGCACTCATCCCCCGAATACCATAGCGAGACCTCGCAAGGCTTTGGTATCAGTTTTTTATCTCCCTTGTGGTTAATCGTTGCCAAATGTCGTATTTTAGAGGCTGTTAAGCCTTTTTTCGATTTAAAACAGTGAAAAAATAAATTTCACTTCATAGGGGCATTTTGATCATTTTTCATCAAAAATTTCAAATTTGATCAAAATGTAGCACTTAAGCGAGAAATGCATATTTCGAAATCGAAATTAAATTTGAATGTCTAAAACGTGATTTAAAATGGAATTATAACCATTTAAATAAAATAAAATTATTCGACAAAATATTCTATTTTCTTACAAATTAATATTTATAGAGTATTCTGAAAATGATTTTTAGTAGTGTAAAAGTTAAATATATTTATACAAACTATAATACGGAAAACCAAAGTATGAAATTTAATTTACAATGCTACATGGGCCCACAAATGAACAAAAGTAGTAAAGACAGTAAACCTATAGTTTTTGAAGTAGTATGGCCAACTATAGTTCTCGACGATGTCTGCTATCTACAGGCTAACCCGGCCTGAAATGATGGGATAAAAAAAAAGGGTGAGCTTATAAAATCTCAATGAGTAAACAAACACCAT
>NC_030858.1:11043992-11051419 GCF_000208745.1 Theobroma cacao | reverse complement strand
GTAGCATTGTAAATTAAATTTCATACTTTAGTTTTCCGTATTATAGTTTGTATAAATATATTTAACTTTTACGCTACTAAAAATCATTTTCAAAATACTCTATAAATATTAATTTGTAAGAAAATAGAATATTTTGTCGAATATTTTTATTTTATTTAAATAGTTATAATTCCATTTTAAATCACGTTTTAGATATTCAAATTTAATTTCGATTTCGAAATATGCATACTTCGCTTAAGTACTACATTTTGGTCAAATTTGAAATTTTTGACAAAAAATGATCAAAATGCCCCTGTGAAGTGAAATTTATTTTTCCATTGTTTTAAATCGAAAAAAGGCTTAAAAGCCTCTAAAATACGACATTTGGCAACGATTAACCACAAGGGAGGTAAGAAACTGATACGAAAGCCTTCCGAGGTCTCGCTATGATATTCGGAGGATGAGTGCCTATCGGGACATCGCGACGATTGGTACGGACTCAATGATGGTTCCAAGTCGTGACAGATACCTTTATGAATGGATGAAGTGATATAAACTAAAGAAGTACCCCTAAAATGTAAGAAAATTTAAACATTGTACACGCAATGCGAATACAATAAAAACCACATTATTAAAAATCATGTAAAATTAAAAATGGAAAATTTATTCAAAATTAAAATCCCATTATTGAAAAGAATTAAAAAAACGAAAGATCCCTTTTATTTCTCTTTTTCTTTCTGTCTAAATAAAAGACCCTTTTCTCTCGTTTATTTTTTTTCCACGAGAAAGAAAAAAGTTGAAAGATATATCATTTTTTCATTTTTTTTCAATTTCATAATTTTTTAAAGGATAAAAGAAATAAAAGAAAAGACTTTGTTTGTTTTATTTTCTTGCTTTATTTTTTCCTTTTTCCTCCTTTTTGAAAAGACATCACTTCAAGAAAAGAACTCTCATTTTGTTACTATTTTATTATTATTTTATTTTTCAGTACACTTTTTATTATTTTTTTTAAACCAGCCAAGATGCCATTAAGGGTGAAGCAATCAACATTACAGTCAATATTGACATATTCATCCATTCTATGATTCATTCTGTCGTCCATTAGTTTCATAATTTTGTGCGAGAAATCAAAATAGAAAGAGTGAGAAGTATTCCTTCACGTGTTCTTATTTAAGAGTACATCATTCACAATAGGTTGAACAAAGTCCTAAATTGTTCATGGCTGCTCATGGTTTTCTACATACTAAGTTCAGTTTCCCTTAGAGCTAAAAGGTTCCCAAATTGTTCCTCACTTTTATCCACTCAGACTAGTAAGGCACCCAGTCCTCACCCATTACAAGCTTTAAACATACTAGGTTCAATCTAAGTAGGAGTGTTCATTAGCCCATGTAGAGGTTATCACCTCACGAAAGCGTAGCTACTAAACTCCTTCTTAATAAACAATAAAGTTAGGGTAAAAGGCTCATGCATGGATGTAAATGTATCATGTGTGTGAAGGAACGTACCAATCTTTAACACTCAACTCATGTCCCTCTATCCTAGATACCTCGCATTTATTAAAATAAAAAGATTAATAAATGACAACAAAATAAACAACACTTAATTAATAGAAACATGAATAAAATAATACTATTTAAGATTAAGGAAATAAAAAATCATTAATTAATTAAGGTTTACGATAACTTATGGTTATTTAATGGCAATGTGTAAAATACTTATAATAGAGAATGTATAAAGAAGGCGTTAACACTTGATATTATAATATTGAGTTAAGGCACATTCAAAATATGCTTGGTGTTTGGATATGATTAGTATATGAATATGATGGAATATTGCTATCTGAGAATGGTAGAAGATCTTGTGAATTTGAAAGGCTTACGTAGGCTTCTGGAACTATGTCCTTTAAGCCCTCATGCCGATCACGGGATTAGGTTGTAACAGAAGGAGAATAAAAAGCCTTCTTCATTACATTAGATTGATTCTATTTTATGGAAGAAAATATGTAAAATGCAAATACCTTATCAAATTAAAAAAAACTTATGGATGGCTTGTGTTGTTGTTGTTGCTACAAATTATAATCTGCAGAGGAGAAAGGTTAAATATCACTCTATCTGTTCTTTTTCTCTAAATGATGCTGAGTCTGTTTAACATGTTTTAATTCGTTGTGAATGGATGCAAGTTGTTTGGTTTGAGATATAAAATTGATGGTAGTGCTATGACTACCTTTGATAAATGGTTACAAGCTATTTTGGAGATGGAAAATTTAAGAGGTAGAAAAAAGCATATTTGTGTGTCATGTTGCTTTTACATGTTGAATTATTTGGAAAGCTAGATGTGAGGTTAGTATTAATGGGAAAATTCTTGATGCTTTAACGACTATCATTAGAATTCAAAAAGTTGTAGGTGAGTATAAGAGGTGTTTTTCAAAATCTTGGAAAGGATGCAATGAAGAGAAGGTCTACATCTAATGTTAAATGGTAAGAACTTAAGGATGGGTGGTTGAAAGTTAATACTAATGGAGCTTTTATAGAAAAATCATTCAGGGTTGTTGTTGGTGTTATAATAAGAGATTGGAGGGAATGTTTGATAAATGGATTTGGCAAGCAAATCCAAGCTGGTTCTTATCTAAAGGCTGAAGCTTTTGCTATTAAGGAAGGTATCTGAATAGCATATGAAGAAGGTATATTTTGAGAAAAAAACAAAGATACACTGATTGCAAATTTATCCTATTGTAATTGATATTAGGAAGTGGCACTCAAGCATTTAGCTCATTAATTAATGCATGATCCCCTAACATAAAGAGCAGAGTTTGAATCCCCTTTCTCCTAATTTTAAAAAAAAACTAATATTAGGAAGTGTTTTGCTAAATTTGATAAAGTTGAGGTAAAGTTTGTTGTAAATAAGTTAACATGGCTACAAATTGGGTGGCTACCTAAATTAATAAAGGGATCTACCCTATGGATTAGGTCCTGGTACCTCCATCCTCTTTAGTTCATTTTTTAAATAACGATGGTCTTTCTGCACCACATCATTAAAAAAAGAAGTAAAAAGGCACAGAGGGAAACATTGTTTTTCTTTCTCTCCATTTTTTTCTTTTATATGTTTCTTCTTTGTATTTTGTCTTAACTTATAGTACATTTGTGAAATTTTTTTTTGTTTTATAATAGAAATCTCTTTTTCTAGCAAAAAAAAAAGAAGCAATTTTCTAAATTACTCTCTTCATTGAATAAAAAAATTAAAAATAATTTTACATATACACATACATATATATATATATAGATATATATATATATATATACATATATATATATATATATCGTTTTCAATTTTAAAAATATTGTATCATCAATACTTTATTTACCAACCAAAGACCATCAATTAAATGAATAAACTTAGTTATCGTTAAAATGATTATTAGAATTTTTATTTTTGTGTGAGGTGGAACATTAGTATAAAGATATAACAACATAAGGTTGTCACTTGTTAATTAAAGGTTAGTGCAAACTATACATGAATATAGAGGTTTTAATTAGAAAATAAACACCCTTAAAGATTAATTTATACATGTAACTTAATTTTTTGTAAAAGTCATTTTTAAATTTAATTTAAAATTTTTCATTTTCAATGATTTTTTTTAGGGATGTAAACAGGTAGTGTACCCATTCTTTTAGATACCATATTCTGAGTCCACTTAATTAAGAAGGGACTTGAATTTTGTTAAAACGAATAAAATTGAAAAACATTATCCAAAACTAAATCCTAATAATATAGCATTATCTACTAATTACCTGAATCTATAAATACCCAATTAAATAATTCAAATAATAACTTAAAAAACAAAAAACCATATAAAAAATTAATTTTATATTTATTAGTTTACAAAAAAAAAAGGTTAGTTAAGATGACAAAAATTGTGTTAAGGTAAGGTGGATAAAAGTTTGAATCTCACAAATTAAAAATTTTTGAAACATTATATATAATATATATGTATTATTGGGTGTAAATTTAGAATATGCTAAGGTGATACCCGAAACCTATCTGAACTCGAGTTGGGTATTAAAAGAATTATCTAAATTCGCTCTACAACTAAATACAAGAAAATTGAACCCTATGTTATCGAGTTGGGTACTCATAAACATATAACAGCAAGTCATTTGTCATGGGCCAAAATTTAAGCCCAATTTCATGCGGTCTTAAACTTTGAAAATAGAGCTTAAATAAGCTTATAAATCACAGACTCATATGCCCAACCCAAAAGACACGCCTAATAGGTGGTAGAAAGCCCATGTTTATATACTCAAGATCCACCTCATCTTTTATTGATGTGGGATTTGTGACATTCTACCCCACTTAATTGTGGAACACCTTTATTATACTAGTTATTTACTTGTAGAGGAAGGAGACTCTCATATTGGTCTAGATCTACCTCAACCTATATCTCTCATGGAAGCCCCACATTAGTGGAGATCTGGGTTTGCTCTGATACTAATTATCATATGCTGAACTTAAATCCAACCTTGTGTGATCTTAAACTCTGAAAACAGAGCTTAAGTAAGCCTTAAAACCCACAAAATAGTGAAAGCAAAAGAAAAGAAGAAAATAAAACTTTTGAGAAATAGAATGCTTTTTATTTCTCTGAAGTGTGTTACAAATGAGGAGAAAGAGGCCTATTTATAAACTAATGGCCCTCTTTGTTAGATAAGATTAGGTTACTTAAGTTACAAGATAAAGATAAGATAATATAAGATAAGAGATTTAATTTGAAGAGATAATATTCAAATTAAATCAAAATCCTAATATAATATATTAAATCTATATTTAAATCGAAATATACATTAGCAAATCCAAGAGTTCAAATTAGATTACATTACATGGACTGGACCTGTTGTTTGGTCTATCTGGGTTGTTTGGCTTGCATGGGCTACCTAGCCTGCTTAGGCTGTTGTTTGTTGGGCTGCTTGGCCTGCTTGGATTGGTTTGAACTCTTGGGTCGTGATATCCTCCCCTACTTCATCCAGCAATGCTTTCGTTGCTAAGATGCACTTTTACATTGCGGTCATCTTTTCGCACGTCTTGCAGCGAATGACCTCGTTTTGTGCATTTTTGGCTTTCGCACACTTCTTTAGAGTGCGTTGTCTCCTTGGACATTTATTACAGACCAATCCTCATTTGCCTCAACCTTTTGATTTCACGAGTGCTTAACAAGTCTCGACATTTTTGTGCCCATGTCTTGGGCTTTCTAGCCCTCGTTTGTGGCAATCTTGTTACCATTGATCATAGTCTTTCTTGGACCATACGAAATCCGCTGTCGTTTGTTGCTTCCTTAAGTGCAACAACTCTACCCAATTTTAGTACGCTTCTAGGCTCCCCTGGCTATGGATGATGGCAATCCTTGCCACTACACTAATCTTTCTCCTTTTCCTCATGTAACATTAAGTTCCCCAAGAGTGATCGCTTAGTAGGTCCTTTTACACACTAGTTGTCACTCTCATTGCCCAAATCCTCCTCATCCATTATGATGGCCATGAGCTTTTTACGCATAAGACAATCCCTTGTTAGGTGCGATTCCTAGCACAAAAAACATTTAAGGGGCTTTCTTTCCTTGCCCTTCCACTTGGCGATTGCCTTAATTCAATGGCATGATGATTTTTTGTCATCCTCTTCTTTTGACCCACTGTCTTTCTCTTCCTCACCGTTACCTTTATCGTTGCCTTTTTTCTTAGGTTTGGAGGAAAAAGGGTTATGCTCAAACTTGTGCAAATCCACCAATGATTATGCCACGATCATAATCTTTGTGACGTTTTACACACTTCTCCTTTAGAGTTCCAACTTGGCCCATGGTTTAAGTCCATCCATATAAGAAAATAGTGTTTCCCTTTCACCAAAATCATTAATTTGTAACAACAATTCAGAGAATTGCTTAACATATTCTCTTATCTCGCCTAGTTAGGTAAGCTTTTTGAGTTTGGCATGCACCTCATCGTTTGTGTACTCAGGGAAAAATTGCTTCCGAAACTCTTTCTAGAATTCTGCCTAAGTGCTCATGGTCACTCCCTCAAGCTTCTCATTGCATCTACGTCTTCACTATAGTAAGGCAATGTCCACCAAATACATGGTTGTAGAATTAATTTGTAGAGCATCCTCCATGATGCCCATGGCCTTGAAGTATAGCTCCAAGCTCTGTAGGAAATTGTCCACCTCCCTGGCTTCTCTCTTGCCTTGGAATTCCTTGGGCTTCGGCACCTTTAAACGGGTCCCCCACTAAGCGATTAGTGCACCACCTCTCGTGGTTGCCTCTAGTGCGACAAGCTTATCCTTAAGCCCCTATACTTCCTATCGCAACAACTAGACTAGCTCCCCCAATGCCGCATTTTGATGGTTTAGCTTCTTCAATGTCTTATGCAACTCCCATGAAGCTCATCATTTTTGGACCCCAACTTATCCATGTTGGCCTCGAACTTCTCAAGTCTATCCTTTGTCTCTCCCACGACAACCTCCATTTTTACTACTCAACCTTTAATAGTAGATATCATGTCTCTAAATGAAATACCCCATACTTTGATATGGTGATAAATAAAGTTGATCGAATGCAAATTGAGGTCAATTAAATGTTTAAAAGTGATAAAAGACGAAAGGAGTAGTTTAGGATAAAATATTTCGCAAGTGAGAAAATAATAATAAAATAATAATAATTTTATTAGAGGAGAATTTGTGAGATAAAAGGCAATTTGGAAGTCAAGTGAGGCATAATAAGGTATTTTTGGTACCAAGGAGACAAGATAAAATTTTTAGAATAAAATAATATTTTATTAATAAAATAATATTAAAATATTAATATTTAGCCGGATGTCGAAGTCAATCAAGAAGGAGGATCATATGGTTGATCCAAGTGGGGGAGAAGATGGCAAGCCCGACTCTACAGAAATATTTGTGATGACATACATGTGGTGGATAGCATGTTTACATGCTAAGGGAGTCTTGAAAAATTTACAAAAGTCGGTATTGTACCTAGAGGTACAATAAAGTTGATTTAAGCCTCGAACTAGAATAAATAGAGAATTTACAATGAAATTAAGAATTTTAAAATCCCAGAATGGGTTATATGGTGATTCGGAGTTCGAGGATCAAATTGGAGTCAAACTGGAAACTTCTCTATCTAGGGGTAAAATGGTAATTTTGCCACTTGAGAACAAAATGGGAATTTTTTTAAAAGATTTTGATCATATTTGACTTATTGGAGTATAATTTGAGGTTGAGAAGTGAAAAATTATAATGTCGGTATTTTTCGGAGCATAGGGGTAAAATGGTAATTTCGCCATCCCAAGGGCAAAATCGTAATTTTCCACCACCAGGACACTTGTCCAGCACATGGTCTTCCCTTATCCTCATTTTGACCTTTGACTAATCATGTGGTGGAGAATGGAAGCATAATTATTAAAGTATAAAAA